>NC_090929.1:479418619-479725437 GCF_040938575.1 Ambystoma mexicanum
CTGGCTAATATCATGGAGCCCTTTGTTAGGCCTCACTGATTGCCCCTAAATTGTTAAACCTACGATTCCAAATGCTCACACATGCTTTTTTCTGTTTGATTCCACTAAAATTGGTCTTTAGCGCATGATCTCTTCTTTTATAGCTTGTATGAAAGACCATGCACTCAATGTCAATCCCACCAAATCAAAAATAATCATATTTTGAAATAATAGAAGGAAATGCAATTTACTTGGGCTTTCCAGTGTTTGCAACATACTCTCTGAATAACAGTCTTGCCTGGGTGAATGAACTAAATGAAAAACTGATCATCCAAATTAAAATGATTGAAACCAGTGATTCGATATTATGAGGCCAAAGGTGTCCCAAAGCTCTTGTATGGTATTGAGGCCCATCTGTTCGATCTTTTAGAATATCTGCCCCTCGTAGAGGGAAAAATCTGGAAACGTACACTAAATATACCAATGAGCTTCCCAGGAGTAGCTGTGCAATATGAGTTGGGTATTGTTTCTTTAAAATCACGAGCATATTGCAGAATATTATCTCTTTCGCTTAAAAACGTATCCCCGTTAGAGAATTCTTGATATTTTAATTCCTTTTATACTAAACAGTGCTGTACTAGAATGGGAGCCTTAAAGACATTATGTAGTTCAATACTGGAAAGGATAAGCTGTATCATACAGGATCTGTTAGAACACCCTAGTAGGGTGAAATTATTGCTATATCAATATGGCTGGACGATGACAATGGAACAATTTAATTCTTACCCATCTCTTGCACATCTAAGGGAAGATCACAAAAGGAGGGGGGTGTTAGCTTCGTTCCTCAGCATATATTCAGATAAAGTGACACGTGCAGTCTTTATTGGTTTTCGCTAGAACTTGGTAAACTCCAAACAAATTTTAAGGCATAACACAATTCCAGCGAATTCAGGACAATGTAGATTCTGTAAAAACATAGACATGGTGGAAACAACCAAGCACTGGGCAGTGGACTGCCCTGGTTGAGTAACTTGCGGAAACTCTAGTTGGGTAAAGGGGTTCACCTGTCCTCTTTAGTTAATACAAATGAGATCAGGTACAGGTGTTTGGCAGGTAGAACTACGTCCTCCGTAATAGGAATCACCAACTTTATTAGAGCATTGAATTTGGATGAGCATTAGGATGGGTGATATTATATTTTATCGTATTTATTTGAGGTGTTTTCGATGTGAAATGAAATGTAATGTAAATCGTATTTATTTATAGTATTGATTTTAATGATTCGATGATCGTTGAATTGGAAGGGAGAAGGAAGGGTGATGAAATATGTGGTTCTTTTTTTATACCTTCTCTCCTCTTTCTTTTTCCATTTAATTGTTGTTGTAATGTACCATAATCCGTAATCATTATAACATTGATGTCCATGGTGCTGCATCATATAGGACCGCACTTAGTTTTTTTTTGTGGTACGTTCAGATAGGTTCTGCTATGCTATTATGGCTGCAAAGTGGAGGTGGTGGCTACATACTAACAATTGGGATTTTCAGATCGTCTAGGCTTTGTTTGAAAGGCTATATATACAAGCATAGGAATAGCGTTGTCTTTCACTCCTATCTCTATAACTGTGGAATTCTTCTTCTCCTACTCTTCTTTCTACTCCTATTTATCTGTGGTTTCCAGAATCATGTAATGGGTCCTGGACTCAGATGGGTCATAACTTTATCTAGATCATGGTCAAGATAATGATGATCATCAATACTCTCTGTCTTGCTGGATGTGGGTGGCGGAGACCCAGAATATCCCCTATTCTGCACCTCTACATTGTGTGTTGTTTCCCCGGGATCAGCATTAGATGCAATCTGCACCTTCTGCACTAGAGGCAGTGGACTGAACTTCTTCCACCTCCAGCTGCAATACCTGAGCATGCACTACTTTCTCTTGAATGCCTGTGTGAACAAGGGGCTACTGAATGTAAGACTGATTCCTTCAGTGTAACACACACAGTTCTGGCAATCCTGGTGTATGCAACGGCTGGTATGGCAGATGGAATGTATCATACAATCGGGTGCTTCTGCATGCTTCTGGTACGTGTATGTGATCCAGACATGTTGGAACTCAAGATGGATATTTCTCCTCACTAGCCAAGGACAGAATACGCTGGACACGTATTTGTTAGGCAAGATTGTGCATGGGATTGTTTCCTGTCTCCAGTAGTAGTACGTCTAGTAGTAGTATAAACCACAAGAAGATGTCAAGTGCATTGCACACCCAACCACTGAACGTAAACTCCATTCTCTGACTTTCAATTCACTAATATTCTCTCTCATCACAAACAGCATGGCACACTCAATTATAGCCACAAAATATACTCTACAACCTGCCACCTAACAATTCTGGATTTTTTTCCTCCCCACTAGTCACTGACAAGAAAATGTCACATGCATGTATGTAATGCAAGGTGGCCACTGAAATGCTCTCCTCCATAGCAATAGTACCCATGAGACAATCACACATGTGTTTCACGCTCAAGTTGTACTCACTCAATGTAATCTCCTGCCCCTAAACAATTCTATGATTTTCTTTTTCTAGTTTTCTCTCTCACCACAAAAGGACAGTATACTCAAATGCTGTAACTGACTGTAATCTCCTGCCTGCCCCAAAACATTCTTGAACGTTCTCTTCCCTACTATTCCCTGACAAGGAACTGAATGCAATCTCTTGGGTCCAAAGAATTCTATGATTTTCCCTTCGCTTGTATTTTCCATCATCACAGAAAGATAATGCACTCAGTTAAAGTGACTGCCTTTAATTGCCTGCCTCCCTGAAACCAATTCTGACTGTTTCTCCTGCATAGTAGTAACTCACACAAAAGGTCACATGCATGTATGTCGTGCAAGGTGGTCGCTGGCATTTTCTCCTCTCTACTAACCAGAAGAAACTGACATGTGTTTTGCAGCCCAAGTTACAGTCCCTGCATGTAATATGCTACCTGGTCCAATTAATTCGGAGACTTTCACCTCCCTACTATTCACTGACAAGAAAAGTCACATGTATGTATGTCATTCAATGAATCGCTGGGATTCTCTACTGCCTAGTACCAGTAGCCACAAGAACATTGCAAATGTGTTGCATGCTCATTACATCCACTGATGTAGTCACCTGCCTTAAAACCATTGTGTGATTTTCTCTTCACTTCTGATCCTTTTCATCGCAAAAGGTTGGCCCACTCAGTTATAGACACTGCATGGAATCACCTGCCTCCAAATCATTCTACATGTTTCTCTTTGCTACAGTTCTCTTTCATCACAGAAATATGGCACACTCAGTTAAAGTCACTGAACGTAATCTCCTTCCTGTCACCAACTACCTCTGAGATTGTCTCCACCATGCTCGTCAATGACAAAGGAATGTCATATTCAGGAAGCTCATGCAAGCTCTCCCAGCGATTTTCTTCTTCCTACTGCTGGAAGCCACAGGAAATTGCCACGTGTCTTGCACACTCAGTTACAGTCATCAAATGGAATCTCCTCCCCCAAACAACACTATGATTTTCTCTTTCCTACTATTCCCGCTCATCGCAGAAAAGGGCAAACTCCTTCACAGCTACTGAATAGCTTGTTTCCAAACAATTACATGACTTTCTCTTCCCTAGCATTATGGGCCTCATTACAAGTGTGGCAATGTGGGAAAAACAGCAATAATGCAGTGGTACCTCTGTTACCACTGCATTACCGCTGCATCACTGCACTGCCATAATATAACTTTGAGGGTGAGGTGGAGGCAAAACCTCCAACAAAATGCTGGAGGTAATTCCCCCAATTTATCGCCAAAAATAAGCAAAATTGGCAGAATTACCACCAGCGGAATTACCGCTGGTCGTAATTCTGCCAAAATCTCCATGGCGTGCTATGGGCACCACAACACCATCATACCACCACTTGTAATCTGGCAGTGTATTTCGCCAGACCAAGTGGCAGTAACAGTATTTCCATTAAGCTGTATTCTGGCGGATTTACCACCGAATACCACCAAACTTGTAATGAGGCCCATTATCTTTTGTCACAAAAAGGCAAACTCATTTACAGCCATTAAGTACAATCTCCTTCCTCCGAACAATTCTCTGATTTTCTATTTGTTAGTGTTATATTTCATCTCAAAAAGATGTCCCACTCTATCACAGTGACTGCATTTAATGCCTGTTATGCCTTCAACCAATTCTGAAATGTTCTCCTGCCATCACTAACAAGAAACACATTCCGAGCTACACGCACCGGCAAACACCGGCATGGACATGACGGTAGCACAGTGAACACCACGCCGGAAACACTGGTATAACGGACCAGGCGCTAAGTAGAGTCAGGTGTGTAGAAACATGCCACAGGTGTGCAATATCAACCCAGGTGGCCCCAATGAGCACTGCAACAGCACAAAAGGAGCACTCCCACACCCCAAACCCCTTCCAACACCACCATGCTAGCAGTAGCAGTAGCAGTACTGGAGCTGGAGGCGCTGCATGCAGGCCGACTACTTGAGGAGGCAGGGAGGCAGAGGATGCAGCGCGGGCGCTTGAGGAGGAGGACCATCATGGCCCAGCAAAACCCCAATGTACAGCAGGTAGGCAGCCAACAATTCCACGCATAAGGGCCACACCTTTCAACCTGAGCCAAAGCCAGATCCCCACCCTGTACTGGCTAGACAGGGACACCATCACTTCCATAGTGGACCTGATCCATGACGACCTGGTCAGCCTGGTACAAATACATCTTTCCACGCCCTTGCAGGCATGCCCAACGTGATAGGTGCATTGGACTGTACACATGTGGAGCTGGGGCCAGGCATGCTGTTGATGCAGTGTACCGGAACAGAAAACTCTACCACTCACTGAATGTGAAGATGGTGTGTGATGCCTGCCACCTCATCACCCACTGCTGTGCCAGATTTCCTGGTTCAACCCACAACTCCATGGTGCTGCACAACTCCACACTGCCAGGGTACATGGCACGTCACTGTGGACAACGTACCTGGCTGCTTGGTGAGTGTACCTGCAGGGGCATTTGCACTGTTGAATTGGGGGGGAGGGGCATAAAGCACCATAGCGTACCTGTCTGCTGGGTGAGTGTAACTACAACGGGATGTGCACAGTTCAATTGAGGGGGGCATAAAACGCCATAGCGTACCTGGCTGCTGGGTGAGTGTAACTACAAGGACATGTGCACTGTTGAATTAGGGGTATGTATAACACCGATCAGCAGTGGCTGTGCGCAATGTACACATTCTTTTATTTATTGTACACTTATTATGTGCTTATTAAAATAGCTGAAAACATTTAAGACACACAGATGCCAGCAGGGTGGGTAAAGGGGAAGGTAGACCATGAATTTGAGCAAGGATAAATAATTGCTATAATAGTACAACAAGTAATGAAGGGGAGACAAACCTACTATGGCATGTGAGTGTACTGAACATGCAAGTGTAGAGGGGGAATGCAAGGTGCAACACACTAATAGCATGCCTGAGTGCAAGGCCTTGACAGGCGTGTCGCAATTGAACAAATGATCATGTACATGCATCACAACATCAAATCCGTACAGCAATAGAAAAAGCACTGCATGTACCAGAATGCATCACACCAAAGTGACAAAATGAAGCACACAGTCACCAAAACCTACACCACCTGATGCACAGACTGATAATACTTATGCATCCGAAAACCCCACCCACATACCACCATTGTCCCGCACACCAATTAGCCGTTGTGGTCTAATTGGGCCCGTGGGGCTGAATAGCAGGGGCTTATCAATGCCGTGGTCGGCGTATCCCACGTGCCCACTGCACTGTCATCAGCTGTGACCTCTACAATGCACGCAGGTGCACAGCCTTCTGGCTGCGGTGGTGGTGTCACTGTTGCAGCTGGGGTTGCCGGGGTGGGTGCAGCTTGTGGGGCCTGAGGTGGCTGGACTGGTTGCACCGGTGGGGACTGAGGTGGCTGGACTGGTTGCACCAGTGGGGCCTGAGGTATCTGGACTGGTGGCACCAGTGGGGCCTGAGGTGGCTGCACTGGTTGCACCAGTGGGCCCTGAGGTTTCTCGACGAATGCAGATGGGGTCACAGTCGCAGTTATGCCTGTTGAGGCTGTGGAGTCCTGGGTTGAGGTGGTTGTGGTGGTGGTGTTGGTGGTGGTCTTGTGTGGTTGTTGGTGTCAACAGCTGGTCCCCCCTGAGGTGTTTGGATGGGCCTCCTCATTGCCAGATGGTGTGCCTGAGGGGGTCAGAAAGGTAGGTCATCAGTGATGAGTGTGGATTGAGTAGGCAGAGATTCCTGCTTTGGCTTTTTTATGATGGTGCTGTGTCAGGAGCATGGCGGGGGACCTGGGATGGTGCATACATGCTTGTGTCATGTGTACTGTGTGGGTGGATGTGTGATGTGCGTACATGGTAGGGTGGTGTGCCGGAGATACTGTTGTGGTTTACTGACAATTGCAGGGTAGGGTTTTAGGGGTGTAGCCCACACACTGTGTGATGTTGTGTTGGGGAGTGGTGTGCCATGGATGGGGTTGCCATGTGCTTGCTGCCTGTCACACTTACAGGGATAGGTGGCAATTTGTGCTCATCGGTCGGGCTGGCTGGGACGAAGGAGTCACATGTTTCCTTGGTGTGTGACGCTAGTCATGTGTGGGTGGTGAAGGTGCTTAGCACTGATGTGACTCTGTGCCAGGGCTAGCACAATGGACACTCGAAAATTTTGCTGTGGCAGGTGGATGTGTGTCTGAGTGGCAGCAGAAGCATGTTTTTGTGTTGGCATTACAGGGTGCCTATGTTATGTTCTAGGTCTTTGTGGTATGAGCAAGGTTTTGGGGGAAGGTGTATGTCAGTGTGTGCACCCAGGTTGCAGGTCTCGGGGGGGGCAGCAGCTCCACCACTCTCCTGTTGATCAGTGCAGCATGTACCTGCTCACCTGTGTCGTGCAGCCCTCTCCTTAGCCCGGGCCTTGTGTCTTGCTCATTCACTGCAAGTTTCTCTTTGGCAAAGCAGGGAAGGGAGTCCGGGCCTCTCCCTGTTTTTATCCCAGTCAGCAGCTGTAGTCTCAGCTCTTCCTGGTGCGGGCAAGGACCTCCGCTCACAATGTCTCCAAGGAGGGACTGACAACAATGTCCCCAAACTGAATGCAGATAACTTGTCAGACTGATCAGTAGTTCCAGTATTGCAAAAATCAGAATTGTGCTTTTTAGGCCAAAAAGCACATTTTAAGGTGACATATATTTTTAGTGTCAGAATGCCTTAAGCAGCAGAGAGTATCTCAGGTATTACACATGCATAGTAAATATCAAGAATTTAGGCTGAAAACTGGACAGAAAATGAGTTCTGCTTAAAAGCAGAGTGGTCAGCCATTTTGTAGTTGAACAGAGCATTCAGATTAAGACAAGATCAGGCAGGTTCTAAAATGGTTACCTAAAAACAAGAAGGTGGAATTTCACATAGTCATGCTGAAATAATTAAATAATTCTCTAAGAGCAGTTCATTGAAAGTTCACTGCTATATGCCAGTCAAGTGAGGCATGCCCAGACATGTTTTGTGGACCTGATGACTGATGAGTGGCAGTCAAGCCAATCACCCTGGAATGAAAAAGGGTTTGTCTTAGGTTTTAAGAACCAATCAAACTGCATTGTGTGATACATTGTAAAGTTACATCAGCCTTGGAACAGTATAAAAAGAGCTGATGTTAAGAGCCCAGTGCTGATGTTTTCCTAATGTGCTGAGATGCATTAAAAGTGTTTTGAAACCAGTCCAGGTAAATGCCTTGCCTCTCTGCCATGTGTCCAGACTCTGCATGCCTGATCCACAGTTGCCAATGACAGGGAGGGCATTGGGCCCTCCTCTTCACTGGTTTTCAGAGAGGTGGGTTAGGCCTTTATGTATTTTCTTTGTCACAGTACTTTGAGGGGATCAGGGCTCAAGTCGAGGGTACACGCGGGTGGACAGAGTACCCACACTTTTTTTAGAGGGCACACTGATCTGTTAGTTTCTGGTGATGCCACATTCAATTGGTATGTTAATGAGTCCCCACACTTTATTTTAGGACTTGATCCCCAGTTGGGATGACTCAGTGAAGTTAGTCCTGATCTTCCTCGCACCAGTACTTTGAGAGGACAGCTCAGTGGAGTCAACCTTACTCTTCCTTGTCCCAGTAGTAATATCACTATTATAACAGAGATACATATAGAAACACATAGGATCAGGGGAAGACAAAGAAGATGAGGATAGAAAGGTGGGTGAATGTGTGTTGTACCACGTTGGCTCCTGATGTCCTCTCTGTTCCCCAGAGAGGGAATCCCTCCTGATGATATCCACTCACTGCGTACCACCCCCAGGGGCACTATCAGGTAGCAGCCTCACCTCCATGGCCTCATGGAAAGGGTCTCCCCACTGGGAAGCACAACAACATCATGAGATTCGTCACAAACTCTACAATATAATTTAGGTCCCAGCATTCAAATCTGAGTACTGAGTCTGGCTCAAGGTGTCACACATGACATGGTTCCACTTTGGAGCAATGGTAATTATTTTGAACACTGCATGAAATACACAAGAAACAGAAAGAACATTTCGGACCACAGTAAACACACTTGAGTCAACTCTATTGTGCTTCGGCATGCATATGCATACAAGCACCATGTCTTGTATGCCCTTCGCTGAGGAACAGCTGAAACAATTGACAAACAACAAACTGTCAGCTGTTTTCACTGCCCCCACAGGTGTAGCTGTCTATAACATAGGCGGTGTCACTTTACACCGATTACTACTCCTGCCAGTGGAACACCAAAACAAATTAGACTATTACACACTTTCTACAGAAGCTGCAATGGAACTACGCAGAGTATTAAAACAAATGAAAATGCTACTAATAGATGAAGTGAGCATGTTCTCCAACCTAATGTTGGCTTTGATTCACCTCAGATTACAAGAATTACTCAAAAAAAACTACGAAGAGCTCTTTGGAGGAAAACACATTATTGTTTTTGGAGATCTTCTTCAATTGACACCAGTGAAAGGTGAGCCTATTTTTAAAACCTTTGGACACAAACTCTGCCGTAAAACTGTTGGCAGCATTGAAAATGTCAAGCTTTGGCAACATTTCCAATACAGAGAATTAACAGAAAACATGCGGCAATCTGCAGATCTCACTTGTGCCAACATCTTAAAAAGTATTAGAGTTGGTATATTATCTCAAGAAGCACAAGCAATATTGAAAACCCAGCACATTCATGCACTCTATGGTGATAATGCATGTGCTACGGATGTTATGGAACAATTAGCCCACAAAAATGTCAATTGTATGGCCTTAATGCCAACTCTTGCAAGCTGTGTCAAATTCAATGAAACAATGTTAAAAAAAGAAATGCAACCAATAATTGAAATTAGCGCCACAGACAAACTAGACATACATGGTATGACACTACCCATGTGTGAACAAGCCACAACGAGACTAAATAGTTTAGAAAATTCAATCTCCAACACAGCTGGATTGGAAAAAATATTTAAATTATCCTTAAATTGCAGATAATGCTTAAACGTAACCTTCACGTGGATCAAGGACTAATTAATGGAGCACTGGGTACAGTTGTTGGCTTTCAAACATACCCACGTGACAACAACATTAAGTTTGTCAATATTCTCTTTGACAAATTTTCAGAAGTGAAAAGGATAGGACGCTCAACAGCTCGATTCCTTCTCTTCAAAGACATGTATGTATGCAGAGAACAATTTTCTCTAACTCTTGCATACGCAGTCACCATTCATAAATCACAAGGTCTTACCCTAGACAAAGCATTGACAGACATTGGTAACACAGTCTTTAAAGAAGGCATGAGCTACGTAGCACTATCACGCTTAGGTACACTTGACGGTCTATTTCTAATCAACTTTGATGCAAGTAAAGTAAACACTGATATTCCTTGCATTTCAGAATACAATAGACTTCGTTCACTATACACCCCCCATCTAAAAACATATTCTATTCCACAAAAAGTAAAATGTTCTAAAAGAAAACTAAATCAAACAGAAATGCAACAGGATGTCACTGCAAATCCTCCAAAGAGTTTCAAAGAAACTAATACTTCATCAAGTACCACAATCAAAAAATAACCTATTAGGTAAAGTAAACCAGGTACTTCTTCAAAGAAGGAAGACAAACTCCAAAAAAAGCACTCAGATACAGAACTACCTGGTCCATTTAAACTTTCAAATGTAATTGGTGTAAGTTGCTACGCAAATGTAGCAATGAATATTCTATTTCAATTACCACCAATTGTTGACAACATTTACTTACACAGTACAGACCAATTGTGTTTGCAAATGTTAGTACTTCATAGAAACGCAACAAACAATCCTGACAACACGTACAGTGTTTATGGAATAAGACAACAATTGGACTACTGTGCTGGAATGGTTAAATTCACTATAAACTTACAGGAAGATCCACAATAATTTCTAATGTACTTACTACAAGTACTGGAAAGCAATAACATACCTATAAATGAAATCTTCCAGATTTCATACATGTGGAAACATACATGCAACAATTTGACACAAAAACAAATCCCCAAAGAGCGCTTTGTGTATGTATCAATACCTAATTGTGAATCCGTTCCATTTCAGCAACTTGTACAAAATGTAAACCATGGTAGATTATGTACTACCTGCAATTCGGATAATCGCTCCACCTTACTAATACAAACACATAGTAAATACGTAATACTAATGCTTCTACATTACAATGCAGATGGTACCAAAAACAACTGCAAGCTGACTGGATTCACACATGGTCAAGTATCACTTGATAAGAAAACCTTCACAACAATAGGTATAATCTACCACCCAGGAGCCACAACCAATGCAGGTCACTATACTGCATATATGTAAAAAAATGTGGATGGTTTAGATGTAATGATAGTACCATTACTCTAAAGCAGAGATTACCTGCAAATCTTACAAACGCTTATTTAATGTTCTTAAAACCAAAATTTATTAACTAAACTGTACTTAAACATTAACTAAACTTCTATTAAAAAACTATAAACTGTTACAATATGCCAACCATCTATATAACTGCCCCAAGATTCTACAACATCTAAACAGATAAATGAATACTACTAAATTATATCTAAAATAGATAATTAGAATACGCCAACTGGTATCTAACTGCCCCAAGATTTTACAATATCCAAACAGATAAATCAATACCACTTCATTATAACAAAAAATAGACTGTTAGAATATGCCAACAGGTATCTAACTGCCCAAGATTCTACAACTACTAAACAGATAAATGAATACCACTAAATTATATCAAACAATAAACAGTTAGAATACGCCAACTGGTATCTAACTACCCCAAGATTTTCAATAACCAAACAGATAAATCAATACCACTACATTATAACAAAGGATAGACAGTTAGAATACGCCAACTGGTATCTAACTAACCCAAAATTTTACAATATCCAAACAGATAAATCAATACCACTTCATTATAACAAAAAATAGACTGTTAGAATATGTCAACAGGTATCTAACTGCTCCAAAAATCTGCAACAAGCCAATATATAGAGCATTAGCCAGAAACAACAAGTGAACACTGAAAACAAACAAACAAATAGACTGTAGCATAACAAAAAAAGTTTTTTTTTAATCCAACATGGATTTTTTTTTATCCCACAGACCCAATGATTTTAGCAACAAACACAGAAACTGAGCAAATTGCACAGTGCACTGGTTTGTAATCTACTAAATATGAGGGTAAAAAAAAATGTTGATTATTCAATGTTATATGTCGTTACAAAATACCAATACTAGCATGATCTTTTCTTTAATCACAGAAATAAACAATAAATACATGTACTCCAGTTACTAAACCAAACAGTAAGTATATTATAATAAGTACAACCATGCACCCAAGACTATAGGTCCTGCCCACAACCACCACAGCAAATCACACCCATAGTGGCTTATAACTTTGTTGCTTATAAATTTGTTCTTGGATCCCAAAATTATAAGCCACTATGGGTATGATATGCTGCGGTGGTTGTGGCCAGAGCATAGAGTCCTGGGTGCATGGCCATATGGCCATGCTTCCAAGACTCTATGCCCTGGCCACAATCACCGCAGCATATCACACCCATAGAGTCAAACATTTTAACTATGCCATATTGGCACTTTTAATTTCCGCGGACATGATGAGTGTTCTTAGAACAGTTTCAACTTGCCTACGAACAGTACGGACAGGCGTAGCGTCCTCAGGACACCCCCATTTTGTTTATTTACGAACATCCCAGGACACATAATGGGCCTCATTACGACCCTGGCGCTAAGTGGTTAACGGCGCCGTAAAAGGCTGCAGCGCCGTTAACCACTTAGCGCCTTACTACGAGGTCCATTTGCGGGACCCGACCTGAACGGCTGGTCTGGACCAGCCATTAAAGTAGGCACCCGCAAAGGGACCTCGCAGGCAATTACGGTACCGCAATTTGCGGTACCGTAATTGCCGCCTTCCCCATTCCCATTGAGCCCTATGGGCAAAAATGGGAATGGGGAAGGGCCATGGGGAAATGGGGAAATACCGCCCCGCCAACCTTGGAATGGGGCGGTATTTCTCCATTTCCCCATGGCGGACTCGTTACAACACCAGCACCAACCATGGTGCTAATAGCGCCATGGTTTAGCGCCGGTGTTGTAATGAGGGCCAATGTGTTCTAAGAACACTTTCATCTTGCCAGCAAACAATACGGACAGCGTCCTCAGGACACCCCCATTTCGTCCATTGACGAACATTTCAGGACACTCATGTGTTATTAGAACCGTTTCAACTTGCCTGCGAACAAAACGGACAGGCATACCGTCCTCAGGACACACCCATTTCGTTTATTTTCGAACATTTCAGGACACCACACGTGTTCTTAGAACAGTTTCAACTTGCTTGCGAACAATACGTACAGGCGTAGAGTCCGCAGAACACCCCCATTTAATTTATTTACAAACATCCCAGGACACTTCATGTGTTCTTAGAACAATTTGAACTTGCTTGCGAACAGTACGGACAGGCATACCGTCCTCAGGTCACCCCCATTTTGTTTATTCACGAACATACCAGGACACATGATGTGTTCTTAGAACAGATTCAACTTGCGTGCGAACAAAAAGGAAAGGCTTACCGTCCTCAGAACACACCCATTTAGTTTATTTTTGAACATTTCAGGACACCGCGAGTGTTCTTAGAACACTTTCAGCTTGCTTGCGAACAATACGTACAGGCGTAGTGTCCTAAGAACACCCCCATTTTGTTTATTTACAAACATCCCAGGACACTCTATATGTTCTTAGAACAATTTGAACTTGCTTGCGAACAGTACAGACAGGCATACCGTCCTCAGCACACCCGCATTTTCTTTATTGACGAACATCACAGGACACATGATGTGTTCTTAGAACGGCCACAGTAGTGGCCGTGTAGTTATGTGTCATGATGCTTCCCCCGGGGACCCAGACCAAGTCCAGCAACCCCGGAAGCAGGCATCAAGTTATCCCAAGCAAGCCCAACAACACCTGCTGGGGGATATTTGGGTCCAGTCCTGGCACCTATGGCGCCAGGCTCATATGGAGAGTCAGTCCTGGTGCCATAGGCGCCAGGCTCATAGATTAAAACTTACCTGATGCAGACCATGCCGCAAGAGCTCCAAGCCAAAAGAGGCTTGGAAGGGACTACTTTACTTAGGGACTATTTTTTTACTCGGGCGGGGCTGGGGAGGAATACTTACCTGGGACTACTTTGGAGGCTATTTAAACCACGCCCGAAGAGCAGCACACGCTTCGTGTTATTCTGCATCCAGCAGCGTAACGCTCACCGTGCCTGCAAGTCTGCATCCAGCCTTCTGCCATGCCCGCCTCGAGTTTGGAGCTCCTAGAAAAAGGGAGAAAGAAGGCGAAAAGGTTAGAACAAGAGCAATACCTTTGATCCTTACCTGAATTCCCGATCCATCGCGCCTTCGAGCTGGAAGAAAGAAGCTATTTATGCGCATCGCCTTGCCTGCTGCAGCGCCGCGCAGATCTCACAGGCCTTCGCAGCATCTTCACATTCCACCGCATCCTCCTGCATGTTCCCGCCGCACTCCGGCACCTAAGGAGAAGACAAGAACAGCAAGGTGAGCCAAGGGAATACACAGAGGAATATTAGTTACCCCCCCATAGACTTACCTGATTTTACCACCGGGGGTACTATTTCTATTCACGGGTCGGCGCAGCTTCCACTGCATCTTCGCCGAACCCCGGCCCTTAGGGGGAAACAAAAGGACAGCAAGGTGAAACAAAGGGACTACCAAGGGGAACCCTCCACACCACAATAGACTTACCTGATTTTACCGCCGGAGGTATTATTCCCTGAGACTTCATACTTTCTCTCAGCGCCTGCATAAGGGAGAAAGCAACAGGTTACATATTGACATTATTTTATCGAACTGTGTTGGAAAAAATACAAATCCTTACCAGAATACTACCGGTTGCCACGAGGAACACTTCATTAGGTTCAAGCTGCAACCTGCAAGGAATCGGACGAGAGTGAAAGTCAGGCATTTGAACTCTTACGAACTTTATACTTAAGGCGTCTTGCCGGGAATCTCGGAGTCAATATTGTTCTGGAACTCACCAATTCGAGCCAGTGAAGCAACTGGTTATCAACGCGCCCCTGCGCTCAATGCAGGATGGAGAGCTCATCTTTTCAAACCATCAGGTGAGACTATAAGAGGGGACATCAAAGGTGATCAGTGGGAAGAACAGCGGGGGTGGGGGGATTTACGCTCAACTCCACTGGTGGTTAATTCCCTTTGTCCATTTGCAGAAGAATATTCCTACGGACCAAGCAAACGAAGCTAGGTGGGCCAGTCCAGTCCGTCATCTCGGCCCTACGCGTCACATTGGTGGAGACCGCAGCTGTCCAGTTCCGACCGACGCCTCTGTGGGAGCCAGGTGAGCGTAACAGAACGCGAAGCCTACCCACCAATTCCCACCCGGGCATTATGGATACCTCAGAGACTGACCAATTGGCCCAATTACTAGGGGAACTGAGGGCTGAAGTGCATTCCGCCTGTCAAGAAACCAATGCTCTTAGGAGAGAACTGATTTTGTGAAAGGAGCGAACTGATGACCTTGCTAGGCAACTATTGCAAAGCGAGGCTGGACAAGCACCCCTACCTGGTTCCGGGTGAAATCCAGTTCCTGTGTTATCGAGTAACCCTGTGCAAATAAACCTATCAGGAAATATTGCATTAGCTCCACCCTAACGCTTTACCGGAGATCCCAAAAGGTTTGCTGTGTTTATGAACCAATGCCGCTTGCACTTTTTATGCAGACCTGGAGCCTTCCCAAACGATCAAGCCAAGGTAGCCTTTGTATTGTCATATCTCAGCGGCAGTGCAGCTGATTGGTCAATTCCACTAGTTACTCAGGATGACCCAATTCTTGGGATTTTCAGGGCTTTCAAACGAGCATGGAAAGACTATTTGCTCGGCACTCCCAAGGACAGGCCCAGGATAACGAACTTTTGTCCCTACGACAGGGTAACCAGGACCTTCTATCCTACATCGCAACCTTTAATAGGTTGATAGTGGAAACTGGATGGCCTGAGGTAAAACGAATCAAGTTATTTCATCGAGGGCTTCGAGGAGAACTCAGGGATGTCTTGGCTCAAGTCGTGAACCCACCTCAAGACTGCGCTGAATATATAGACTTAGTGGTCCAGTTAGATCACAGACTTCAGAACAGAAAGGCTGATCGAGCCAAGTTTGAGAATCGTGTGTTGGTAAAAACCCATGCTAACCCCAAAGGAGCAGATGCTTCAGTACCCATGCAAATTGGAGGGTTTAAAGGATCCTTAACCCAGAAGGAAAGAGAAAGGAGACGGCAAATGCAATTGTGTCTATATTGTGGAACTTCTGGGCATTTTCTACAGGAATGCCCTGTAAAACCACCCAAGAAGGTGGTAGGAGCTGCTGATAAAAGCCATATGGAGTCAGACTCGGGAAACGACCACGCCCGACAAGAGTAGAGGTCCGCTTGCCGAGCATGAAGAAGGATACTCAGACCTCGCATTTCATCATACCAATGGTCCTCGTAGATCCAGGGCAGCCATCACGTATGCACGCAGTAAGGGCATACATTGATAGCGGGGCCATAGGAAACTATGTGGAGTATGAATTGGCTTCCAGGGTGAATCTACCTCTCTGCCGAAAAACCACCTCAGATGTCATCACCACAGTCGATGGAACTGAAATTGCCTCTGGGCCTGTAACTCATTCCACCGCAGAGATGACACTATCGGGTCAGGATGGGCATCGAGAGACTATTGTGTTTGATCTAATCAAAGCCCCACAGTTCCAAATAATACTGGGGATACCTTGGTTGGGAACACATAATCCTTGTATTGATTGGCGAGAGAAAAGAATAACCTTCCCGGATTGTGTACAAGCCTGTTAGCCAAAGAAAAGTCAGAACGCAGGCCTGGCCACAGTAACCACAGCAGTCATGCAACTACCTCCAGAATACCAAGAATTCCAGGATGTCTTCCAAAAAGAACAGGCAAACACCTTACCTCCTCACAGATCGTACGATTGTCAAATCAATCTCATACCCGGTGCACAACCCCCTTGTAGCAGGATCTATGCCCTTACGGAACCTGAGAACCTTCACCTACGACAATACTTAGACCAGTACCTTGCCAATAGCTTTATTTGCCCATCCAAGTCCCCTGAATCTTAAGCTTTGTTCTTCGCGCCCAAAAAGGAAGGTGACCTCAGAACGTACATAGACTACCGCGCATTGAACCAGATAACTGTTAAGAACCGATACCCATTGCCTCTGATCCCTGAACTACTAGACTAAGTGAAGGATGCTTGTATATACACTAAATTAGATCTCCGGGGGGCATACCATCTGGTACGTGTAAAAGAAGGCGACGAATGGAAGACTGCTTTCCGCACTAAGTATGGGTTATTCGAATACCAGGTGATGCCTTTCGGGTTGTGCAATGCACCAGCAGCCTTCCAATACTTCATGAACGATGTCCTTCGTGAACTCATTGACGTTTGTGTTGTCGTATATATCGATCATATTCTAGTATACTCCTCTTCAGAATCTGACCATGTGAAGCACGTCCGAGCAGTCCTTGAGAAATTGCGCCAGCACAAACTATATGCAAAACTGGAAAAATGCGTTTTTCATGCCACAGAAGTTAAATTCCTTGTGTTTATCCTGACCCCAAATAGAGTCCGAATGGACTCACAAAAGGTGGACGCAATCCTTAAGTGGCTATCACCAAGTTCAGTTAAAGGAGTACAAAGCATGCTCGGCTTTGCCAACTTCTACCGCAGATTCATCCCGGATTTTTCACTTGTTGTACATCCCATCACAGCACTCTTGCGCAAAAAATAAACGCTTTATGTGGACTGAAGAAGCTGAAAATGTCTTCCAAGAGCTGAAAGCGAAATTCACGTCTGCACCTGTATTAAAGCACCCGTGCCCTGAACTTCCATGCATAGTGGAGACTGATGCATCCAGTCTAGCCATGGGAGCTGTCCTGTCTCAAAAGGACCCTGAAACTGGCCAGCTTCATCCAGTAGCATTTTGGTCCAGAAAGTTCTCGGCACCCGAGTTGAACTATGCGGTTACCGACAAGGAATTATTAGCCATTAAATCCGCCTTCAAGGCTTGGCGGCACTATCTTCTCGGTGCCAGGCATACCATTACTGTGATCACCGATCACCGGAATTTACAGTATTTAAAGACAGCCAGGGCCCAATCGTCACGTCAACTCCGATGGGCATTGTTCTTTGCCGAGTTCGATTTCGTAATAACCTATCGACCAGGTTGTAAGAATGGTAGAGCAGACACCCTATCCCGAATAGGGATGGGAGAGGCAGAAGTGAAACCAGAACCAGTACCTATAATTTCCGAACAAAGAATTCTTGACATGACTACTCTACAGACATTAAAGGACATTCAGGTAAAGATCCAGCAACTCTTTGATCCTACAGCCCTGCAGGACTGGGTAAAAAAAGGCCCGGACTACTCTGTCACCAATGATCTGCCTTATTACCAAGGGCGGCTATTTCTGACACACAAGGAACTACAAGAGCTAGTCATTTCCCGTTATCATGATACCCTAATAGAGGGGCACCCAGGTATTGCAAAAACTGAAGCTAAAATTAAAAGACAATTCTGGAGGCCCACCTGGCGAAAGGATATTAAATCATTTGTGATGTCTTGTGGCATTTGTGCCCAAAACAAAAGTCAAAAGAAAAAACCAGCTGTACTCTTACAACCTTTAGACATTCCGCCTATACCATGGCACACCTTATCGTTAGACTTTATTACTGATCTACCCCCATGCAATGGATTTAACACCATTCTAGTTATTGTGGATCTTTTTTCCAAGATTGCCCACTTTATTCCTTTAAAGGGATTACCTTCAGCTTCAATCCTGGCCAAGGAGTTCCTCGAAAACATTTTTCACATACACGGATTTCCGTCCATATTGGTCTCTGACCGGGGCAGTCAATTAATTTCACATTTTTGGAAAAAATGCTGTCAATTGGCGCAAATCGATGTGAGGTTATCGACCAGTCAACACCCCCAGACCGATGGTCAAACGGAGACGACCAACCAGACTCTCGAACAATACCTGCGTTGTATGTTACATCAGACTGAGAGTAATTGGAAAGACATTCTTTGGATCGCCGAATATGCATACAATAATTCAGTACACTCTGGAACTGGACAAAGCCCCTTTTATACCTTATATGGGCACCATCCTCGAACCTCAGACCTTGACTCACCCCAACACTTAGAAATGCCCGCAGTGGACCATCTGCACGCTACAATTACACAAGCCTTTAAGGAAGCAACTACACATTTAAAACAGGCGAAAGAAAAATACAAGAAAGATGCTGATCGGCATAGAAGTGATACTCCACAATACCAGATAGGGGACCAAGTATAGCCACAAAACATATACCTCTAAAGGGAACACGGACCTTTAACCCCAGATATTTAGGACCTTACTCTATTAAGGCCATTATCAACCCGGTGGCTGTCAAGTTGGACTTACCTGCTAATATGCAAATTCACCCCGTCTTTCATGTGTCACTTTTGAAGGCAGTGCAACCAGGGACAAGACTAACCAAGCCACCAGACCCTATCCTTGTAGACGGAGAACCCGAATTTGAAGTTAAGAACATCCTGGACTCCAAGCTGATAAAGTCAAAACTCTTTTATTTAATCGACTGGAAACGTTAAGGACCACAGGAAAGGTCATGGGAACCTAGTGACCATGTTCATGCACCCCGATTGGTGAAAAAATTCAGCCGAAATTTCCCAGACAAACCGAAACCACAGGGAAGAACGACTTTAGGAGGGGCCTTTGGGGGGGAGTGCTGTCATGATGCCTACCCCCGGGGACCCAGACGAATTCCAGCAACCCCGGAAGCAGGCATCAAGTTACCCCAAGCAAGCCCAACAACCCCTGCTAGGGGCTATTTGGGTCCAGTCCTGGCGCCTATGGCGCCAGGCTCATATGGAGAGTCAGTCCTGGCACCATAGGCGACCAGGCTCATAGATTAAAACTTACCTGATGCAGACCATGCTGCAAATTTACCTGATGCAGACCATGCTGCAAGAGCTCCAAGCCAAAAGAGGCTTGGAAGGGACTACTTTACTTAGGGACTAATTTTTTACTCGGGCGGGGCTGGGGAAGAATACTTACCTGGGACTACTTTGGAGGCTATTTAAACCACGCCCGAAGAGCAGCACACGCTTTGCGTTATTCTGCATCCAGCAGCGTAATGCTCAGCGTGCCTGCAAGTCTGCATCCAGCCTTCTGCCACGCGCGCCTCGAGTTTGGAGCTCCTAGAAAAAGGGAGAAAGAAGGAGAAAAAGTTAGAACAAGAGCAATACCTTGGATCCTTACCTGAATTCCCGATCCATCGCGCCTTCGAGCTGGAAGAAAGAAGCTATTTATGCGCGTCGCCTCGCCTGCTGCAGCGCCGCGCTGAACTCACCGGCCTTCGCAGCATCTTCACATTCCACCGCATCCTCCTGCATGTTCCGGCCGCACTCCGGCACCTAAGGAGAAGACAAGAACAGCAAGGTGAGCCAAGGGAATACACAGAGGAATATCAGTTACCCCCCCATAGACTTACCTGATTTTACCACCGGGGGTACTATTCCTCTTCACGGGTCGGCGCAGCTTCCAGTGCATCTTCGCCGAACCCCGGCCCCTAGGGGGAAACAAAAGGACAACAAGGTGAAACAAAGGGACTAACAAGGGGAACCCTCCTCACCACAATAGACTTATCTGATTTTACCGCCGGAGTTATTATTCCCCGAGACTTCATACTTTCTCTCAGTGCCTGAATAAGGGAGAAAGCAACAGGTTACATATTGACATTATTTTATCGAACTGTGTTGGAAAATACAAATCCTTACCAGAATACTACCGGTTACCACGAGGAACTCTTCATTAGGGTCAAGCTGCAACCTGCAAGGAATCGGACGAGAGTGAAAGTCAGGCATTTGAACTCTTACAAACTTTATACTTACGGCGTCTTGCCGGGAATCTCGGAGTCAATATTGTTCTGGAACTCACCAATTCCTTCGAGCCAGTGAAGCAACTGGTTATCAACGCGCCCCTGCGCTCAATGCAGGATGGAGAGCTCATCTTTTCAAACCATCAGGTGAGACTATAAGAGGGGACATCAAAGGTGATCTGTGGGGAGAACAACGGGGGTGGGGGGATTTACGCTCAACTCCACGGGTGGTTAATTCCCTTTCTCCATTTGCAGAAGAATATTCCTATGGGCCAAGCAAACGAAGCTAGGTGGGCCAGTCCAGTCCGTCATCTCTGCCCTACGCGTCACATTGGTGGAGACCGCAGCTGTCCAGTTCCGACCGACGCCTATGTGGGAGCCAGGTGAGCGTAACATTATGGTTAAGTTGCTGTTTTCATAGGAAGAGCACTTTTTGGGCGGCTAGGGGCTGGCGTCATGACCGCGGACATGCAACATCTCTGCCGATTGGCTGCAGTGAGACGTGTTGTGTGTCAGATTGTTTGGATGTGCCCGACATCTTGGATCCGCCGACAGCGCAGCGGCGACCAGCGGCAACATGCTATTTCGAAACCTATTTTGCTGTGTCATAGTGCTTGGGAAGGTTCACACAGTAAGAGATGGGTGAAAAACTGTATTTGTTCAGGTGGTAGGTGTTAATGATGTATTCCCTATGTACGCGTTGTTCGGAATGTTTGTGCATACAGAAAATTAGGGTTTTAATAGGGATACTATTTCAGTCCGTGCTGCGCACAGGCACCTTCATACTGTTCTAACGAAATGCGTGGTGTTAGCCAACATTGAAATTGAGTACATGTTGTTATTACATTATTTTTTCCTATTGTTGTGCTATTGATTAGTACGTGCCATGGGTGTGACATTCTGCGGTGGTTGTGGCCAGGGCCTAGAGTCTTGGGTGCATGGCCCTAGGCCATAGGCCATACTTCCAAGACTCTAGGCTGTGGCCACAACCACCGCAGCATATTACAGAAATTGACACAATTGTAGTATTGCTTATGGGTCAAATGGTTGTGGAGAGTGTGTAGAGACTTGGATGCATGGCTGAAGTGTTGTTACAAGCCACAATGGGTGTGATATGGTGTGGTAGTTGTGGCCAGGACTTAGAGTCTTTGGTGCAAAGGCCATGCACCCAAGAACAAAGTTATAAGCACTGCAGTTGTAAGACACTATAGGCCTCTTTACAAATCAGGCGGTCCGGAAATAACAGCTGGCGGTAAACCCGCCGCCACCGTTGTTTCCAGACCGCCTGATCCCGACTCCTGCAGGCGGGAGGTGATGTTCCCGCCAGGTTTGACCTGGCGGGTTTAACACTGCCCGCCTGCAGGCGGACGAGGAAATACTGGCAGCATTACGAGATGCTGCCGGTGTTTCCATGATCCCCATTCCCATTGAGTCCAATAGGACTCAATGGGAATGGGGATTAACACCATTCCGCCTCCATGATTCCCAGAAAAGCGGGGTTGTAATACCCCGGTAATTCCGGGAATCACTGAGGCGGAATGGTAATACGAGTCCGGCGGTAACCAGGCGGTTTTACCGCCTCAGTTACCGCCAGACTCGTAATGAGGCCCTATGGATTTTATACACTACATACCCATACATTCAAAAATCTATGGCCTTACACCCAAGTTTGTAGCCTGTGGCCACAACTACTGCAGCATATAACAGGCATACGTACACTCGTACTATGAAACATCATTCAGGTGGTTGTGGGGAGGGTGTTGCGGTTTGGGAGCATGGCCAAAGGCCATGCTTCAAAACCAACTTTATAAGTAGTGAAATTAGAAGCCACAATGGTTGCAATATGCTTTGCTGTTTCCAGCCAGGACCCAGAGTCTTGGGTGCATGGCCAAAGGCCATGCAGCCAAGGCTGAAGTGATAAGCAGTGAGGTTATAAGTGAACATGGGCATGGTGTTGTGCTCTGGTTGTGTGCATGTTCTAGTGTCTTGGTTGCATGGCTGCAGACCATGCATCAAAACTAAACTTAGAAGTAGTGAAATTAGAAGCACCATGGTTTTGATATATAGCAATGGTTGTGGGTAGGACCTATAGTGTGGGTTGCTTGGCCGAAGGGCGTAGGTGGTAGGTTATACATCAAAGATGCTAGGCCCAGCCTACACCCAATGCACCATATTACTGCTATAGATTAGCCGTGTTGATTTGCATATGTATGAAATGACTATAATTATACTTACTGTTTAATTTGTGCAGAATCCATATATGTTTTACGTGACTGCAGTACTTGGCAGACCTAGCCTTTTTTAATTATTGTGATAAAAGAAAAAAGCATGTTAGTGTTTGCATTTTATGAAGACTTATTACATTGCATAATAGACAGTTTAGCTTTTTTTTACCCTCATATTTAGTTTACAAACCAGTGTACTGTGCATTTTGTTCAGTTTCTGTGTTTGTTTTTGAAATCCTTGGGTCTGGGGGGAAAAAATCTGTCGGATTAAAAAAAAACTTTAATTGCTAAACTACAAACTATTTCTTTGCTTTCTTTGAGTGTTTCCTTGTTCTCTGATATTAATGTTATGTTTGTTGCCTTTTTGCTATTTTTAACAACAGTTAGATACCAGTTGGCGTATTCTAACTGTGCATTTGTTGTTATGCATCTGTGGTATTCATTAATCTGTGTTGTTGTTATACACTCTTGGGCAGTTAGACACCTGTTGGCGTATTCTAACTGTATGTATGCTTTCACTTAATTTTTTGGTAATGTTGAGGTACACATTAGTCACTAAATTTTGGCTTTAAGAAGATTAAATACGCATTTGTAAGATTAGCAGGCAATCTCTGCTTTAGAGTAATGGTGCTATCATTACATTCCACCCATCCACATTTCTTTTTAATGTATGCAGTCTAGTGACCTGCATTGGTTGTAGCTCCTGCATGGTAGATTATACCTACTGTTGTAAAGGTTTTCTTTCCAAGTGACACTTGACCGTGTGTGAATCCGGTGAGCTTGCAGATGTTTTTGTACCATCTGCATTATAACGTAGCAGTATTATGTACTTACTATGCGTTTGTATCAGTAAGGTGGAGCGATAGTCTGAATTGCACATAGTACATAATCTGGCATGGTTTGCATTCTGTAACAGTTGCTGAAATGGAATGGATTCACAATTAGGTATGGATACATACACAAATCGCTCATTTGGGATTTGTTCATGTATGACATTGCTACAGAGAGTGCATGTATGTTTCCACATGTATGAAATCTGGAAGATTTCATTTATAGGTAGCTTTTGTTTTCCAGTACTTGTAGTAAGTACATTAGAAATTCTTGTGGATCTTCTTGTGTGTTTATAGCGAATCTGACCATTCCAGCACAGTAGTCCAATTCTTGTCTTATTCCGTAAACACTGTGGGCCTCATCACGAGTTTGGCTGTAACCCCTAAATCCAGCGGTAGCGCACCAAATCACGGGTTTGGCAGATTTCCCCCCAGCTTTGAGCTGAAATTTTGCACTATTACCACCAGCGGAAAATCCGCCGGCGGTAAGAGCATGAAAATTCCCCATTGAGCCCAATGGGGAATGGGGAATTCCCGAATGGGCTCAGTGGGGAATGGGCAATACCCGTTCTGCCAAACCCGTGATCCCACGCTATTAGCGCCAGGGGGTTTGGCGGTAGGGCTATTAACCGTTACCGCCCAGCGGTTGTTGTCAGGATTGTTTGTTGCGTTTCTATGAAGGGCTAACATTTGCAAACACAATTGGTCTGTACTGTGTAAGTAAATATTGTTAACAATTGGTGGCAATTGAAATAGAATATTCATTGCTACATTTGCATAGCAATTTACACCAGTTTCATTTGAAAATTTGAATGGACCAGCTAGTTTCATATCAGAGTGCTTTTTTCAGAGTGGCTCTTCCTTCTTTTAAGAAGTACCTGGTTTACTTTCCCTAATAGGTTCTTCTTTGCTTGTGGTAATTGATGAACATTTTCCTTCTTTTCTTTTCTTTGAAGGATTTGCTGTCAGATTCTGTTGCTTTTCTGATTGAATTAGTTTTCTTTTACCACGTTTTAATTTCTCTAGAACTGGATATTGTTTCAGATGGGGGGTGAACAGTGAATGCAGTGTATTGTATTCTAAAATGCAAGGAATATCAGCGGTCACTTTACTTGCATGAAAGTTATTAGAAATAGACCTTCAAGTGTACGTAAGCGTGATAGTGCTATGTAGCTCATGCCTTCTTTAAAGACTGTGGGCCTCATTACACGGATGGCGGAGAACCATGGCGCTATTAGCGCCATGGTTCATGCCGGTAAAATACCGGCACCGCCTTGGCGGAAAGGGGAATTACCGCCCCATTCCAAGGTTGGCGGGGCGGTAATTCCCCCTTCCACCATTGCCCTTCCCCATTCCCATTTTTGCCCCACAGGGCTCAATGGGAATGGGGAAGGCGCTAATTACGGTACCGCAAATTGCGGTACCGTAATTAGCTCCCTGGGTCCCTTTGCGGGTTGGTTTTTAACACCTGCAAAAAGCAGGCGTTAAATCCCCCAACCCGCAAAGGGACCTCGTAGTAAGGCGGTAAGGATTTACCGGTACCAGTATTTTACCGGTACCGGTAAATCCTTACCGCCATCCGTGTAATGAGAGTTTCCTATATCTATCACTGCTTTGTCTAGGGTAAGACCTCAGATTTATGAATGGTGACTGCATATGCAAGAGTTAGAGAAAATTGTTCTCTACGTACATACATGTCTTTGAACAGAAGGAATTGAGCAGTTGAGCGCCCTATCCTTTTCACTTCTGAAAGTTTGTCAAAGCGAATATTGACAAACTGAATGTTGTTGTCACGTGGGTATGATTGAAAGCCAACAACTTTACCCAGTGCCCCATTAACTAGCCCTTGCTCCACGTCAAGGTTACGTATAAGCATTACTCTACAATTTAAGGATAATTTTAATACTTTTTCCAACCAAGCTGTGTTGGATATTGAATTTTCTAAACAACTAAGTCTTGTTGTGGCTTGCTCACACATGGGTAGTGTCATGCCATGTACGTCTAGTTTGTCTGTGGCGCAAATTTCAATTATTGGTTGCATTTCTTTATTTAACATTGTTTCATTGAATTTGACACAGCTTGCACGAGTTGGCATTAAGGTCAAACAATTGACATTTCTGTGCGCTAATTGTTCCATAACATCAGTAGCACATGCATTATCGCCATAAAGTGCATGAACGTGCCGGTTTTTCAATATTGCTTGTGCTTCCTGAGATAGTACACCAACTGGAATACTTTTTAGGATGTTGGCATAAATGAGATCTGCAGATTGCCGCATGTTTTCTGTTAATTCTCTGTATTGGAAATGTTGCCAAAGGTTGACATTTCCTATGCTGCCAGCAGTTTTACGGCAGAGTTTGTGTTCACCTTTCACTGGTGTCAATTGTAGAAGATCTCCGAAAACGATAATGTGTTTCCCGGCAAAGAGTTCTTCGTAGTTTGTTTTAAGTAGTTCTTGCAATCTGAGGTCAATCAAAGCCAACATTAGGTTGGAGACCATGCTCACTTCATCTGTTAGTAGCATTTTCATTTGCTCTAATACTCTGCGTAGTTCCATTGCAGCATCTGCAGAAAGTTTGTAGTAGTCTAGTTTGTTTCGGTGTTCTACTGGAAGAAGTAGTAATCGGTGTAAAGTGACACTGCCTATGTTGTAGGCAGCTAAACCTGTGGGGGCAGTTACAACAGCTGACAGTTTGTAGTTTGTCAATTGCTGAAGGAACTTGCTGATGATTTTGATTAAAAATGTTTTTCCTGACCCAGCTTCACCACTGACATACAGCAGTATAGGTTTGTAATTTTGGCAGGTACATTCTTTATTTTCGTGTCGCACAACACGTACAATTTTGTTTTGTTACGTCTTCAAAAATGGTGCGTTGATCTTTGTTAAGTTTTGCTTGTTGTACAGTTAGGTCTTCTATATTTTCTTGATAGTGACCCATGGTGTTTTCCACTTCTGTCATAGCTAATTCTGCCTCATTTGCTATTACTGGCTGTCCTAGTGGTTCTTGACTACCTGTTATAGAAGGTTGACTACTGTCAGAAGAGTCCTTATCTAGTTGGGCCTGAAGTTCTTCTTCATGTTGCTGTTCATTGTGCAACATTGCTCTGTACTGCGTGAAGTTCACATCGGTGATAGCGCTTTCATTTGCTTTGAAAGCATCTTCATAGCAGTCATAGTTGTATTTGTATTTATTTATTTGTATTGCGCACCTTGCCCGAAGGCTTACGGGCGCATGTTTGTGACAATTACAAGTTGCAACAGATATAAAGCAATATACAGTTACAGGTTATAGTTACATAGAGTCAAGGTTTACAGTTACAGTAAAAGGCATGAGGTCATAAACAGTTACAGGTTAAATTTACATACAGCAATATACAGATACAAGTGAAAGTTTATATTTACATCACGGTCGATAGGGAGGCGCGACAGTGGAGTATTAAGCATATGTAACATAAGGACGTGTCGTGAATCAAGAGAGGGCGATCAGCAGTGCAAAATAGTACTAGCAACTGCCAGATACCAGGGTGGCTGCTAGAGCATCCTGTTCAAGCAACCAAAGTTTGGTTTTGGCTTTAAATGCATGGCAATGTGGAATGTTCTAAAGGGCATTGGGCTTGGAGTTCCAAAGCTTGGCGGCTAGGACAGGGAAACTCGACCCTCCAGCAGAGCGAAGCTTGAAACTAGGAATATCCAGGGTGTATGCATGGGCTGATCTCAGTGGTCTAGTGACAGTATGTTGCATGAAGGGTGATACTAGGTAGGCAGGATCTACATTATTCTGTGCCTTATGTGTGAGAACAAGAGCTTTGAGTGATATGCGGTGAGAGATATGTAGCCACTGAAGGTTACGTCTGGTATTGGAAATGTGATTCCGTGTAGGTATGTTGAGTGCTGCCCTTATGGCGTTGTTCTGCACAATCTGGAGTTTGTCAAGGTTTCTTTGGCTGGTCCCTAAGTATAAGGCGTTGCAGTAGTCGATTTTCGACAGGATGAGGGTTCTAGTGAGTATCAGGCAGTTGGCTGTCGTCAACAAGGGCCAGCAGGCTGTAATCAGTTTGTAAGTGTAAAATGAAGCAGAGACAACTGCATTAGTTTGCCGACTGAGGGACAGGGTTGAGTCTAAGTATATTCCTAAAGTTTTAGTGACATTGGCGACTTTAATATCATTCCCGTCGATAGAGAAGGATTTATAATTGGGGTCAAGTTTATTGAGTTTGATTTGTGAACCAAGGATGATTAACTCGTTCTTATCATCATTGAGGCAGATCCCATGATTTGCCATCCAGGCCTGGATGATGGTGTAGATTGTATTAATAGATTTGGAATCGGTTGTGTAGTCACCAGTGATAGGGATGAGTATCTGGGTGTCATCCGCATAGTTAGTGTAAGAGACACCCAGATGGTCAAGGATATCAAAGAGTGGTTTCGTGAACACGTTGTATAGAGTGGGAGATACTCAGGATCCTTGAGGGACTCCACACGGGACGTGGGCCGGATCAGCTGCAGCTAGGGGGGAGAAAACCCTCATGGTTCTGTTGGCAACGAATGAGCTAATCCAGGAAGTTGCTGCGTCAGAGAAATGGGCGGCAGTTATGAGGTGGTGACAGAGGATTTGATGGTCGACCAAATCAAAGGCTGCTGAAAGATCAAGGAGGAGCAAGAGCGCTAGTTTGCCCTTGTCTTTCAGGTCCTCGATTTGGGTTTTTAAATCTAATAACGCTGTCTCTGTACCATGTCTGGGACGGAAGCCAGATTGTCTTAGCCCTAGTAGATTGTTGAGTTCGAGATACTCCTGGATTTGGAGGTAGGCGGCGCGATCAAGGATTTTGAGCAAGTAAGGCACCGTCGTGATGGGCTTGTAATTGGAGGGGTTGCTAGGGTCAAGATTGGGTTTTTTAATTAGCGGTATAACCCATGCATCCTTGAGGTTGTCAGGCACAATGCCTGATTCGAAGGAAGCATTTCTGAACGTGGTAATAAATGGGGTGAGTTCCGGTGCGGCCTCCTTTATGATAGCTGCAGGGCAAGCATCACCTTGGCAGTTGGATGGCTTGAGCTTGGATATGATGTTTTCTACTTCCTTAATAGTAAGGGGAGAGAAACTGAAAGGTTTGTGGTCATGTTTGGGAGAATGGATTTTATGGCTCGAGGCGACTCTGGTAGCATCTGAGAAGTAGCTTTTTTTAGCGTTAATTTTGGCTTGGAGCATGGCTATTTTGTCCAGCAAGGCTTTTTGAATATTTGCGCACCATACAGTGTCCGGTGTGCACAAGTCAAGAGGAGCAATAGGAGACTCAAGTTCCTTGAGTATCATAAATAGTTCCTTGGTGTTGGATTGGGCTTGGGTGATTCTTTTGTTATACACTTCCTTTTTTGAATTAAAGATAGCTTCTTTGTAGGTAAGTGAGGCTGACGTGAGGTTGTTTTTGTTTACCTTTGATGGTGCGCTTTTCCAAAGAGCATCCGCTTTTCTTTTTTCTTTACCATGATGCGTAATTGCGGCGTGAACCATGAGTTCAGGTGAGGCCGCGGTTTCTGTTTGCGCAATTTGATTGGGGCAATAGTATTGAGTGCTTTTAGCATGATGCGGTTATAGGTGTCTACTAACGCGGTGGGGTCAGAGCAAGTCTCAGATGCCGAGTTCAGTAAAGGGAGTATGAGGGGTAGAGGTTTCTCAGCTGTGATGTCTTTTTTGTTTCGTGTATAAGTAGTAGGGGTGAGACTCTGTTTGTCTTCAGGTGGGCTGGAGTTAATGGAGAATGAGATTATATGGTGGTCAGACCAAGCCCAAGTGGTTACAGATATATCGCTGAGATCACAATTCAGGTCGGAGACCCAGTCAAGAGTACGACCCTTAATATGGGTGGGCTCATTGATATGTTTTGTGAGGCCGAAGTCTGTCAGGACATTGGCTAAATCTGTGGTTTTAACGTCGTTCTTGTCCATATAACCCAGGTTAAGGTCACCCAAAAGGATAATTCGGGAACTGGGCTTTGAACTAGATTCTAGAATGGATGAGATGTCTTTTACAAAGGACGAGGTTGGGCCAGGAGGTCTATAGAGGAGATGGACTGTGGCTGTATGATTAGGCGATAAAGGCAGTTTGAAAGATAATGATTCTGCTGAGGGAAGTTGAAGGCAATTAGCAGTTCTAATGTTGAACGAGCTCTTGAATATGACGGCTAGGCCGCCGCCTTTATTTTGGTTAGTATCCCTGTGACACCTGATAAAGGAGTAGTTGTCTGGAATGGCCAGTGTCAGGGTAGGACCGGAAGCCGCATGCAACCAGGTTTCCGTGACTGCGAGTAAGTCCAGGTTTTCTGTGACAATGAGATCAGCAATGTCATGGGCATGTGCTAGGACAGTGCGTGCGTTGATGAGCGCACCTTTGAGTTTAGGTGTAGTGGTCATGTTGAGAGGCTAGGTAAGCGTTATGGGAGTCAGGTGTGGCTGTGGTTTCCTAGTACTGGAGTTGAGGGTTTTGTCTGTTGCATGGCTGTTTGTATGATTGGACCAGTGGGAACATCTGGAGGCTAATCTTAGGTTCCTGATTGTTAATGCACAGGGTAGGCTAGATTGGATATCAACAGATGGCATAGTGTGGTGCAACTGTGTGAGACAGTTGGTAGAGATATGAGCCTGAGACAGCGAGGATAGAGGACTTGAGGTAGACTTCAGTAGGCCTGCGTTACACGTAATGTGGTAGCTAGTGTGGGTAGCTGTGTTAATGGTTGCAGTAGCTTGGTGCTGAGGAGGGTGGCGTAGGCGTGAACTGAGCCTTGAGTTTCTAACACGAGTGGTACAGGGTCGATTGGGGTGGGTTTGGTGGCGAAATGGCGTGGCCAAAGGGCTGGCGAGTTGAGCTAGGGGTAAGGGTCCATCATGGTAGCAGCAAGCAGTTGGTCGGGTAGTGTTGTATTACTAAATGAGGGTGAGGGCAGGACGTTAAAGCCGAGCAATGCCCTGGTTAAGATTAGAATAGTGATCAGTAAATGTGTGGTGCGGTGTGTTGAAGGCTGGTGTACAAACTTAGATGCGCAGGTATGCACGAAAAGTTGGGGTTGGTACGTGTCGGCAGTGTGAGGCATATTGTGTGATGTGTCAAAGTGGAGTAAGGTGGCGATGGGCTGGGTTGGGACCCTGGGTAATTACTATGGGGTAAGTGCGTGCATGCGTGCAGTCGGTGTGAGACGAGTATGCCTGGAAGGTGCTGCATCTGGAGCCAATATTAATTTGGCAGAAAAGGTGGGTGGGCTTTACGTTCAGTGCTCGGGTGGTAAGCCCGGCTAGGGCTGGAGGTTAACTAGGTGGATAGGAGTCACTGTGGAGGGCGTGGGATACAGCATGTAGAGTAAATCTAGATTTATGCACTAGCGAGGTGCAAGTATGACTAATGCTAGATGGTAATGCTAGATTAGTGCCACACCACTAGAGGCAGGGTACCTAATTGTAAAGGCATGGTGCCACCGATAAGCGATACATCAATGCAAGAGACATAGTAAGTACGGAAACACAATTTTGGTGGCATGCGCAGAGTGTAGATGGAAGAGATGGCGACCAGCCGCGAGGAGCAAGGAGACTAGTGCAGAGGCTCACAAAAATTTATTAGCAGGTACAAATGTGCATAGCATACGGGCGGTAAGGCAAAAATTGATTAGCAGGTACAAATATGCAAACGGGCGGTAAGGCAACAATTGATTAGCAGGTACAAATGTACATACGGGCGGTAAGGCAACAATTGATTAGCAGGTACAAATGTGCATATGGGCGATAAGGCAACAATTGATTAGCACTTACAAATGTGCATACGGGTGGTAAGGCAACAATTGATTAGCAGGTATAAATGTGCAAACGGGCGGTAAGTCAAAGTTGGGGCGTATGAGGCATGGATGAGCACATACTCGCACGGACGAAAGCGGCTACACAGGAAGCTGGTCGCTAGAAGTACATAGCTAAAATGCATGAAGTAGGCAAGGTAATATACCATACAGAGAGAATGTCTCCCCCTGTATAGGCAGAAGCTTATCGGACCTGGGAGAGTTCCTGGAGGTTTATGCCTGCCGCTAAACTTAGAGGAGTATTGCAGCCTAGACAGAGAGGTGGTAGGTGGGCGAAAACGAAGTTTGTAAGGCAGTGGGTTATAATTACAGTACCTTTTTACAAACGACACGAGCAGGACTTCTGGCAAAGGGTAATAGTCGGCAATGGACAGGCAGGGACAGGCCGAGCGCCTTTTTGATGTCGGCCTTCGTGATGGAGGCCGGCTTACACCTGCCGGTCGGTGGTTGGTCGAGAAAAATTGCAGGCAGCCAATGAGCAGGCGGCAACTGTCGGTGTGGACCCAGCAGGAAGGCTAGAGCCTACGATGATGTATCTCTTCCTCTTTTCTCCATGGTTTAAAAAGTTGTAGCAGAGACATGTAATATAGTTCTTTCTGTTGAGGAGTTTTTAATGACAATTTAACATGATTAATTAAGCTTCGTTTTGTAAGTTTCACTAAGCTGCCTTCACAATCTGTGACTCTGCCTTTGCTTTCATCGGGTTTTATATTGTTTTTGTATGCAAAGTTTTGAGCATGTGTGGTATAGACACATGCTTTCCAAAGTGCTACTCCTGTTTGGATAGTATGTGTCCAGTAAATTGGTTTTTAAAATGTCTTGGCTGTTGGGATCATTTCTGGCAATTGTTTCTATGTCCTCATATGATTTCAGAACTCTTTTTCTAGATTTAGCAGGACCAAGACTTAGCCGTGCTATGTTGTCTGATTTTCCGTACAAAGCAGTACCAGTTAAACGATCTGCCACTTCATAGGCGCCACATTCCCTATGAGAGAGCATTTTTATGCCTAGGCTGTACAATTTCTGAGATAGTGTTTTGTCTGATAACAAGTCATCCCAGATGTCTTAAAGCTCTGTTTTTTCTGCTTTTGTTAAGTAGGCTGTAACATATCGTGCAACTGCAGTGGAATTGTCTGCAATGTACTGCACATCTATGTTTGCATTCCATAAGAGGGCAATGATTGCATTGTAATCATTTATATATTTACATTCTTCGGTTCTTTTTATGTAGTACGTGTTCTTAGGTGATTTACCTTTCACACTATACCGAACTGAAGACATGAAGTTGTTCACTTCACCTGTTTCTGTAACTGGCCTAGGGAAACCAAACCGGCATTTGGTGTAGTATGTCCCTTTGTTTTTGTATTTTTGCCGACAATATTTGCCACATTTGTGTCTTTGAAATTGTAAAATCTGCCCGTGCAGTCACTATGTGTCCGTTGTGAAGGGATTTCACAAGTGACATATTTTTGTATGAACTGCAAAACAGTGGCATCAGAGTTGTGACCAAATTTAGGTGCACCTTTAATCCATAAAAGCATGTGAATATGTGGGGCTCCTCTCGCTTGGTATTCTTTTCTCCAAAAGAAGTGCTGCACTTCTCCGAGGGGAGGAACAGTTTTATTGCAAATAAAGTGTAGGATAGCAATGAAACGGTGATGGAAATATCTTGACACATTAACTGGATCTAGAGAGCAACGTTCTCCAGGTGTTAATAAATGTATGTTGGTTTTGTTGCTGTTTGATATGCGAAGGAACTCATGTAAATCTTCCCATGCATATTCTGCACAACTTAGTGTAACAAACCAAGTCGGTGGTCCAAGGTTTCTGATCATACACTGTACGTCTCCGTGCCATCGGAACCAGTATTCTTTTGTACCACGCATGTTTGCAAACAAATTTGTTATACTTGACTGTAAACCCCCATCTTTTTCTTGTACTTTTAGTATTAATTGCGTAGCTGACATATTTTTAAAGTGGGTTCCAGATTTCAAAATGTGTGCAACTCCGTAACATAGGGTTGCTAGTTCACTTTCAAAGAGTAGGTGGAATATGTATTCCACATTTCATCTAAACCTGGGATCTTGCGAATACATTCGTAATGAGCGGTATTCTGATGCCATAATCTGAGTGGGTCTATCATTGTACCTTCCACCTTTGCCAGTAGGAAATAGCAGTGGAAAAGCACGTGCTTCTATACTTTTTTCCCATATGCTCATTGGTGAACCTTTGGTTTGTCGCATTTGGTAAGTTTCTAGGGCATTATCTATGCTTTCATTGGAATGCAATGGATGAATTGTGTACTGGTCCAAAAGAGTGGATACTGCAGCAGGATCCAGAAGTTCGAATTGTCCAGTTTCTGATGACTCTTCAATTATTTCAGTTGTTTCCCTTAAGCTTTCTTCAATATTTATTTCCGTGTAGTATTCGTTATTGTTTTTTAGATATTGCAAGGCTTGTCTAACTTTATGTAAGTCCACCAGTTGTTGCCAAAAATGTTTGTCTTTCGTTGGTACACCATTTACCAACACAATTAAAGAATGCTCTATTGAACGTTGCACTCCTAGAGTGTGTACATTTTCTGTAAGTTCTAATTGCAAATAAACTACTTTGCCACGAATGCCTTTCACCAATTCAGAGGGAGGTAATTTTGCGGTTTATGGGTGAAGGCGTATAATTGCTTGAAATGGGTGAACTGTTTGAATTATGATGCTCTCGTACAAATTGAGTTGTTGCAGGGTTTTTGGTAGTGGGAACAATTCCAAATGATTTGCGATAGCACGTGAAGGACTTTGGTTGTTGTCTAGTTTTGTAGTGCAGTAACTACATGTCATGGTGCATGCTCCCAAACCCCTGAAACTGGTGAGCCCATCCCTGACACTGGCATCCTTAAGGGCTTATCAAGCCCCAAAATAGACTCTCCTGGACTCAGTCCTGGTGCCGCTTGGGCCAGGCTCATAGTAGGTGTTGACTTCATGGGACTATATTCTCAGCTTAGGGAGGCTGAGCCTTTCAGTGCACGGTGTGGCTTGGGACTACTTTACCTGAAGAGGCAGGATACGGTTAAGATGACTACTTGCCTGGAACTACTTGCAAGGCTCTTTAAACCGCACCCTGCAAACAGAACACGCTTCGTGTTATTCTGCACTCCTGCAGCGTAATGCTCACCGTGTCTGGTCAGCTCTTGCACCTCTTCTGCCACGCCCATCCAGAGTTTTCCGTCCATCGACACCTGTGAAAAGAGAAGAACAGGAGTTATTAAATTGTCGAAGGCCTTACCTGCAGTCTAACATCCCGGCCTCACCTTCTGCTTATTCACGGATGGCCGCATCTCCAGAAGAAGCAGAAAAGAAGGTACCCACCTGGGTAGCTACACTCACCTGGGGTCGGAATCCTCCAGGAACTCCATAGAGCGGTCCTTCCATCATCCTGAATTGTGCCGCACCTCGACATCATCCAGGAACTCCATCAAGTGGTTTTTCCCTCTTCTTCCTGGAATTGTGCCACACCTGCTGAACAGAAAAGACACAGAAGGTTAGTCAGGCACAGCAAAGGAAAGCTATTCAAAAGAAAATTTAGCGCGCCTCGCACAGCGCTATACTCACCTGCAGAAAACCTGCTCATCGTTATAAGGAGAGTCAGTCCATTATCTGAAAACCGCTCAACACCGCGCCTGAAAGATAAGAATGAACATTAGTTAAACTTGAGTGAGAAAGACTTTATGCAGCTATTCCAAGAAGCTATTGGGATAGAGACTTACCTGCTTACTCCGGTTCTTCCAAATCAGCAACCTCCATCGGATCAGTGAAGTAACTTGATCTTTGGAAAGACTGTACAAACCGTGCCCCTGCCAGAGTGTGCAGGACAGAGTGCTCACTTCTAAAAAACCCAAGGTGAGCCAGAGGAATAGAGGGAAATCGGAAGGAGGTGAAGCCAAAACCAGCACCATTAAGTTGGCTAATATCTTGTTTCGACTTTGTAGGCAAACGCCTCCTGAGGTGAGAACGAAGGGAAGACGCGGGCTAGCATCCTCATTTAAGCAGCGCAACGCCAGTGCAGACTTCATCCTTCGGCACGAGCTACGCCCCCGTGGAGACCAGGTGAGCGTGACACTACAACATATTAGGGGTTCACTTTTTTTATATTTTTTTTTTTTGCTAAAAGGTACAGAGCTAATTCAAACCATTTGGAATCTTCATTGTCTTCTATTTTGTATGCTATGTCTATATTTTTGTGTTCCTTTTGTAAAACGTTCTGCAGCAACACACACACACATGGTTTGGTATTTCAGCTGGTAAAACCAGCCGTTAAGGTTGGGTCCCGCAAAGGGACCTCGTAATCAGGCCTTAAGGGTTTAAAGACGCCGGCACCTTTTACGGCGCCGTTAAACCCTTAACGCCAGGGTCGTAATGAGGCCCTTTCACTTCCAAAATATTTTCTCTGGATACGGTCAATTTCTTCTTGTAGATATTTGGGTGTACCATGCAGGAGAGTGTTATTTAAATTGGCTAATTCTGAATCTGGAGTTTTAGCATAGTATATTTTATACACTAGGGCCCTCATTACGACCCAGGCGGTAAGTTACCGCCTGGGTCGTACCCTTACCACCATGGCGTAAACTATGTTTACGCCATGGTGGTTGGCAGATTTACCGCCCCATTCCAAGGTGAGTGGGGCGGTAAATCCCCATTTCCCATTTTACCCTTCCCCATTCCCATTTTCGCCCCATAGGGCATAATGGGAATGGGGAAAGGCGATAATTACGGCACCGTAAATTACGGTGCCGTAATTATCGCCAAGGTCCCTTTGCGGCATAGATTTTAACGGCTGCAAAAAAGCAGCTGTTAAAAGCCATCCCGCAAAGGGAACCTTGTAATCAGGCGTTAAGGGTCGGCGCCGTTTACGGCGCCGTAAACCCCTTAACGCCTGAGTCAGAATGAGGGCCTAGATGTCTTACATTCGAATGATGTATTGATATCTTTTTGATATCATGGAAGGTGCTTTTGCAAAAAGGTCCAGAAATGCAGGCTAATGAATGTCCTTGTAGTCCTGTGTATTTGCGCACTGGACAGATATGCATATTTTGCATCACTTTCATTTTAATTTTGTCTTTACATTTCTCATACTGATTGAGGAACTGATGTAAAGATTTGAAAGATTTGTTAGGAATGGCACACATTGACGTGCACGGCCAATTGTATACTGGACGGTCTGGTTCAGTTTTCAGGGGATACTTTTGTAAGCAGTGTTTCTTGTTCCATGATGTTAATATTGTTTTTTTCATACCCTCGTCCACTGCTATGGATGGCAATTGTGTTTGTTTGATTTTGTTTGTATGCTTCTTCATTAAAATATGGTTCTGTGGTTGTTGTGTGACTCATTTCACCTCCACAAATATGTAAGAAATTATTTTTGTTCACATTTCATTTATTGGTAAGTTTCTTTTGTAGTTTGGTACTTAGTTTTGTTAGTGGTTTCATTCTATTTAAAACTAATATAAACAACTTCCTTTTGAAAACGATTGCACTGTCCATGAGAGCTTGTAGGATTATTTTTCTATGGTAAGTTTTAAGGGGTGAGGATGATTTCGGTCCTTTTCTTATTAGATTCTGAAGGACTCTACGGCGAAACATTTTTGCTAAAATATTTTTTTTACTATGGGCTCTTGTTAATATATCAGGATTAATAGGAACATTGTTTCCAGTACTGGTAGCTGATTTTTTGTGAAGAGTTTTGTGCTTGGTGCCACATTTTGTTGGAGGAGGTAAAGTTTCGGTAGTTGAAGCTTCCTTTGTTTTGCTAAACGACTGTATTAGCTGTTTTGTTCCAATGTTCTCTACAAACTCTGCTACAGATGGATTCTTAGGTTGGAAACTTTTATTTTTATTTGCTCTACTTCTGCGTTCCTTTCTATGGACTTGCTTTTTGGTAGGCATTTTTTGGGATCTGTTGAACAAAAGAAGGCATGGTTTGGTCGGTTGTACAATGTATGTGTGCTGTATGCATTCGTGCATGAGTTTGATGGACAAGCTCTTTGTGGTGGTGTGTGAATGTGCATTGGCATCTTACAATGATTTGGGAAGGCTATTTTTCTGTTTGCATACTACTACAATGTGCTTCAGATGAGAGTAGAAAGTGGGCTAGTGGTGAGGAGAAGCATTAATAGTGAACGTACTGGCATAAAATTGAAACAGCTATTTGTTTTCTTGTGCTAACATTCTAAGGGATCTGTATGTTATTTGAGTTCCAAACATGCAGGGATTTGTGAGTCATTCTGCCTGTTATTCTGTGTTTAATAAATAGTGATTTGTGGGTAGAATGGTTCAGAAATCACTGTTTGCTTTGGTGCGCAAATTAAATACATAACCCACACAGTCTGTTTGAGGAATAGTTACAATATGAAGGTCATATTGTACTTACTTTTTTTTGCAGAATGACCAGGTTTCTTCAGATATGTCATTTGCAGTGTAGATGCTGTTGGTTTTCAGGAGAGTAGTCTTCACTGTGATTGTAAAAAGAAGAAGTTAGTAACTTTGTGTGTTTAAAGCTGTGATGTTACTGTACATGTTAATTTTGTACTTTTCGTCGGAGTATTCTCCTTTGATATTTCAACACACTGCATGTGTGCATTTCACTTCACTATGTGCTGCCTTTCTATGTTACTTGCAGTATGTCAGTTGCACGTGCTTCAGAAATGCATACAATTTTTAGGTTATGAAAATGTCTTGTTTCTTTTAAGCTGTGTTACCTATAGCAGAGAGGTTTGTAAGCGATAGGTCATTACAGTAAATGGGGAAAAAATCTGTACTTTCATATTATAAGTACGATTTCGGAAAATCTGGACACCCTCGAAGGGAGATGTCACAATAGCAATCGGGAGCGTTTACTTTTTCTCATACGATCGCATTGGAAGTAGCATTTATGTAGGCGGTACACAGTAAAAAATTGTGCCATTTTCTAATGGAAAATCTAGTTTCCCACTAAATAGGGAGGGTTCTAACGTATGTATAGGTTATGCGGGAGACAGTAAGAAGTAGTGAGGTTTGTCAATGAAAACTCGGACATCTTGTACTTAAAGGGGACCGTTGGTATGTATTGGCTATGCACATTTAGTGGCATTAATTTGTTTAAATGAAATCATAAGGGTTGCACATGTTCTCTGAGTAAAATATGCATACCTGTAGTTTATACGCATGCATATGCGCATGGATGGACGTAGAAATCTGCGACACTTGCACAGTAGTTTTTTAAGTAGGTGCTTTGCAATGATATGCGACTTGCATTCAGAGTGATCAATAGTACATTTGAAGTGCGAAATTATGATGACGAAGTTAAATGTAGGGATGGTTAATGTGATTGGTGGATGGTTGTGTGACTGCTTAGATGTGTCCAATGAGGAAATGGAATCCCAAGTGATGTGGAAAGGGTAGAAGGACTAGCTAAGAGTTACGCGCCGCACGTACACAACGCTTGTCCGTGGGTAGGGCGTGTCACATACGGGTTTCTACAGAAAATCCAGCATGCAAAGGGGACTGTGAGCATCAGCCAATCAGATGTTCACATTGTTCCTTTGTGTCGAAAGACGGTGCGTGTACTGAAGATGGCAGAGGTGCAGAGGGTCAGAGTTTTGGTCCTTGAAGATATTTTTGTCCAAGGTTTACAGCTCTAAGCGTAAAGTAGGCATGGGGCACATCATTGTGATGTGAGAGGAGTCGAGGTGGTGTGGAGCGCTGAGACTGATCGCAATGTTGCAGCACTTCTCCAAGTTTGCACCAAGATTGCCATTTGGGCTACGTGAGTTCACAAACTTTGTTGAAAGATTGGGAACAGTTGGTTGAAGCAGTCATGAACATCTTTTCAACTGCAAAATTATTTTTTTCTGGGTTACTGCCTAGAGGAAAATGGGACAATAGTTCTGTTTTCTGTCCTGATCAAAGTATTGGGAGGTGTAACATCAATCACGGCATGCATGCTTTTATGTTCCGTGCTGGTATGTTTTTCTGCAGCCACGAGAACATTGCTCCCAGTAATGTGGCTTATTCTGAAGCTGATGGTGTTGCGTTATCTTCTTTGGCAAATGCCATGTTCTTTTGGAATGTGAGGCTTGCTTTGGAGAAGGTTCTGTAATGGTTGTAGGAGTAAAGTAAGAAGAAAAAATATTTTTTTAAAAACAAAATAACAGGTGTTGTAAAAAAAACTGCTCTTTTCAGAGCCCACCTTCAAGGTGAAAAGGAGAATAATATTTAAATGTATAGTCGTCACGCTCTGATCCTGTACGTGTCTGCAAACATGGCGGTAGTTTGGAGGCAGCGCTTATTACCAACAGGGATTTTGGGGTGGAGACGCATGCAAATGAGAATGTGCGAAGGTAGGGATTGGTCAGTAAAGGTCAGTGGGTGTGTTCTGTATGGAGAAATTTAGTCAGAACGTCTTTTCCCTGACAGGAGACCAGACAGCCATGGCTCTGTGGGCTTGAAAACAGATTATCTGGATTTTGGGAGACTCATGGATACATTGGTTGAAGGTGCATGCAGAAAGTTGCGGTCTATCTGCATATCTTGGATTTCCTCATGTGGAAGTGCACTGGCATGGCGTGCGTTGAATGAGGTGGCTGGACTTGGTACCTCTCTGCGCTACTTTACAGACAGAGCGTCATCCTGATATACTTATCATTCATTGTGGAGGAAACAGTTTAGGCCATGTTTCTGGAATTTCTGGAATTTCTTTGCAATTTGCAATGAAGGAAGGACTTGCGAAAGTCATGGACATGTTTCCAAATTGCCAAATAGTTTTTTCCCGTATTGCACAAAGACAAAAGTGGCTGCGTTCTTCTGTATTTGGCCCACAAATGGAGAAAACGAGGCGCAATGTGAATAAGGCTGTTTGTGTCTTTCTAAGAGATGTTGGCATGTCCTCATTCCACAATGAAAACATTTACAGGGTAATTCATAGCATTTTGCACAAAACTGGAGCACACGGCTGGCGCACAGTGTGCGCGTGCGAATGTCTGCGCCAGCCGCGTGCGCTAAAATCGATTTCCGCGCACAGCGTATTCATGGATTTTAGCCTCCAAAACCAGCCGTGGCGCATAGTGGCGCAGCGACCCTGCAGCAGCGCCAGTTACGCCCCCAAGAACGCCCCTAGCGCAAGGAAAAGCCATCAAAATCCCCACTCCAGCGCAAAGGGCTGCGCTAACCCTGGACCAGTTTACAGGGCTGCCAAACAGTAAACGCCAAGCGGGGAAAGTGTATAACTGGGGTTCGCGCGAAGTTTCATACGTGAAAGGGCCCTGTGCGAGTGGGGTACGTGTATTACTGGGGTTCGCGGGAAGTCTCACACGCGATTACAGCAGGGTACGTGTATGACGGGGTTCAAGGGAAGTTTAACACGCGAAAGGGCCCTGTGCGAGCGGGGTACGTGTATAACTGGTGTTCACGGGAAGTCTCACACACGATTACAGCAGGGTACGTGTATTACGGGGTTCAAGGGAAGTTTCACACACGAAAGGGCCCTGTGCGAGCGGGGTACGTGTATTACTGGGGTTTGCGGGAAGTCTCACACGCGATTACAGCAGGGTACGTGTATTACGGGGTTCAAGGGAAGTTTCACACGCGAAAGGGCCCTGTGCGAGCGGGGTACGTGTATAACTGGGGTTCGCGGGAAGTCTCACACGCGATTACAGCAGGGTACGTGTATTACGGGGTTCAAGGGAAGTTTCACACTCGAAAGGGCTCTGTGCGAGCAGGGTACGTGTATAACTGGGGTTCGCGGGAAGTCTCACACGCGATTACAGCAGGGTACGTGTATTACGGGGTTCAAGGGAAGTTTCACACGCGAAAGGGCCCTGTGCGAGCGGGGTACGTGTATTACTGGGGTTCGCGGGAAGTCTCACTCGCAAAAGGGCCTGTGCGAGTGTGGTACGTGTATTACTGGGGTTCACGTGAAGTTTGACACGTGAAAGGGCAACGCCCGTGCGCGATACATCACAGATGCGCTTACGCGCTAAGGGCCTTTGGTCCAATGAAATCGCGTACGTGTGCTGACCCGCTTACGCGCTAAGGTCCTTTCCTCGAATTTCACGCTGATGTGCAATATTTTCACATGCCAAATCACTCTGTCTCAAGCTGGCCACGCATACACACACGGAAGACAACGCTCCTACCCTGAAGGCCATTTTCCTGCCCCCCAGAGCCCCGAACACGCTCCCACCTGCCATCTGCTGCTGCCTGACTGTCTGCTGCCCACGTGCCCTGCTATTTGGTGCCTGTACATCAGCCATCTGGAGGGGTCCAGTTGCTGTTTCCACCCCTGCTGGAACAGAAGACACCCGACTGGGATACCATCGCTCCACAGCCCAGCCCCAGTACCCCGTTGCCCACCCACTCCTGCCTCTGGGGTTGCCATGTCGGGCACATCTCCATCTGGCACCACTGGCAACCCCCAGCCAGAAAGGCAGAGGGCCACCAGCTTCACTGCCACCGAAGTTGGTGTCCTGGTGGAGCATGTCCTGGGACATTATGATGCCCTCTTCGGAACATCACGCGCCAACAAGGAAGGATGGGAGAGAATCTGGGACGACGTAGTGGTTGCCATCAACGCGGAGGGGGTGGCAACCCGCGACATCAAGCACCTCAAGAAGTGCTGGGAGGACTTCAGGTCCAGGACCCTCCACAAGGCCAGGCGCCTCGCGGAGCGGGGCCGGGCACACATGAGTAACATCCAGATGAGGGTCCTGGAACGCGTAGGCCCAGCGCTCCAAGCCCAGATCCTTCGGCGGCAGACCCGTCCGGAGTTGAGCGGTAAGTGGCCAAGCATTGCTGTGTGAGACAGGGCATGTTGCAGTGTGCTGGTAGTCTGATGCTTGCCTGTATGTGTGACATAGGCCATGTATGGATGTGTGTGTGCAGGGACATCATGGTCATGCATGTGAGACCAGTTATGTGTGAACCAGATGGTTGGTGCATGTGCTTTAATGCAACATGGGGAGCTCTATGCGGAATGCACACATGAAAGCATGGCTGTCTCTGTTCCTGGACATGAAGGGGGGGTGAGGAATGGGTGCTGATGTCATGTACATGTATGGTGCACATGTGTGTGTGTGTGCCAGAGAAGTGTGTGTGTGACTTTGAAACGCCATGGCTGCATGTGACTTTGAAGGCAACATCTTGGTTTACAGGGGCCCTTCTACATGGATGTTGATGTTGATTGCAGGCGCCAGGACTGTTTCTGCATGTGTGTTGTGTCCATTCACCCATGTGTTGTGGAATGACAGGATGGAAGTGACATTTGACAGTGCCACTCATGTGTTATTGCTTCCTGTCTAGGGTATTTTGTACTGTACCCTGATGCTTGTGTTTTATGTCTCCCTCTATGCAGCGTCAAGTGAAGAAGAGGGCGGAGACGGCACTGTGGAGCAAATGCGGCGGGGATGCTTCCACTGGGCGGCGACGCAAAGCCCTGCCACCCTCCCAGGAATGACCATAATCCGGGACCGAGGGAGCTGGTGCTGCGTCTGCCACAACGGCTGTGGCGGAAGGGCCTTGTGAGCCCCCACAGGGGCTTCCAATGGCGGAAGATGGTGTGGAGACATCCAGGTTGGTGGTCTCCACAGAGGAGGAGGAGCCCGCTACTGAGCCGCACATGGGGCCTGGTGGGGGTAGTACCACTGGTGCAAGTGGTGCAGTCCAGGGCCAGGGTCAGGAGGCAGCACAGGTCACCGTGGAGGGGCCTGTGCATGTCGCTGTCCCTGACCCTGTGACTGCACCACCATGCACCAGTAGGGAGGCCCCATCCCAGGCCCATCCGGAGGTAGGGGAGAGTGCCATGTCATCTGCCTCTCCACTACCTGCGGACAAGGGGTCCCACGAACGTATGGGCTCCGTCCTGGTGGTGGGTCCCAACATGTGTCGCGCACTCTGGCGGACCTCTCCTCCTCTGTGCAGACTATGCGCCAGTCGTTCTCCACACCGTCTTCCAGCCCAGATTCCACCAGGGCCCCTTTTGGACCTGGCCCGACCAACACAGCCAGCTTGGTGGAGCTCACATCCCTGCCACAGTCGGGAATCGGCGGCCCAGCAGGGGTGGACACCACAACTGGAGACCAGCTGATGGAGGATGTGCAGGCACCATCAGACACGGCACATGGACAGCAGCAGCAGGAGCAGGCTCTAGGTGGAAGCCATCATGGCTCGGGGCCTTCGACATCGGAGGGGCAGGCATCGGCCAGAGGGCAGGAGGACCCAGGACTGGAAGTGTCTTCCGTGTGGCAGCGGTTAGGCCATGCCATAGATGCGGAGCGGCAGTGGGCAGAAGAGGCACGGCTCACGATGGTCAGGGCGGAGAACTCCATGCGGAGGGCCCTGAGGCGGGCCGAGTGCCTCGAAGCAATTCGCAGGGAGTTGGAGGAGAACATGTGGTCGTCCCTGCGAACCCTCGGGCCATGGAAGAGGACCGTCTCCAGGACATTGAGCAGGAGTTCGATGATGCCCTGGCCCGGGACATCAAAAGTGAGCCGTCGGACTAGCCCGCTGCCCTTGTAAATAGTTTTTAGAGTTAGGTTTCCTTTTCGTTTTCCTTTTATTTGTGGTCAATGGACAATGCCACACAAATTTGTATATAGTTATATTTTTAGGTAGTTAGGTAGGTAGGTTTCAATTTTTTTGGTTGGGATCATGGACCCTTTACATCCTTGGACAATGGATTGTAAATAGTTGGACTATGGATTGATTTCTCTTATTTTCTGTATTATGAACATGAAGCAATGGAGATTATTTTTTTACATTTCCTTTGGATTTGCGTTGTTGGAGGGTGACTTTGGACTGTTTTTCATTCAAATTTCTTTTGGATTGGTTATCATTTTCAGTCAATCATCTTTTTCACATGCTTTTCATTTCATGTTTCATATTTTGGTATGCTTTCATTTCATTTTTGATTCCATGTACATAATACATTTTCATTTTTTAGTTCCATGTGTGGGATTCACTCATTGGGTTGATGCATGTGAAAATGTGGGTTTACACAAGCAATGCCAACCAGTGTATGTGTGTGATGGACATGTGTTGATGTACATAGTTGAATTTTGGTTTGTGTCATGAGATCAGCATTTCACTGCTGGGGGGTGGGGGTGCTGGGGGACATGAGTGGGACATGAGTGGGGGCCTGCTGGCAGGTGCCCTGCACTGCTGGGGGGCGGGGTTGCTGGGGGACATGAGTGGGGGCCTGCTGGCAGGTGCCCTGCACTGCTGGGGGTGGGGGTGCAAGGGGACATGAGTGGGGGCCTGCTGGCAGGTGCCCTGCACTGCTGGGGGGTGGGGGTCCAGGGGGACATGAGTGGGACATGAGTGGGGGAGCCCTGCACTGCTGGGGGGTGGGGGTGTAGGGGGACATAAGTGGGACATGAGTGGGGGCCTGCTGGCAGGTGCCCTGCACTGCTGGGGGGTGGGGGTGCTGGGGACATGAGTGGGGGCCTGCTGGCCGCACAGGGCCAATATTCCTAGGGTTCGTGTGAAGTTTCACACGCGAAAGGGCCCTGTGCGAGCAGGGTACGTGTATTACGGGGTTCGGGGGAAGTCTCACACGCGAAAGGGCCCTGTGCGAGCGGGGTACGTGTATTACGGGGTTCGCGGGAAGTCTCACACGCCATTTCAGCAGGGTACGTGTATAACTGGGGTTCGCATGAAGTTTCACACGCGAAAGGGCCCTGTATGAGCGGGGTACGTGTATTACGGGGTTCGCGGGAAGTCTCACACGCGAAAGGGCCCTGTGCGAGCGGGGTACGTGCATCACGGGGTTCGCGGGAAGTCTCACACGCCATTTCAGCAGGGTACGTGTATAACTGGGGTTCGCGTGAAGTTTCACACGCCATTTCAGCAGGGTACGTGTATTTTGGGGGTGCAGGGGAGTCCTACACATGATTTGGCAGTGTGGGTCCTCCCAGGTGTTCCCTCTACACCCTCCACGGACCCTGCAGGCAGCCCACACCACAGGGGACTACCCTGCACCCCTGGTCATATCCCGCAGGCAGCCCATCCACCATGGGCATGTCCCCCAGCCAAGCCACATGTCACCTTGCACTACTGATCAACAACGCATGACCCCCTGCACCTCCACCCCCCAGCAGTGCAGGGCACCTGCCAGCAGGCCCCCACTCATGTCCCACTCATGTCCCCCAGAACCCCCACCCCCCAGCAGTGCAGGGCACCTGCCAGCAGGCCCCCACTCATGTCCCCTTGCACTCCCACCGCCCAGCAGTGCAGGGCACCTGCCAGCAGGCCCCCACTCGTGTCCCCTTGCACCCCCACCCCCCAGCAGTGCAGGGCACCTGCCAGCAGGCCCCCACTCATGTCCCCCAGCACCCCACCCCCCAGCAGTGCAGGGCACCTGCCAACAGGCCCCCACTCATGTCCCCTTGCAACCCCACCCCCCAACAGTGCAGGGCACCTGCCAGCAGGCCCCCACTCATGTCCCCCTGCACCCCCACCCTCCAGCAGTGCAGGGCACCTGCCAGCAGCCCCCCACTCATGTCCCCCAGCACCCCCACCCCCAGCAGTGCAGGGCACCTGCCAACAGGCCCCCACTCATGTCCCACTCATGTCCCCCAGCACCCCCACCCGCAGCAGTGCAGGGCACCTGCCAACAGGCCCCCACTTATGTCCCCCTGCACCTCCACCCCACAGCATTGCAGGGCACCTGCCAGCAGGCCCCCACTCATGTCCCCTTGCAACCCCACCCCCCAGCAGTGCAGGGTACCTGCCAGCAGCCCCCCACTCATGTCCCCCTGCACCACACCCCCCAGCAGTGCAGGGCACCTGCCAGCAGGCCCCCACTCATGTCCCACTCATGTCCCTCAGCATCCCCACCCCCAGCAGTGCAGGGCACCTGCCAGCAGGCCCCCACTCATGTCCCCCAGCACCCCCACCCCCCAGCAGTGCGGGGCACCTGCCAGCAGGCCCCCACTCATGTCCCCCTACATCCCCACCCCCCAGCAGTGCAGAGCACCTGCCAGTAGGCCCCCACTCATGTCCCACTCATGTCCCCCAGCAGTGCAGGGCACCTGCCAGCAGGCCCCCACTCATGTCCCACTCATGTCCCCCAGCACCCCACCTCCCAGCAGTGCAGGGCACCTGCCAGCAGGCCCCCACTCATGTCCCACTCTTATCCCCCTGCACCCTCACCCCCCAGAAGTGCAGGGCACCTGCCAGCAGGCCCCCACTCATGTCCCCCTGCACCCCCACCCCCCAGCAGTGCAGGGCACCTGCCAGCAGGCCCCCACTCATGTCCCCCTGCACCCCCACCCCCCAGCAGTGCAGTTCACCTGCCAGCAGGCCCCCACTCATGTCCCACTCATGTCCCTTTGCACCCTCAGCCCCCAGCAGTGAAATGCTGATCTCATGACACAAACCAAAATTCAACTATGTACATCAACACATGTCCGTCACACACATACACTGGTTGGCATTGCTTGTGTAAACCCACATTTTCACATGCATCAACCCAATGAGCGAATCCCACACATGGAACTAAAAAATGAAAATGTATTATGTACATGGAATCAAAAATGAAATGAAAGCATACCAAAATATTAAACATGAAATGAAAAGCATGTGAAAAAGATGATTGACTGAAAATGATAACCAATCCAAAAGAAATTTGAATGAAAAACAGTCCAAAGTCACCCTCCAACAACGCAAATCCAAAGGAAATGTAAAAAAATAATATCCATTGCTTCATGTTCATAATACAGGAAATAAGAGAAATCAATCCATAGTCCAACTATTTACAATCCATTGTCCAAGGATGTAAATGGTCCATGATCCCAACCAAAAAAATAGAAACCTACCTACCTAACTATCTAAAAATATAATTATATACAAATTTGTGTGGCATTGTCCATTGACCACAAATAAAAGGAAAACGAAAAGGAAACCTAACTCTAAAAACTAATTACAAGGGCAGAGGGCTAGTCCGACGGCTCACTTTTGGATGTCCCGGGCCAGGGCATCATCGAACTCCTGCTCAATGTCCTGGAGGCGGTCCTCTTCCATGGCCCGAGGGTTCGCAGCGATGACGACATGTTCTCCTCCAACTCCCTGCGAATTACCTCGAGGCACTCGGCCCGCCTCAGGGCCCTCCGCATGGAGTTCTCCACCCTGACCATCGTGAGCCGTGCCTCTTCTGCCCGCTGCCGCTCCGCATCTATAGCATGGCCTAACCGCTGCCACATGGAAGACACTTCCAGTCCTGGGTCCTCCTGCCCTCTGGCCGATGCCTGCCCCTCCGATGTCGAAGGCCCCGAGCCATGATGGTTCCCACCTTGTTGCTGCTGCTGCTGTGCCTCTGCCTGTGCCCTGGCTCTTGCTGCACATCCTGCTCCGGCTGGGGTGCAGTTGTTGAGGTGGCCACCCCTGCTGGAAGTCCGACTCCCGACTGTGGCAGGGATGTGTCCTCCACCAGCCTGGCCGCAGGGTCAGAGGCAACTCCACAGGATACCCAGGTGATACATGGGTGGGAAGATGGCATGGAGGACGACTGGGGCATAGGGGGTTTAGTTGAGGAGGGGGTCGGAACAAGGTCCAGAAAACGGAGGAATCCGGCCCTGGTGAGCTGTCCCAATAGGCCTTCGCGGTCAACGAGCCATCCGAGAAGGCGTGCAGTCTCCTCATGGAAAGACTTCAGGTCAGCTCGCATGGCCCGTTGACGCAATGCCACCCCACCCAGGACAGGCTCAACCAGGTCCCGGATAGCCAAGTCCGCAGGGGGAGGAAGGCCAGTTGTTGTAAGCGGATCCCCTCCCTGAAAATGGGTCTGGACGTACGCATCCCTGCTGGTGCGGGATGATGCAGTCACAGGATCGGGAACAGGATTACACACAGGCACCTCTGCGGTGGCCTGTGCTGCCTCCTGTCCCCACCTCCAGACCCTGTCTCTGTTCCTTGCACGGCCTCCTCCTCCACCAAACCCCCCACCAACCTGGATGACTCCATGCCATCTTCCTCCGTCGGACCCTGTGGGGTCTCTGCTGCCCCTTCTGCTGCCGAGGAGTCCAACTCCGACCTCCGCCTCTTGGAGCTTCCTTCAGCAGCTGTGGCCTGGGATGCAGCACGGGACTCCTCACTCCCCGACAAGATGACAACCTGGGAGGGGAGCCGGGCCTTGCGTCTCCGGCTGGCGGGATGATCCCTGCCGCTGTGCTCCACAGCACCCTCTCCGCCCTCTTCTTCAGTTGACGCTGCAGACAGGGAGAGATAAAACACAGGCATCAGAGAACTGTACAATGGACTGATACACACATGACAGTTGCACATGAATGGCATTGTTTAACTACAGACACGGCATCACACTCCATGACACACATGTCATTTCAACTCACACACATGAACATTTCAACAGCAACATTGCACCAGGCAGCACCATCCATACACATACAACAGCATGAACAGGCAAAGGTGAGCCTAACATCACATGAAACACAAGGAGTGCACTAGACATGCACACACGCCACCACACTTACATGCATGTCTACATCTCCTCCAACTGGTTCAGTGATGAGATCGCCATACATGTCACATCTGCCATTCATCCTTCTACATATCAGTGTCACGTGCATCCTTGTTGCATCACATTTGCACACTTGTCAGATACACATACATGCACATGTACACATTGCCGATACATGCATTATGAACCACCATCCATGCCACAACCATGCCAATGTACATCCACAGAAATTCAAACATGTGTGCTCCCACACATGCATTTGCCCAGCATGCTTACCAACACATACACCATCAATGTGTCTCACAACTGAGAGGACTCACATGTGGCTGCCTCACGCCCATGTTCATACACATCCCTACATGCCCCTACATAAACACATGTGCAACCTGCACACTACTGGCACACCACGACACGCACAGCATTCTATCACCATGCATGTACACTTACCGCTCGACTCCAGACGGGTCTGCCTCTCAAGGATCTGGACGTAGAGCGCTGGGCATATGCGTTCCAGGACCCTCATTTGATGGTTCGACAGCTGGCCCCGGCACCCCTTGGCATCCGCTGCCTTAGCGAGGCGCCGGGCCTCGTTGAGGTTCCTGGACCTGAAGTCCTCCCAGCGCTTCTTGACATGATGTAAGTCGCGGACTGCCACCCCCTCCGCGTTGATGGCAGTCACGATGTCCATCCAGATCATGGTCCGTCCTTCATTGTCGGCGCGCGAACTTCCAAAGAGGGCATCATACTGCCCCAGGACTTGCTCCACCAGGACACCAACTTCGGTGGCAGTGAAGCTGGTGGCCCTCTGCCTCTCTGGCTGGGAGTTGCCAGTGCTGCCAGATGGTGTTGTGCCGGACATGGCAACCCCAGAGGCAGGTGTGGGTGGGCAACTGGGTCCTGGGGCTGGGCTGTGAAGCGATGGAATCCCAGTAGGGAGTGTTCAGTTCCAGCAGGGGTGGTCACAGCAACTACACCCCTGGCTGACGTGCAGGCAGCAAATGCCAGGGCACGTGGGCAGCAGGCAGTCAGGCAGCAGCAGATGGCAGGTGGGAGCGTGCTCGGGGGCTCTGGGGGGCAGTAATTCGGCCTTCTGGGCAGGAGCGTGGTCTTCCGTGTGTTTTCACGTGGCCAGCTTGATACGGAGTCATTTGGCACGTGAAAAAATTGCACATCAGCACATCAGCGTGTAAATCGAGGAAAGGGCCTTAGCGCGTCAGCACACACACGCGATTCCATTGGACCAAAGGCCCTTAGCGCGTAAGCGCGTAAGTTACATTACGCGAGCGGCGTTTCCCTCATAGCACATGATGACAGAGCACACGTGGAAAAACTGCACGTCCGCGTGTAATTGGAGGAAAGCACCCACGTACACGCGTATCTGACGGTTTAAAAGCAACTTGTAGGACTCCATTTCCTTGTACGTGCTTTTCGTGGAGAGCGAGTGGGTGAAATCTGTACTTCTTGTCGGTTCACACGTGATTACTTCACAGCGTTTCTAGTTCGTACTCCCTGTTACCTCTGACAGCTCTTTTCTGAATTTTTGTTGTGCCTGTTTCCTCTAACAGAGTTCACTTCTCCTTTTGTCCTGTCTCCTCAGATAGCGTACAATTCTTTTTTGGGCAGGGGTGTTGCCAACGCACACACGCGCATATTTTTCACGTTCTTTTTCCAGGCAGACGGTGAGTTCCGCACGTACTTAGCAACTGTGCTTGCCCCGTATGTCGCGTTCCCCTTCAGAGGTCATTGTAGGCTGCGTGTATTACACGTACACTTATGTTTGTGTTTCTGGGTGCCACAGCGTAGTGCGGGTTCATTTTTTGACGCACGTGGTCTACGAGGGGTTGCGTGCACGTTCATTTTTGATATTGGGCTGCCTGTGCGTTGCATGACCCGTCATCTTCCCCCAGGGGTCACAGACAGCCTTGTTAGAGCACTAGGGTATGAAGTCCATCTAGTATCCTACCCCTTTGACCCCCAATTGCCCAGGACAATAGTTTACTGCAACTCCCATACGCACAACAACATCAGTGCCATGGCTGGGAGTCAACCAAGCGGTAAGGGAGGCAAAGGTGGCCGACCCTCAAAAGGTGGGCATGGTGGGCGCGGTAGGGGACGTGGCCGGGATTTGCAGGGTGCCCCTATACCCCCATGTGTGGAGGACCAATCAGGGACACCCATGCCCCCCCCCATGGTTGAGGGAAACATGGCTGACACCATCCAAGCTCAGCCCCTGTTTGACCAGCCCATTGTGGCACCTGACCTGGCACAGGATGACTCCCTGGCTGACTTTCAGGTCAGCAAGTCTAGGCCACGTGTGGCGGTGCAAGTTGTTGTCGCCAATCCACGTGGATCTGGGGCAGCTATGTATATGACATAGCTGCCCCAAGTATGCAGGGTGGGGAGGCTGCAGGGGCAGCTGCAGCTCCATCCGCCCCAGCTCTGACTCTCCCAGCCAGGACAGTGTCAGTCCCGGTCCATCAAACTGATGTTGCCCCTGCCAACATTACCCTGCAACCAATGCCTGCATTAAGACCTATGGTCATTGTGCATTCCCACACTCCTACTACCCAGTCCACCGGTGATTCTGCCCCTACTGACCAGAGCGGCGTAAGCCACTCTAGCTCTGCTCCACCTTTAAAGAAGAGGAAGAAGGGTGCTCTGGCACGACAGGCTGAGACCCCAGACACGGCTACACAGTCCGGTACCTCAAGGAAGCCTTGCTTTAATGAACCGGAACTTGATGCACTTGTGGGCTATGTGTCGGCACATAGCCACGAAATGCTGGTGACTGCAGGGTGCAAGACCACACCTGGTCAACGTAAGGCACACTGGCAGACCATCGCCGAACGCATAAGTGCCCTTGTGTTTGTGAGGCGCTCAGCTGATGATTGCTACAAGCGGTGGAATGACCTGAAACGCAGAGCAAAGAAAAAGCTGGCCTCAAATCATGCCGCTACTCTGGTGACTGGCCGTGGGTCTCCACAAGAGAACAACAAACTCACTGAACATGAGTCTGTTGCTGGGGCCTTCGTCACAGAGGAACAGATCCAAGGTGTGGGAGGACTACCTGATTATGATGCATTGTCCGGTGAGTGCCCATGCATGTGTGTGTAATGCATGTGTATGTTGTTTGGGTGACGGGTTCTGATTGAGTGCCATGTGAGGGTGTGTGTGCCTGAGTGGTATGGGTCACCCATGTGCTTCATCCAAAACATTCAGCGGCCTTGGATTTGGGTGTGACAGTATCCCTTCTGCCCACATTAGTAATTTGGCTCAACATTACAGCAGTTGCCCTTGAAGTGGCATCTTGCAACAACATTGGTTGTATTTTTCAGTGTTCGTTCAGGCTGATTGTTTCAATTCTCCCACTTTTGCTATGCATTCCTCAGCCCTATTGTCACATTTGTGACATGCTTCTGTCATTGATGAACCCCACATTGGCCCACATGTGTTACCTTGTTAGATGAATGATTTGACCATTCAGGCTAATTGAGTATTGGCCTGATCACAGGAATTTTTGGGGCCTGTTTGAATGTGGAACATGATAGTTCTTTCCTGTCATGTTGAAGTGACCAACCATTGATGTGTACATCGGCCTGCAATCACTGTATTTTTGTACACTGGATGTGTTGCAGTGTGTGGCACATGCCTATTTTGTCACACTATGTAGCATTTTTGATCTCATCATGTCCATCTCACATGGATGGCTGACAGTATTCATTCACTGACATATGGATGTACTTGTGGAATGTACCATGGCTATGGTACATGCCATCTGTGTGATGGCATGTGTCATGTATGTGTATTGGACATGCCACTCACAGGCCAATGTGTGATGGCAGTGCTACCCAGCATGCAGCAAATGTGTTGCTCTTCCATGTGGGTGTCATCAGTGTCTGCCTTTTGCCTCCCCTTCCAACTCAGTGACAGTGCATGCATTGGAGGGTTATAGTCATGTGGGACATGTGTAAATCATGTACTGGTTCTGTAGCTTGTCAGGCCTATTTGTGTGCTATGGTGCTAATGCCTGTTTCCATTTTTTGTCTTTCATGTTTTTGCAGGGGATGATGCACTTGATGCTGTTGAGGTTGGGGAGATGGTGCAGACCCAGGAGGAATCTCAGGCACGACCGAGCACCAGTGGGGGACGTGGTGTGGTGGTTGGTGAGAACCCAATCTTGCTGCAGACCATTCTGTTGAGGGGTGCCTCTGGGTGCACCTCCCCAGACCTCTATTCAGGTGCTGATTCGGATGATGAGACCTATGTGGCGTTGCAGGTAAGTGTTTCTGGCAGGGATTCTGTTCTGTCCAACCCACCTGTAGCAGGGGTAGAACCCTCTATGGGGATGTCAGTGTTGGTAGGTCCGCCTTTGGCGGTTATGGATGCAGGGTCACACTCCACAACATCTGATCCTGTTCCTGGGCCAGCAGATCAGTGGGGGAATGCAGTCCTGCAGCCTCAGGCAGTGCCGGCACAGCAAGGCGCAGATCGCCTTGCCCCAAACAGGCGTGGTGCCCGCCGACGCAGTGGCTGTACGCCATCAGGCAATACCGCATGGGAACAATCTATCTACAGTATGGCAACCCAACAGGCAGCATCAGTTGAGATGATGGCTCAAGCAATGGAGAGGGTGGCCACTTCCATTGTCCCCCCTGAAAGGCAGATGGAGCAACTACAGCAGGCAACAGACTCCATTTGCCAATCACACAGGGAGGACATGTTGGCGTCCAACAGGGACAGACGGGCGGCACTGGAGACTCTACGCCAATCGATATCAATAGAGTCCCCAGGGCCACAGGGAAGCCCTGAGGGTAGAACTCCATCACATCAGGGAGACTCTTGTTGACCTTGAGGCTTGCACTAACTTGAGGACAGAACAGCAGCTGGAGCGGCTCACAAGTTTGCTCTCAGCTGAGATGCAGGCCACTCGGGAGGAGATCCGGGCATCACGTCAGGTGCTGCATGGGGATCTCTGCACTATAATCCTTCAGAACGAGACATTCCACACCTGCATGCTTGCTGCCATAGAGGACCATACCAGGGCTTTGCGTGGGCTGCCTCCCATAGCACCACCACCTCCTGTGGCAGCACCACCTCCTGTGGCAGCAGCAGAGGGTTATGAGAGTGACAGCAGCAGTTCTCCCACATTGGCATAGCCGTGCAGGCCATGAGCCCATGGAGGTGTTTTATTTTCCCAACATCCACACAGGTGGCTGTTGGTGCTCACCCTGTCCTCGGACCTCCTGGGTGGCCTCCCCCCCAAGCCCCACATGGCCATTTTTGATTTTTGATATTTTTTTTACAGTGTGTTGCCTTGTGTGGCTCCCGTGGGCATCCACTGTATTCCATCTGGGCACATGCAGGCTTGTCCTGAGTTTGGGTTAGATGCTTGGGTTCGTGAGACACACACCCCTCCTGCTTCCCGTTTCCATGGGCTTGCAAAGGGTGTGCCCAAGTGACATTGACTTACGCGGTGACGTAGGACTCCCATGAGCTGTGTGGGCAGTCCGTAGTCAATACTGTGTATACATTCCTAGTGGATATTGTTGTTGAATTGTACACTGCATGGTGTATTGCTATGTGCTTGTGCATCCATGTCTTTCGCCTAATTTGCAGGTTAATTCCTCATGTCTTCACAAGGCCGTCTACTTTGGAGATGGAGTTCATGTTGTAAGCAGTGCACTTGGACATTTGCGTGGCAGCAGCACTGTACAGTTGGAAGTGGCCGATGTGCTGGCATGATCAGGTTGTAAGACTACCACTACTTTAACTTAGTACTGTCATGTTTATGCTATGTTTGAGGTCGTGTAGCTGCATTGTATTGTTGGTAAGTATTTGGTCATGTGTGTTGTTAGTTCTAGCATATTGTGTGTGGGCAGTTTCCATTAGGGACACTGTACATTGACACTTGTGTCATGTTTTGGGGATTGCTTTGTTTGCTCTCACATAGCATGACATGCCATGGTGTGTTGGGTGGCAGTGCTGGGGAGGGGTTGGGTGACATGGCACTGTTGTCATGTTGTATTTTGCAAGGGGGTAATGATTTTTGCAGCATAGAAGTGTGTCTTTTGATGACACAGCATTGGTGGTGTTTGTGTAGATAGGGATGCACACGATGTAACACTTCTAGGTGACCAATCTCAGGCTGGTATGGTTGTGACAGTTGACTGTCCCTTATGTCATCATCATTGATTGTCAGCTGGTATGTGCCACAGGGGTGTGATTTTAGGTGAAGTAATTAGCCACCAGCTGCGTACGGGCTGCCTCACCCCGTGCCCTTTCCCCTCCCATGCGCAGCGGGCGTGCATGTGGTTGGGGATGTGGGGGCACCACCATGTCCACGGGCAGGCCCCGGCGTGTTGCAAAGTTGTGCAGGACACATGCTGCCGCTATGATCCTGCACACTACTGGGGGAGCGTATAACAGCTGCCCGCACGGTCAAGGGAGCGAAAGCGTGACTTGAGCACTCCGAATGTACGCTCCACTATGCCCCGGGTTGCAATGTGGGCTGTGTTGTATCTTACCTCGGGTGGCGTGGTGGGGTTCTGAATTGGCGTCATCATGTGGGTGCTCAGAGGGTAGGCACTGTCCCCTGGGGAGGTGGTGATGGGTATCATTAGTGGGGTTGTGACATTACTCAGTATCTGACATGCATGCATGTGCTGTGGCATTTATACTCATCGAGAAGCCATGTATCGCCATGCCGCCCAGCTTCTAGGTCCCGGTTTAGAGTTGACATTCTGTAAATGAAACTGTCGTGGGTGGACCCTGGATAGTTGGCATATACTGTGGTGATGATTCCCTTGGCATCACATACTACCTGGACGTTGATGGAATGCCAGTGCTTGTGGTTTTTATAGATGTGCTCTGATGCCCTGGGGGGACGTAGAGCCACATGGGTGCAGTCAATGGCACCTAGCACTTTGGGGAAGTGTGCCACCCCGTAAAAATCCTGGACGACAGCCTGCCTTTCTGCAGGTGTTCTGGGCAGGTATATGTGCCTGTGGACTGATGGGCATGCAGTCATGATGGCCAAGACCTGGTGTAGGCAGCGTGACTGCGTGGCCTGTGACACCCCCCCCACTATAGCAGTTGTCCGTTGAAATGATCCACTGGCCAAGAAGTGCAGTACATTGAGGACCTTATGCAGGGGGCTGAGTGCTTGGGAGCACAGGGTGGGTGATGTGAGGTCATCCTCCCACTCACTGACCAGGTCGAGTATTATGTGAGGTGGAAACCTGTACCTCCCATACACCTGGTCATCAGGCATCCCAAAAAGGCTGGTTCTGGGTGTAAATATTCTGGGCCTGACTATCCTCGTCCTCCTCCTGCGGTATCCCACGACCACTGCTGCTAGGAACGGTATATTCATCCTGGCGTCTGTGCTTGTTTGTTGTCTGCGCGCACTTTTATGCTGCGCGGGTCCACATACGCCTGCTTCCTGCTGGCGTACGTGTTTCCTGATTAGCGCGTCTTTTTTGGCACACGCCTTAGCCCCGTTCGATTCCATGAATACGTGTTTTGAACGTGCGTGTGGGCGTTCCGCGCACTTGCCTCCTGTACTTCCCCCGTGACGCCCACATTTTCACGAGTTGTTCCCCATTCCGCTTGTTACGCCCCGTGTTACGCCTACCTTTGTTGTGTGCGCCGCGCTATGTGTGATTTCGCTGTGTGGTTAGCGCACGCTGTTTGGAGACGTGTGCACCAGCGTGCGCCATGCAGAATTTTGGCGCACATCCTGGGATTTACACACGCACGGACTTCCATGAATCGCTGTGTGCGGGTTTCGCTGCGATTTTCGCACTGGCACTGCGATTCGCACGCTTTCGCACGCTTGCGCTGAAAATTTCAGAGCACATTAATTCCATGAATCGGCCTCTTTGTTTTGCAGCTCTTTCATATTTTGCAGAGATGGAGTCCTTCTCACATATGCTGGCAATCAGATTTTTCTTCGCAATGTACAACATGCATTGCAACTTTTTTGGGAATCATAGTCACCTATTTGGCAATCCGTTTTTTCCAACCTACAGTTTTTGAAGCACACACAACCCCACCGAAAGGCTTTTTTCAGAGCCACCACTTACTCCCAGCGAAAAGTACATTGGTTTTGCTTTGCTTACCCCCTCCATTTTTGGGTGTCTTACGACTGTCTGCAGACTTTTCAAAAAATGCGAGGGGGCCTACGACGGTGACTTGATGGTTCTATTGTTAAACTGAGAAAGGCGGCTCTGAAAAGAGCCTTTTTTGTATTTTTTGTAATTTTCCAGTTTACTGCTTTTATGGACACGACACACTAGGAGAGGAGGGCAAAGGAGCGTAAGGAAGGGACACCAACCACGGGGATAAGAAGGGCTAGGTGGAGAGAGAAAGATATACGGTGGGCTTTACTTAGGTAGGGAGCAGTTCTTCTGGTGCTCAGTAACTGTAGCCTCAAAAACACTTCGAAGACTCTCCCCCTGCAGAGTACTGCGTCACAGTACACACACAATATTGTGACCCTCGAAAGGTAAGGGTCAAAAGCATCGCAAATGGCTTGTGAAGCAGCTGGAGGCATGCGCTCCCCAACAGGAGTGTCTCTTGTGGTGAGAGGATCGGACACGGAGGATGCTGTGGAGGAACTCAATCTACTACGTTCTTCACATGGCACCACCTTGCGAATGTCCGCACTGTGGAACAATGTTTGGTGTCGCTTCATGGTTGTCGTACCATAGCTGTACGCACCAGGTCTCCCGCGACTCAGCACCAACTGGCACTGGTTGCACCTGACCAGGTTCGCAAGTGCTTTCGGTACGTTTCCGAAAACGGAAAAAAACGGCCACATCCATGACTCCCGGCGAGTGGTTGTAGTGCGGAGTTCCTCCACCTCATTCTCTTCTTCCTCTTTTTCCTCGATCTCTACATCCTCACCCGTATATCCCTCTGCAGGCTCTTGGGGAGGTGGTGGCGGTGGAGGGTTTGGAGGTGGTGCTGAGGCTAATGCAGCAACAGTAGCCATGGATTCCATAAGGATTATTTGCATAATGGTCGCTACAGTAGTAAAGGCAGCACAACTCTAACTGCTATAGCCAGAAGCACAATGAAGATGAGCTCGGGGGTGTGGCCATTTATAGGGTTCGAGGGGTGCGGCTCATGACCATATTGATCACTCAATAGCACTGTTAAAATTGTAAACGACACGTTCACAGGTAGAGCTATTGAATGGGACATGTCAAATGGTGATTTTATACGGAAAAATAATTTCCCATGCATGTGTAAGTTATTTTGCAATGTTGCGGAAGCAGACAAAGTGCGCAAATTAGTCCACACGCTCAGCGTGGGTGCGGTCACATGATGACAACCAGAACACATCCGCAAGGGAAAAACATGCCCGCTGGACAGCAAATGCAGACTAACAAACGTGCGCATGCGTGCCAGTATTCTACGGACAGTGTTCGGGTCCTGCAACTAAATAAAAGTGCGACACAAGTGAGACGGACAGTTATGGGTGTACTGCGCATGTGCGTACCTGATCTGATTACTGTACGGACAGGTCCAGTATCCTTAGGACACCTCCATTTTTTTTGACAACGAACATGCCGGCCACCGTATCTGTTCTACGGACGGTTCCATCTTGCTGCGGACGATACGGACAGGTATAGTGTCCTTAGGACACTTCCAATTTGGCTCATTTACATACATCCGCCCACCTGCTATGTTCTAGGAACATGTTTTATCTCGTTTGTGAATGGTACGGAGAGGTATAATGTCCTTAGCACGCCCCATTCTGTTCATTTACGCACAACTTGCACATATGGTGCATTCGAAGATCAGTTCCATCTTGGTTGGCATTGGTACGGGTAGGTGTATTGCCGTCAGAACATCCATATTGGATTGCTTACGGCTAGCTCGAAAAGGCGCGCTGTTCGCGAACATTTTAAGTCTTTTTAAAAAAACTTTTTTTACTCAAACCATTACTCTACAACAAATATATAAAAACTTTCTAAAAACACACACACATTTCAATCAAGAAAAATACAGGGGGATGCAGACACTGACACATATATAGGGGAATTATGGTTCAACACGGGCTGATTGTGAGGAGATGATTTGTGTGGGGAAGAAGGGATGGATGTTTCATCAAAATGTCTATTTTTTTCTTGAAGGTTTGGGGACGGTTCACTACGGCATTGAGAAGGGGGCAGGTACAGGTGGGACAGTGATAACGTATTTTTCCTCTGACAAATTCCTCCACAAATTGTCTTAAACTGTTAAAATTGTCATTTAGTGTGTCCATTTTAAGTTCTATCCTTTTCAGCCTGTCTTCCTCTGTGTCGTTTGTTGGCAATTCTTCTTTTTTTTCCTGGTCTGCTACAAATAAATATATATGTTAAATGCCCATAAAATACTGAACATTATTTTGCTTATGCAGAGCACTGTGTACCATTACTATCGCTATCTTCGGACATTTCCCAATGCGGAAAATTCTCCTCCAGCCACTCCAAAGTACTTGACATTTCTGTATCAAAAGAACAGAAAAAAATGATTTTTTCTAACCCTCATACCAAATAAAGTACACACACATATAAGAAAAATGAAGTTGACTTACTCTTTTGTTGTAATTTGTCTTTGCTGTAGTGCGTGCGTCTACTGTCGCTCCTGCCTGCAGAGTTTCTGTGAGGTACTTACATTGGAGTCATACTTTCTTTTTTTTATGGTACAGTCCATTTCATTCTACATGGTCATTAAATGCATGATTTTTGTTTCAGACGTTTAGGTTTCCCTATTTGTTTACTAGTAATTATTATGTCTTTATCAAGACTTTTTTCAAACTTTTTCAAAGTTGAGCATTTTTTGTGTAACACAATACTACAATTTCAGATGCCCCCTGACTTTTTGGGTAGTGATGACCTCGTCCAAGCCTGTCCGCAGACAGGCGCTCAGTCCGTGCCTTTCCAATATCGATAGCGAGGGGGTTCTCTATGGTCTATGTTATATGTTTATAAAGTAATCAAATTATACTACATATCTCCCAAGATCACATGATGATAGTGTATATTCAGCAGAACAACTTTATTAACGCGATGTTATGATTAGGTTCCCCTTCAGAAAACCTGTGAAATTCAGTTAAAAAAGTACTTTGTTAAAGGGACGTTATGGTTAAGTTGCCCTACCAAAAACCTGTGCACTTCACTAAAAACACTTTTCACACGCGCCATTATGGTTCAAAGTAAAACCGAAAAACCCCTGAAATTTACCAGCTATGGTAGGCTAAGCAACCATAACTGACCGCCCACTGTGCACTGCTAACACTAACACCCAGGACATCAAAGATGACATCACAAATGTCATTGATGACATCACTGATGACATCACATGTGTATTTACTTTTCAGACAAGGGGTTGCGAATGTAATGTTGGCAAAAAGTATCAGGGGTTATCGAGACATGTGTAATAAACTACATACTTCATCACGCAATATAGGGTTCTAAAGAAAATTCCATTGCAGTATTCTTTCTAATACAGGAACCTACTCATACAGAAATGTAGGTAGAGGCTACAGCATACACCATAGAGGTGCTATGATTGTACTTTCCAAAGTTGTACAATAAAACAGTGAATGCTTCTGTATCAGACTTTTCTGGTCTGTGAAACATGTACTAAGTTGCTAATAATGCACCACTTACTTCATATTTCTAGTAATGCACACAAAACATAAATAGACCACAATGCATACAAATATGGGGCTTAAATATGGAGAGTACAGTAAGCAAACAAGAGCCAGTATCATTACCAACTGTGTATAATCTACATGATTGTATTCACGCACAAAAATGATAGCTTTGTTTCAGGCCTGCTTCTTCCCCTATATATGTACATCATAAGATGCGATTAAAATGTAAGGAAAGTATTGTAAGAACATGTGAGAATAGCAATATCTATAAATGTAATACCTTTTCAAAGTTAACTTTCCGACTGTCAGTAAATAAAACCACCTGGCCTAGATGTGGCAGTGAGCAAAAACGAAAGGGCTATACATGTGATGTCATCAGTGATGTCATCAATGACATTTGTGATGTCATCTTTGATGTCCTGGGTGTTAGTGTTAGCAGTGCACAGTGGGGCGGTCAGTTATGGTTGCTTAGCCTACCATAAATGGCGAATTTCAGGGGGTTTTCGGTTTTACTTTGAACCATAATGGCACGTGTGAAAAGTTTTTTTAGTGAAGTGCACAGGTTTTTGGTAGGGCAACTTAACCATAACGTCCCCTTAACAAAGTTATTTTTAGTGATATATATATGTTGCACTTTTCACGTGTAAAATAACACAAAGGGGCAGTGCCCTCTATGTTAAAGACTATTACAGTTCAGATAAGCAAACACTTTTTACATTATTTTGCTCTTTTCCATACCCGCCCCTCCAGGTAAACCCTATTATAAACGGGTGGGGACCACTTTAAGAAAACTGTAATATGTCTGTCTTTCCACCAGTAAACTGAAAGGCAAGCGACACAATCAGCCTTTTGAATTGCATGCAGTGGACCACGAATGGTATCACTTTTTTATTATAATTTTTTATTTATAAAAGGCTTAATGCCGCAGAGGTTTCTAAGCATGGACCCGTGCTGCTCTGTGTCCTCTTGCATCCAAGATGAGCGCTTTGCCACTGAGTTATGCTACTTACGTGTGGTGCGGTCCTCCCTGCATTCAATTGTAAACGTCCACGAGATCGAGGCGCCGATCGGAAAGAGTGAAAGCGGGGCTAACTCGCTTTTATGCTTTCGTTTCTACACTCCTCGTGTAGTGGAAATGTAAACGCCGCCTGGAAATACGCTTTGCAGGCAGAGTTTACAATGGATTGCTATGGGATCCGCCTGGTCTTGACCGGTGCAAAACCGAGCAGCATTCCATAGGAATCTATTCCTTGTACACCTGCTCCTGTGCATACAATCAAGCCAGTGATGGAAGTAGGTGGGAGTTGTTGCAAGCAGTGCCGCGGTACTTTGTTAAAATCTTTTTACTTTTCCTATACTTTTATTTGAAAAAGAAATCGTTCCGGAATGGTTTTGTTTTAAAATGAAAGTGTAGTAAGAAGTTGAAACTTGCACTTCCACAGCAGGTTTCTTTTGTTGGGGGTTTGTATTACACGTGGCAGGGTGTGTGGCAATGGGGTTTGTGGGGACGGGGCCAGAACTGAGTTCCACTACTTCTTTTCGTACACTTCTACCACTGAATGAAGTGCACTCACGAGACACAGGAGGTGAGCGTGGCGGAGGTCTTGGCTCTACTCCGTTTCATCAGTGTTGGAAAACTAGGTGGGTGTAAACTGGAGACGTTAAAGCATAACGCGTCGCTTTAATGCCTCCATTTTACAGCCCCTCAAATTTAAAATGAGGATGCTAAAACATAAAGCAATGGGTGGCCTTCAGATTGGATTATCAGTGTGGTGAATTCCTTTCTTCAGCGGTGCAAATGCTTGGTTCATGTGAAGTAGCGTATAGGTGTATCTAGGAGTGTTACGTGTGAAGAGATATAGTATAATTCTAAGTGTATCGTGGCCTAGGCCAAGGGGAAAGATATGATATGCCTTGCTGCTGTCAGTGTGTGTATGTGAGGCCTGGATGGTTCTCTTCAACCCGTCTGTCTGAATGTTCTGTCCATGTGAGCAGCAGCCACACACACACACTGACTGGCACAGGCAGACTGATGCACCACCAGCTGGCCTAATGTGCTGCATCAGGACTGAGATTTTGGGATGCTAATGCTTCATCAAGCCAGGCATCTGCTGCTCTGGCTGCCCGCCATGCCCATTATGCTGAGAGACTTGCTTGCAGGAAAGTGCCTCAGATTAACAATAAATCCCCATTATGTGGCCCAAATGTGCCCGGGATGGATTATCAATGTGCTGGGCTCTTTGTGTTCCTCTGGCACCCGTGTCCCTGTTTGACCTCATTAATGGCAGGTCCTCCTTCATGCAAACTCTGGAGTCAATTGCAGCAAATATACAGAACCTGCAAGTTGGAGACATATGTCTTGACTTATCAGGCTTCTGAAAATGTGAATATGTATATAAGTATAACCAGAAGAAGAGTTGGGGCTCTTTCCCCCTTAAATTTTGAATAATGCCCTTTAGACATCCCTTATGCTACCAACCTTTCCACCTCTGACCTCTCATTTCACAGATATGATGCTGCATTGTCTTGCATGGACAGCAGCAGCAATTATGTCAATCGGCGCAATTATAACAGCCTGTAATAAGGATGTTCACCCCTGAAGAATGTCGAGCAGTAAAACATGCATGACAGAAACATGTTGGGGTGATGCTATAATATGTTTATGCATTACAATTATGTTATTTGCAACTAGACATGTACCTCACACATTTATTTAAATTTAGAGGTTTTTGAATTCTCACATTCATTGGCTTAAAAATGTAGTATCTCCTCCATTACACATATGCAGATAGAGCACACGTGTTGTGTTACTCCTGTCTTGTGGAACTGCATTCCATTGTATGAATGTTGTTATGAGTTTGGACACTTCGGTTGTGTAAATGTGTCTTGTGTGACGGATACATATGTGTGATGTGTGTTTGATTTAATTTTAACTAAATAAATCTGTTTTGAATCTTTTTTTTTCTGGCATCCTGTTTTGATGCCCTGCCTTTTCTTGTTGATGTGCTGGAACAGCTTAATGCAAGTGAATCTTCAAGACAGCTCCAATTGAATGTATCCTAGCTGTTTATGGCATCTCAGGCTAGCTATTGATGCTTGAGAGGAAGATGACTTTGCTTCCTCGATGTGAGAACCCCAAGATCTGCGGGAGAAAAATCGTAAGCCTAGATGATCAAAGGTGTTTAGCACCTGTAAACACTACCAAGAAAGGATTACGGGGTTGTTTACACCCACCTATTGTCATCAACTTGGTTTTATTGCTATTGATAGCCTGGTCCTGTGTGCCACAAAACATTTCAAACATTCGAAGAAGTGTCTTGATCAACAACTTTGTCCTGGGCATCAACACTGAACCTATTTACCTGCATAGTTCATATGCATAGTTCATATAGCCCCCACACCATGAGGTGAGGCATTCCAATCTTGAATTTTACCTATTTGTACCTGCATAGTTGATGTACCTCCTGCACCATCAGATGAGGCATTCCAATGGTGCAGTTTACCTATTTGTACCTGCATAGTTGATGTAGACCCGGCACCATCAGGTGAGGCATTCCAATGTTGCAGTTTACCTATTTGTACCTGGATAGTTGATGTAGGCCCTGCACCATAAGGTGAGGCATTCCAATGTTGCATTTTACTTATTTGTACTTACATAGTTGATGTAGCCCCTGCACCATGAGGTGAGGCAGTCCAATGTTGCATTTTACCTATGTGTTTCTTCATAGTTGATGTAGCCCCCCCGCGCCATGAAGTGAGGTAATCCAATGTTGCATGTTACCTATTTGTACCTGCACAGTTGATGTAGCCCCTGCACGATGGGGTGAGGCATTCCAATGTTGCATTTGAATGTACCTGTATAGTTGATGTAGCCCCTCCGCACCATGAGGTGCGGCATTCCAATGTTGAATTTTACCTATTTGTACCTGCATAGTTGATGTAGCCCCTGCACCATCAGGTGAGGCATTCCAATATTGCAGTTTGCCTATTTGTACCTGCATAGTTGATGTAGCCCCTGCACCATCAGGTGAGCCATTCCAATATAGAATGTTACCTATTTGTACCTGCATAGCTGATGTAGCCCCTGCACCATGAGGTGAGGAGTACCAATGTTGCAATTTACCTATTTGTCCCTGCATAGTTGATGTAGTCCCTGCATGATAAGGTGAAGAATTCCAATGTTGCATTTTACTTATTTCTATTTGATTAGTTGATGTAGCCCCTGCACCATGAGGTGAGTCAGTCCAATGTTGCATTTTACCTATATGTTTCTGCATAGTTGATGTAGCCCCCCCCCGCACCATGAGGTGAGGCAATCCAATGTTGCATTTTACCTATTTGTACCTGCATAGTTGATGTAGCCCCTGCACCATGAGGTGAGGCATTCCAATGTTGCATTTTGACTATTTGTACCTGCGTAGTTGATGTAGCCCCTAAACCACGAGGTGAAGCAGTTCAATGTTGCATTTTACCTATTTCTTTCTGCATGGTTGATGTAGCCCCCCACACACCATTAGGTGAGGCATTCCAACATTAGATTTTACCTATTTGTACCGGCATAGTTTATGTAGCCCCTCCGCACCATGAGGTGTGGCATTCCAAAATTGAATTTTACCTATTTGTACCTGCGTAGTTGATGCAGCCCCTGCACCATGAGGTGAAGCAGTCCAATGTTGCATGTTACCTATTTCTTTCTGCATGGTTGATGTACCCCCCCCCCCGCCCACACCATTAGGTGAGGCATTCCAATGTTTCATTTTATCTATTTGTACCTGCATAGTTGATGTAGCCCCTGCACCATGAGGTGAGGCATTCCAATGTTGCATTTGACCTAATTTACCTGCATAGTTGATGTAGCCCCTGCACCATCAGGTGAGTCATTCCAATGTTGAATTTTACCTATTTGTTCCTGCATAGTTGATGTAGTCCCTGCACCATCAGGTGAGGCATTCCAATGCTGCATTTTACCTATTTGTACCTGCATAGTTGTTTTAGCCCCTACACCATCAGGTGAGGCATTCCAATATTGTAGTTTGCCTCTTTGTACCTGCATAGTTGATGTAGCCCCTGCACCATCAGGTGAGGCATTCCAATATTGCATTTTACCTATTTGTACCTGCACAGTTGATGTAGCCCCTGCACCATGAGGAGAGGCATTCCAATGTTGCAGTTGACCTATTTGTACCTGCATAGTTGATGTAGCCCTGCACCATAAGGTGAAGAATTCCAATGTTGCATTTTACTTATTTCTATTTGCATGGTTGATGTAGCCCCTGCACCATGAGGTGAGTCATTCCAATGTTGCATTTTACCTATTTGTTTCTGCATAGTTGATGTAGCCCCCCGCACCATGAGTTGAGGCAATCCAATGTTGCATTTTATCTATTTGTACCTGCGTAGTTGATGTAGTCCCTGCACCACGAGGTGAAGCAGTTCAATGCTGCATTTTACCTATTTCTTTCTGCATGGTTGATGTAGCCCCCCCACACCATTAGGTGAGGCATTCCAATGTTGCATGTTACCTATTTTTACCAGCATAGTTGATGTAGCCCCTGCACCATGAGCTGAGGCATTGCAATGTTGCATTTTACCTAATTTACCTGCATAGTTGATGTAGTCCCTGCACCATCAGGTGAGGCATTTCAATGTTGAATTTTACCTATTTGTACCTGCATAGTTGATGTAGCCCCTGCACCATCAGGTGAAGCAGTCCAATGTTGCATTTTACCTTTTTCTCTCTGCATGGTTGATGTAGCCCCCCACACCATTCGGTGAGGCATTCCAATGTTGCATTTTACCTATTTGTTTCTGCATAGGTGATGTAGCCCCCCGCACCATGAGGTGAGGCAATCCAATGTTGCATTTTACCTATTTGTACCTGCATAGTTGGTGTTGCCCCTGCACCACAAGGTGAGGCATTCCAAAGTTGCATTTTACCTATTTGGACCTGCATAGTTGATGTAGCCCCTGCACCATGAGGTGAGGCATCCCAATGTTGCATTTAACCTATTTGTACCTGCATAGTTGATGTAGCCCGTGCACCGTGAGGTGAGGCATTCCAATGTTGCATTTTACCTACTTGTACCTGCATAATTGATGTAGCCCCTGCACCGTGAGGTGATGCATTCCAATGTTGCATTTTACCTATTTGTACCTGCATGATTGATGTAGCCCCTGCACCATGATGTGAGGCCGTCCAATGTTGCATTTTACCTATTTATTTCTGCATATTTGATGTATCCCCCTTGCATCATGATGTGAGGCATTTCAATATTGCATATTTGTACCTTCATAGTTTATGTAGCTCCTGCACCTTGAGGTGAGGCATTCCCAAATGGTGCACCCTTCCCAATTGTTTCTTCATTTCCAGCCTTGTGCTGTGTTTGAACCTGTTCACTTGCACTTAATGTTCCATTCTTGAGGTGAGGCATTCCCAAATGGTGCACCCTTCCCAATTGTTTCTTCATTTCCAGCCTTGTGCTGTGTTTGAACCTGTTCACTTGCACTTAATGTTCCATTCTCCTCCCTCCCTCCTTAGCAATTGCTCCTTCCCCCCTACCTCACTTTCCCTCCTCTCCCTCACCTCTGCTTTCATGTTCAGCACTTGCACGATCCAAATGTCTCAAGGCCTAGTAGGAACGTTTTTGTTTTGTTTTCTTCATCCCTGTTCCCCCCCCACACCCCTTGTCTTGATGAGCCTTGAACCACCACTTGCTGTATAGGCGCACTATAAATACCCAATAAATACATTACAAATAAATACATTGGTGCAAAGAAGAATTGGCCAGGGGTCCCATTCAATGATAGCAATCAAGTCCCCTACTGAACCATCTATAAAAAGATTAATCAGGGTCGGAGCTAGTACGAAACCCTGGAAAACACCTTTTCGAATGGGTAAGAGGCTAATCTCCTCCCTAAAAATGCTGTATATTAGTGTTGCAGTTTTGTTGGTGTAAGGCAATTGTTTAGCACTTATGAGATCTGCTGGCAGTTTCTTCCTTCTAGTATTGCCAACAACGTTTCCCTGTTAACGGAGTGGAAGGCTTCCTTTAAATCAATAGAAGCCTGGTGCAATGCTCCTTTCTTTATAGCCCCTTACTTCAGTGTGGACAAGCATATTCTGAAACACTGGTCAACAGTGCCCTGACCACGTCTAAACCCTGTTTGATAATTTTCTTGTACATTATTTTCTTCAATTGAGTCCTCAAAGTTTGCTCAGCATGATTTTAGAGCGCCAGGGGACCACTCCAGTGGTGATAGTGCATGGTACAAATATCCTTTAACATTAACATTAACATTAACATGATTTTGCCAAAAATTGTCCATAGGGAAGCGAAGAGAATTCAGGCAATAATTATCCTGCTTGCTTTCGTCCCCTTTCTTGCATATTGGAATTTTAAATGCTGCATAACAGACTTGTGGGCCTCAGGTGAGGCTTTCCTGATTGGCTGGCAATATATTCATCTTCCTGCACCAGATGGAGCCGGCAAGCGAGCGCTGTCCCGCTCAAGGGCCGTGACTATGAAGGTGCACTCCTCATTGGGAGTGCATTTCTTTCTCAACTTTGGAGCTCTCCCCACCAGCTTCCCGCACCTCATGTGGCGCATCCACTCACAAAGTGCTGGCGAGGACCTTCCAAAAATGGCTGCTGCACCTAAATCAGCTGTTGCCGCTTTTCCCAGAACCTCTGGTGAGGCTTGTCTGATTGGTTTGCCATATGTTCATCTTCCCTGCACCAGATGGAAGCTGCAGGTGATCGTCGGCCACTTCAAAGGGCCACCTGAAAGGGTCTTGCCTTCCCCTGTCTGGCACTGTGCAGGCCTGGGTGGGCTGCAAGGACCCCTCCGATCATCCTGACCTGCAAGCAATTATGATTAGCGACAATGAGCACTCACACACTGGATAAGCAACTACTTCGCATTGTCCGGATGCCTCGAGACCCCTTGCCCTCATTTGCCTTCAAAACCACGACTTTGCTGTCACTCATTTGCCTAACCCTGCTCACTCTCTCTTGGTTACGACCCCACCACTTTTGCTGCACTGCACCCAAACTCCACCTCCCCAGCCAAGTGCCGCTGCAGCTGTCTTCCTCCCACTAACTCTAACTGGCTAATTATAATCTGGTCAGCTTTCTTCAGGACTCCCTCCTCAACTACAGCATGTGTCATGTGTACCTCTGGCCTTAAGTACTCACTTTCTGCCTTTTTGTGCTCTGGTGGCTTTCAGCCTGCCTAAATCTACTTAAGCGCTTGTATCGTAACCCTACACCACTTAAAATGTTCAACCACTGTTTCTCAATTTCATTACTGTGCCTTGGTTGAAAATAAAATCTAGGTGTGCTTTTAAAGCTGTGCATCCACCATCTTGTACTGCATTTTAGTGCCTTGTTTGAAAATCTAATCTAGGTGTGCTTTTAAAGCTGTGCTTTGCCTGTCTTTCATTGTGCACCTCTTCATCTTTGCCTTCCTGGCTGCTAGGCCACCTGGTAAGCTATTCATGCATCGCGCAGTTCCCCCTGTCTTCTCTCTCCCTGCCACTCCCATGACACTCATTATCTCCCCTATCTACTCCAACTGCTACTCTATCACCTATCCTATCGCTCTCACAAAGTCTGGAAGAAAGTCTGGAAGAAAAAAGCTTTAAAAAGCTCCCCTAGGGAGGCCACCAGGGGGCACAGGCGTGATGGCTGCCTGATCGTTCGGCTTCCCTGAAGCCACGAGAGATTTGTGGAGTAAAGTGCAATAAAAGGAACGTTATCCTCCTACAAAGGCTGAATCCAGGTGGGGGAACTCGTGGGGATTCCGGCGATACCCTCCCGAGCTCTGGGGGTGCCCGGGTCCCCGAGATATTTGGCTTGGAGCTTCCTCGTTCCCCCTCCCCCTCCAGGGCCGTGCTGCGCACAAGGTGAAGCTCCATGGCCGGGCCCCTCCTCCCCGCAGATGGGCGCTGCGCCGGGATCAATCTGAGGAATCGGGACCCCGCGCCTCTGCCGGCATCGCTGAAAGCCCAGATGAGCCCACCCTCGGCTCCCGCTGCGGCAATTTTGGACGACAGTACGCCCCGGGCCTCCGCGGCCGGACCCCGGCCTGCCGCACACGCGTCTGTGTGTCTCACCCGGACCCTCTTCTCACCCCCCCGGCGGTGGGGAACATCTTTGCAACAACTACCATAAGGTTTCCCCCCCGGCGGCTGCTGCGACACAACCCTCAGAGGCCTATACTTAATAGGACTGGGCCGACGCGGGAGCGCACCTGAGCCCCTCTGCGGAGTGCAGGGCCCATCGTGGGGCTCATCACCCTATTTAGGGGCCTACTACTTGCCATCCACAGTGACTACCACCTCGGCGACCTTTGAACGCACCCACCGGCCCCACGTTGGAGCAACCGTGAGTACTGGCTGTCGGGGGGGTTGGGGCCCGACCCGCCCGTCCTAACCACCACACCTCATCGGAGAACCGGGGGGAGACCTCGAGGATCATTGGGAAACCACAAAGATCTAGAGGTGGAGACACCCCCATGACACCCCCATGAGTTGGAAAGAAACCCTGGCAGGATACCAATTCACTCCCCGAAAACAAGAGATGGAGATCAACTCCTCACCTACGCCAACCCCAGACATGAACACCATGCAGAACAATATCCAGACAATCCTAGACAAAATCAGGTGGATGAGAACGGACATGGGAGCCAAGTTAGCTGACCTCACCACCAAGGTCTCCACGTTGGAGGACAGAATGGAGGGGGTAGAGAATAACCAGGCGTCCACCGTCTTCTTGGAGACCCACACGGAGGCAAGGTTTAAAGAGATGCAGCGGCGCGAGGGGGAACTCCGCCTCAAAGTGGATGACATGGAAAATCGTGAACGGAGATGTAACCTGCTATTCTTCGGCCTGACGGAGGTGGAGGGGGAGACCCAGACCGGCCTGGAGGGCAAAGTGCAGGAGATCATTAGGATTGTCTTGGGAATTGACTCCGGGGAAACCATCCTAATTGATAGGGTCCATCGAGCTGGCGGAGGCGGTAGGGGCCCACGCTCCGTGTTTGCGAAGTTCCACTATTACAGAGACAAAGCAAAAATACTTGAAAGAGCTAGAACTCTAAGAGAGATACAATACGACAACTCCAGGGTGGCAATCTACCAGGACCTATCCGCCCTCACGCTACAAATGAGGAAAAAATGTGGTCCGATCACTAGGTGGCTGCAGGAGAAAGGGGTCCGGTACCGCTGGGGACACCCATTCTACCTATCCTTTGAATGGCAAGGGGAAAACTTTCAGCTCGTTACAGAAGAGGACATCCAGAGAGGCATCGACGAACTGATCGGGGTCCCCCCCGGGCCCTCGGGGGAGAACGGCGGATCCGACGGAGGCTGGAGCAGTGCCCCACGGGGCCCTGACCTTGGCCAGGAGAAACACAAAGTAAAGGGCACCCAGAAATTCAGAAAAACCAGGCACCCCTCGGAGGGACGTGGAGGACCCGCATGATTATCGGATAGAGGAGAAGTTAAAAGGAATGCAGTGCCGATCTGTTGTGGTTCATTCGCTCACTCGCCCTCTGTGGCCGTTGGCGAATTGGGGAGAAACATTCATTCCACTTTTGTTGACGCCAAGGCCCACGCGATGGATCCGAATGATTAAGAGGGACGGGGAGAAAGTTAAGAAATGCGATGTTATTGTATTGTATTGCATTTGCCCGCAGGGCCCCCATGGGCCCCTCCATGTTGGGGGCGTGTTATGTTGTATTGCGATGTTGCCACGGTTGGCGAGGCTTATGCCGAAATTGATGGTTGAAAGTTTCGGGTCCCACCTGTCTGAAACACGGAGTGGTGGTGTTCTCGGTTGTCAGAAGGTGGCCAGGTGCGTCCCCCGAGACCTTCGAATAAACCCTCCGATTCACACTGGAAGCTAGTTCACAGTGGGACCCTGCCCCTGTGAGACACAAGACAGGCAGCGGAGGTATGGGGGGCTGGGGCGGGGGAGGTCTCGTAGGAGTATTGGACTCCGACCAAACCTGTAAAATGTTCCTATAGGTATAAGCTGGAGGGTACGATCCACACTATTTCTCTCTCGGGGCCCAGGCAGCGGCCCTGGTGGTTCGTTGACTAAACCCGATGTATGACGGGCGATGGAGACGGACGCCTACCAAAATGGGTAAGGGAAATGGGGAACCGGGGAGGGGGGAGGAGAGGAAGGAGGGGAGGGGAAAGAAATAGGGAACGCCATGCCATGGTTGTGGGGTTCAAGTCTACGGATGATAACGGGGGCACTCACTGAGGCTTTACAGGGCAAGGATAGCGACGACCATGGTTGAAGGTCGGATCGGTACGCTCAACGTGAAAGGTCTCAACTCGCAAAACAAGCGGTCTCTCACAAGTAAATTATTCCGCAAACAGAAATTACTGGCCCTCTTCCTACAAGAAACCCACTATAGAAGGGGGGCCGAATCAACGATCAAAGGAAGGGAGATAGGTAGAAACTTCTGGGCCTCGCACAAATCCTCAAAGAAGGAGGGAGTGGGTATCCTCTTGGGTAAATCGCTGCATCTCGCTGATGTAGAGACGAAAAGGGGCTTTGGAGGTAGATTTCTTGCGATCAAGGGTTCAGCCCAGGGCACACGAGTCACACTAGCCACCCTGTACGCGTCCAACGCCAGCCAAGTCAATTTTATCCACAAGGTTCTTGGGGTCATGGACGGGTGGCCGAGGGAGCCACAATTCTGGGCGGAGACTTCAATCTCATTACAGACCCCCATCTTGACTGGTGGTCGGCCAAAGGGATGGAACCAAAAGTCCCCACAAAAGATAATCTTGCCCTGAGGGACTTCCTACAAGAGTACTACTGGGTTGACGTATGGCGCAAATTCTGGCAAACCCCTGGGGGTTACACGTTCTTCTCCCCTCCCCACCAAACATATACCAGAATTGATCTGCTGCTGGTGTCGGAGGAGGGAGGGGGAGAGGTTGGAAACCCCACGGTTGAATCTGTGACCTGGTCGGATCATGAACTCCTCGTTATGGAATGGCGGCTGCAAGCCACCGTGAAATCACGCAGGTGGCGCTGTAACGACACCCTCATGAGGGACCAGGTGTTTAGGGAATTCCTCAAGAACGAAATAGAAGCCTTCTTCTTAACAAACGACACAGTGGAAGTCCCAATGGTTACAGTTTGGGAGGCAGCGAAGACCACCTTCAGGGGTCTCCTCATCGCAGAGGGTTCGAGAAAAAAGCGAGAGAGGGCCCTGATAGAATCCAGAATCCGGGAAGACCTGCGGGCCATGAGGGCACAGCTCACCAAGGGAAACATAGACCGCGAAAACCTCCTGAGTGAATTGAGAGAGAAGAGACAAGCTCTGCATACAATCCTGATTGGAGAGGTAGTTAAAAAAATTAGATACACGAAGCAGAGATACTATGAGAGGGGCGACAGGGTTGGAACCCTTCTGGCACATAGGCTGAGGGGAAACAGGGTGGGCAGACACATAGAAAAGGTCAAGGACGGGGCGGGTAACGCCCAGATAAAAACTGAACACATAGCCGAATCATTTGCGGCCTTCTATAAGGCCTTTTACACTAAACAAGACAGTGAATCACTGGAGGACATTCGAAAATATCTTGAAGACTACCCCTTACCCAAGCTCACAGACCTAGAGAGGGAGACACTAGACAAGGAGATAACAGAGGAGGAGGTGGAAGAGGCCATCAAAAAGCTTAAAATAGACAAGACCCCGGGAGAAGATGGGTACACAGCAGATTTTTATAAACAATTTCAGTCCGAACTAACCCAACCACTGACCAAATTATTTAACCAAATCAAAACCTTAGAAACCATTCCACCGACATTCCTGCAGGCCATAATCACAGTTATCCCTAAGCCGGGCAGAGACCCAGCGGAGTGTGGCTAAAACAGGCCCATCTCGCTTCTGAATACAGATGCCAAGATCTTCACCAGGATCCTGGCGACACGTCTAGAAAGGTGTCTCTCCCGACTGATCCCGATCAGGTAGGCTATGTAGTAAATAGACAAGGAGCAGACAGCATGCGCAAAACCCTAAACATACTGAGCTCAAATGGAGTGAAATCCGACGGTGCTCTTCTCTTGTCTCTAGACGCGGAGAAGGCGTTTGACAGGGTGAGCTGGGCCTTCATGGAGGGGGTTCTGTCGTCCGTGGGGATGGGACCCAGGTGGCGGGGATGGATGACGGCCCTTTACTCCCGCCCTTCCGCCAAAGTGGTGGTCAATAGAGGAGAGTCGGAGTCCTTTCCTCTAGAGAGAGGCACAAGACAGGAATGCCCACTGTCTCCCCTCATATACGCCCTGGTGATAGAAACCCTGGGCCATAGCAATCAGGACTAATGATCAGATCCAGGTTGTTAAAATAGATGGAACTGACTATAAAATAACCCTGTTTGCTGACGATGTCCTCCTGTACCTCTCTAAACCATCCCAATCAGTCCCAGAGGTGTTGAATAGTCTGGAGCGATATGGTTCCCTGGCAGGCTATAAGGTCAACGTAGATAAATCAGTGGCTTTCCCGGCAGGCCAGCTCAACGAGACCGAGGGACAATACATCGACAACCTCCCGTTTTGTAAACAAACAGAGGGACTCTCTCACCCGGGGATCCGAATTCCATCACACCTAGAAGATCTCTTTAAGGCAAACTACCCACCCCTATGGAGGTCAATCAAACACGACCTGGGACGCTGGTCGAAATCCGGCCTCTCATGGATGGCTCGCCTCAACTCCATCAAAATGGTAATCCTCCCCAAATTCTTATATCTGTTTCAAATGCTGCCAATCCAGATACCGAACTCATTTCTCCTAGAGATCAAGCGGGCCCTTCTCCGCTATCTATGGGCCGGTAAATCCCACAGGATTGCTTATGACACTCTCACTAGACCAAAGGATGAGGGTGGAGTTAATTTCCCAGATTTAAACACTTATTATAAGGCGTCACAATTACGCGTCCTTGTTGATCATCTGACGACTGGCCCAAAGAAACAATGGGTAACACTGGATAACACACTCTTCTCACCGGTCACATTGGACGAGTGGCTATGGGTCCCCAAGACATCTATTCTGAGAAGGGTTCTAAAACATCCAGTGTTGGGAGTGCTGTGGTCTATTTGGAAGGAAGGGGGTTACCTGAGATGGCTCACGACGTGGCCCTCACCTTTGAGCTGCATCTGGGCTCCCCCACTTTGGGAAGGGATCAACAAACCACTAGCCTTCCAGCAATGGTACGAAGTGGGTCTTTGTAGGGTCGGACAGCTTTGGGTGGATGGGGTGTTTATATCTCTAGGTGACCTGAAGGATGCCCTGGGCCTCCCTAACCCCTCCCCCTTTCGATGCCTACATCTCAAGGGTGCCCTTACCGAGAGCAGATGGGGGGATACATTCAGGTGGGACCTAACCGATTTTGAGAAATTCCTCCTAACACACAAAGGTACCAAGGGGGTGATATCGCGGCTTTATAGCTTTTTGTTGTTCTCTACCCCACGGGACCCCCTATCTTCCCAAGTACAATGGGGGAAGGAATTAGGCACCCCCATAACAGAAAAAAGATGGACCAAGATTTGTAGGCAGGCACACCGTTCCACAACTGCACCCCAATACCGCCACCAGGCCCTGAAGTTGATACACAGATGGCACTACCCCCCCACAGAGGATAGCCAGAATGAGAAAAGGGTATGACCCCCACTGCTGGATATGCCACGTTGAAAAGGGGGATTATGTCCATATGTGGTGGAAGTGCTAGGTGGCACAGACCTACTGGAGTGAGGTCCTGTCATGGATAAGAGGAGTGGACGGAATGGTGAGAACCCTGTCCCGCTGGCTGGTGTTGTTCGGCATTGAGGTTGAGGGTGGCCCCAAGGTGAAACACGACCATATGTTGCAGGTCATGCTAGTCGCGGTTAGATGCTGCTGGGCCCAAAAATGGAAATAACCCGACCTCCTGGGGAGGGGGAGTGGGTAGCGAAAACACGGGCAATCTATGATATGGAGTATCTTACCCACCTGATCGACGAATCCAAATCTAACATCGAGGCCCTATGGCTGCCATTTTTTGATAAATATGGGAAAATAGCCTAAGGCATAAGTAATCAGCTCAGACGGTCCTCTCGATGGGAACAATACTATCGGGGCGACCCCCTTGGAGTGGGAAGAGATCGATTGTTACAGGAAATGTGACTTTTATATGTTGGACCTTGTTTTTTGAGCACTGTCTTTCTTTCGGAAGCAACCCTATGCTCGCATTGCATCTTCAGATGATGTGCTGGACCCTGTTGTTGTTATCAACCATTAACCATGGCATGAGATGGGGGGCGGGTGTGGGATGTGGGGTGGGGGGGTAAGTTGTGACCTCACTTTGATATATACCAAAGTTTGCATTCTTTTTTGAATTATGTCATAATTGTAAAACTCCATTAAAACCAAATTTTCAACAACAAAAAAAGCTCCCCTGGCCTCTAACCCAGGCCGACCTATTGCAGACACCTACGCCAATGCTACTTTCAGGCAGACTATTACTGACATCCTCTTTTCTGTCCCCTCTCCTGACCTAAGGACCCCCAGATGGTCTCAACTCTCTCTCCTTTCTCCTACTCGCCCATTAATGGTGGCACTAGATGGGAAGTATTCCTGGCATACTACTCGTCCTCTAGGTGCATCATTAATGTCTATAGCAATGGCACTATCATGGCCAAAGTCTCTCAACCTACTCTCCTCCTTCTTGACCGGCACCTGCCCTCTCTCATAAACTTCTTCCCTTCCCCTGCCCCTCCTCCTACCCCCACTAGGACCGATGGCAGTACCACGTCCCTGTAGCCCCCCTTGGTAAAGCTTCAAAGGTGGTAACCAGCTTCACTTAGCTACTCTGAATGCTCGCTCTGCTGTCAAACATTCCTATGACATCTGTCTTCTTCTCAAAGAATGTGACCTTGACGACTTTGCTCTTACCAAGATGTGGTACAATGCCAGCTCTGTCACAGCTCTTGAAACTCTCCTTCCTGTGGGTTACAAACTCCTCTCCAAACCCAGACCCAACAGGCCTGGAGGTGGAGTGGCCCTTATCTTCCCTGAATGGGTCCCTGCTTCGAACATAGCCATTCAATCCAACTCCTCTTTTGAATGCCTCGTATGACGGCTTGGGGTCTCGTCTACTCTCTCTCTCTCTCACCCTATCTCTCTCTTTCTCTCTAAAATGGCTGACCTCACCTCCTCCCTCTCAACTGTTTCTTCCAAACTCCTCCTCCTTGGAGACTTTCAACATCCACCTCAACTCCCTTGATTCATCCACCTCTCAGTTCTGTGTCCTCTCTGACTCCCTCTCTCTATTCTCCCTTTCGGTCTGACCTACTCTGCTGGTCACAATCTGGATGCCCACATTTCTGGTGACATCCCTATCTCTAATCCTGTCACCACCCCGCTCGACTGGTCTGACCACTCTCTCCTTTTCTCTCATCTGGGGCCCCATGGCGCTATATCTGAGCCACAACCAGCACTGCCAGCCTCCTTCACTGTCTTCCGACCAATTAAGTGAGTGTCCGATACTGCTTTTGCCTCCACCATCATCCACCCCTCCCACTCCCACTTCTGACTCTCCCTCCAACTCTGTCCTTGCTAACCTGCACCTCTCCATGTCTAATACCCTTGACATCCTTTCCCCTGTCTGAGGATCTGCCTAAAACCTGCCTAAAACCTGCTACCAAGAACAACAATTGGTACAACTCTGATTTAGCATTCTGATACAGAAGTGCAGAGTTGCTGAACGGAAGTCGAAGACCTTGGGTTTACCCTCTGACAAACTGGCCTTTTTCCACTCCAAGAAGCGAGCCCACATACAAGCCTGCATCTCTGGAGCCACTAAAACATGGCCGAACATTTCAAAATCTGCAGGGAACCCGACAATCCAGTTGCAGTTTCAACCTCTCTCCTTCCTGCCCAGGCTCTGTGCACCGCTTTGGCACTGCTTTGGCATCCCATTCTCCTCACACCAATCCACCCCGTCTCCACTCCCATGTCTGCTCCCCTGCCTCCATTGGATGCCCAAATTCCTTCCTCTCACTCTCCTCCCTCCTGCCCATAGCACCAGATGAGGTCTCTAACGTGGTCTGCTTTATGAAGGTCTCTTCCAAACAGGTACTCCCCTGCTCTTCCAGAACCATAATGACAACATCTTTCTCTCCCCGGCTTTCGCTGACTTATGTAACCACTCGTTCACCACTGGCTCTTTCCTTCTATCCCTCAAGCACTCCCGTGTGCTCCTACTCTTTAAAAACCTGTTAGCTGACCCCGCCTGCCTGGCTAACTATTACCCTATTTCCACTGCCCCCTTCCTGGGTAAACTCCTAGAGAAGCCGGTCCTCCACCAACTTACCCTCCATATTGATCTTGGTGGTTGCCTTCATGACCATCTATCTGGATTCCGAGCATCCAAAGTCACAGAACCTGCTCTCCTGAACACCTCTAAAACCATGCTTGCAAGTCTAGACTCCAACTATCCTGCTGTTCTCATTCTCCTTGTTTTCGGCTCTGCATTTGACACCGTCAACCATTCTATCCTCATGAAATGACTCTGTGACACTCTCGGCATTACTGACCAGGCACTGGATTGGTTAATCTCTTTCCTCACTAACAGCCCTTCCCACCTGCAGCTGGACCCTGTCTCCTCTACCACTACACTCTCTACCTGTGGCGTTCCCCAGGGCTCTATCCTATCGCCATGGCTCTTCAATATCTATCTCGTCCCTTTTTCCCACCTGATCTCCTCCTTCTCTCCTCATTTCCAGTGTTATGTCAATGACACACAGCTTTCCTTCAAACCTCCTTCTACTACCTCCTCTTCCTCCTTTCTAATCCATGGCTGTCTGTCGGCCATTCAAGCATGGTTTGCAGCTAATGATCTTTGTCTTAATGTCAGTAAGACAGAGATCCTTCTCATTGGGACACCTGCACACTCTTTTCCTCCTACCCTCAGGCAACCCTATTTGGGACTTCTACCCCCACCATCTTGTGTGGCCAAAAAACCTTGGGCTAATCTTCAAATCTGCTCTCTCTTTCACTCCTCACATCACAGACCTAACCAGCTGGATTATGAGTGCCGGTAACGGCGGTAAATCCACATCTCCATGGGGGGATTTGCTGGTTATACTGGTTTTTGTTGCTGGTGGGTGGTGGAATTAGCTCCAGCTCTGGGATAATTCCGGTCACCCCACTGGCAAACTTGTATTTTGCCAGTGCAATAATGTGCCAGAAAACAGAAGTACTGGCATGTTAATACTGCACCAGCAAGGTTGTAATGAAGCCCATAGACAATTGATCATAAGATTATTCTCCTGGGGTGAGAAGTAGCAGTAAAGTTGTGAAAAGTGTTTACACCAGACCTGCCTCTCCATGTTAGTTGATGGTAATAGAGTAGCACCATTCTCAAGTACACCTTGGGCTATAAATCGCCAGAAGTCTTGGTGTCTCCATGGTCCACTATTACTCTCAAGGCACTCAATTTCTTGTATACCAACTCCCTTTTCTTGCCGTGATTAACTTTGCGTAATAACCTCTGGCGTCCTGGATTACCAGAAAAGGTCTCTGGTGGTCCCTTCTCTTTAGTATATTTTGTTCTCTGTTCATGCAGTGTATACATTTATGTACAAGGGATGGGAGGGGGACATGATTACTAGGGAGGCAATACTCAATGCCAGCTCTGAACTCCTTCAAGTGAGAGGATGTACCTTTTTAAGGAGGTTTTAAAGCATGCCAAAGACGGGATGGAAATTATGTCAGGGGGAACAAAGTTCCAGCAGTGGAGGTGCAAGTAGGGTGGAAGGGCGGAAGTGGGAGGTAGCACAGGCAGGGCAGCAAACAAAGAGGTTTATTAGTGACCCGCCACTTCTGTAAGTCTCTAGCAGTGTGAACTCCCAGAAGCGCCGTTAGACTACATAACCCAATCAGTGTGAGCATCCTCCAGGAGAAGATTATCATGGGTAGGGGACTCCTTTTAGAGAACCTTTTAAGTGTTATAGGACACTGGCAATGTGAGCTTTCTCCCCTGGCTCAGCTACGTAGGTCCATCCTCCATCAAAATCTATCAGTGTGAGCTTCTGCCAAAATGCCTTGTCATGATTGATCCCTCAGTACCCTGTGAGTGTTGTGGGACTCTAGATATGGGCCTACAAAATCAAAAGGTAATGGCTGACATGTTTAGAATTAATCTCAGCCACGGGCACAGCTTTGGACAACCCTCCAGACCATCATTTCTCAGCCTACCAAGCCACTACAGAGGGGGAAAGACCATTGGCCCAGAAGTCTTGGGACCCACGTCTGGGCATACCCACCCCACTATGCAAATCAGGCTGCGTCCCACCCCAAAAGGGCGGCCCACAACAAACTGCTAGGTCACATCCCTTCTGCACAAGACCACAAGCATCCCCAGCCATGTTTCTGTGATGACAACCAGACCTCAAATAGCTTTCTCAGAGTGTGTCATGCCAGTGCTAAATGACCATCTCATCAACGATATAGGATTGAAGTATATAGAAAATCTGTTAGCAGCGCCACATTCATTTAATAACACTTCAGCAATGTGATCTTCCATGCCCTGTCAAGGGTACAGGGCTCCAGCAGTATGAGCTGCTTCCAGAAATAAATTGTCAGTGCAGTAAGACTCTATCAGTGTAACTCCTCCACCTCCACAGATCCAGGTAGTGCCATGGACCTTAGTAATGTGTGCCTCATCCAATGCTGTCATGTCATTGCTACTTTACCCTGGCCATGTAGGATTTCTCCAGAAGTAATTGTCATTGTCATATTATCCCAGCATTGCCTTGTTAGTCATTTAGGATCTCAAACGGGTTCTGTCCTCCAGCCATGCCCTGTAAAAAGCTTGTCATCGAAAATGCTCAGCACCAATCAAGCAAAGGCTGTCAAACTGTCAAGTCCTCCCATCTCATGGTGGTGGCGAATTCCTGTGGGTTAGCTAGATGCAGGATCCCCCAGATCCTGTACCCATGGCTATCTATTACCAAGCATCCTCCACACCACTAGACACAAGTTTGCTTCCTGAAGTCCCTCCTTGAGGTGCTGCTGCATCACTTCCAGCTGCTGGAAGTACCTTTTGAGTATCTCTGGGGTTTATAGTTGTAGCCAGTAGTACCCACTACCAGTCTCTAGTGCCTAGGCCCCCGCTCCACCTTCTGGGTTGCACCCATGGACCCCCTTTCTTCTTAATTACTGTCTATTACTGCCCTGGTCTCTCTTCTATGTTCATTTATCTCCTTCTGCCTTCTAAAACTGCCTTGGGCTAACCCAGTTTCCTCATTCATTCAAGCTCTCACTACCTTCATCACCACCTTCTTGTGCTGTTACAACCTATGCTTGTAGTTCACCACCACCTACTACTTATTCCAGGATCTTACCACCTTGTCCAGATCCTTGCCACCTTTTCCTGGTGTTACCACCTCCTCTGAACTCTTACCACCTCCTCTTAGTCTGCAACTGTGACCTAGTGTTTGTTATGATCTATAAGCTAATGGGAAGGCACCCCTTCCCAATGGAAAGAGTCTAAAGCTCACACTAGCCACACCCAAATCTCCAATACTGACAAGGAAGGTTTCCCTATTATGAAAAACCCTTTCTGTTTGACCGATGAAGATGGCGGGTCTGTTCCTACTCTTACCAGTCTAGTTGGCACATCAAAGTAATTATGCTAAAATATCTGCAGGACTCACTGTGAGCACCGTGGCTCAGTGAACACAATGGGCCTCATTACGAGGTTGGAGGCAGCCATGGAGCTATTAGCTCCAAAACCCTACCGACTCCGCACTGGTGAATGGAGCTATTACCGGTCCATTCCAAGGTTGGCGGGACCGGTAATTCCCCATTCACCAGGGCCCTTCCCCATTCCCATTGGGCCCCCATAGGGCTCAATGGGAATGGGAAAGGCGCTAATAACGTTACCGCAAATTGCAGTACCGTTATTAGCTCCAGAGTCCCTTTGCGGGTCCCGTCCTTAATGCCTGGAAGAACCAGGCGTTAAGGGAGGATCCGCAAAGGGAACTCGTAGTAGGACGGTAAGGGATTACCGGCACCGGTGCCCTTACTGGTGCCGGTAATCCCTTACCGCCAACCTCGTAATGAGGCCCAATGTCTCAAGTCCACAACATCACAAATGCAGGGAAACTGACGCAGAGAGCAATGTTACAACTTCATTATTCCCCGGCCAGTGAATCTCCCATGCAGGAAACATGGTATCACTTTCCCAGCTTGCTCACTGTTACAGGTATTTCAGATAATTTAGAAAGCTTATGCAGGGGTTCCCCAGTCTCAATTACACGGGCTGACCACCAGACAGGAGGGATATAGGCTTTGTCTAAACCCTTGAGGGCCAACTGAGCTCAGGGATGATCGCCAATCATAGCGCTGCTCACCCAATTACCGTCCACAGGTGGAGGTGGTAATCATTTATTATGGTGATTTAAGGTTACATCAATGTTGGGTTAATTGCTGCTTTTGTTCCACACTATTTTTTATGTTATGTTTACTGGTAATGTTATGTTCCTTTTCAATAGTACAGAAAACGTTAACATTGGTATTTCCAATGTTTACAGAGCTGACTTTTTTCCAGCAGTAAACTTCACTCAATCCCTTTTGTTGTTTTAAAGTAATAATTTCTTAACTTTTAGAATAGTTTTTTTGATCTTGTTTTCATAATAATAATAATACGCAGGTGTTCCCAAAGTTGCACCCAAGTACATGCTGCATAGCTTGTTAAATAACAAGTAAAGCTATGTTCCAAATACCTTGCGACCCACTCTATGAATATGGCAGGATCTAGCTTATGCCTCTTCGTTTCTCTTGTTAATGATTTCTTGTTTTATAGAGGGTGTGTGAATAATCAAATATTATAGGCTAAATGGGCCTTATAGATGAGTGCATGTCCATTCGTGTAATAATATCATGTAGCGACTACATGTGGTGAAGCATGTTTCTTATTATGCATTTTGATGGCTATTAATGTAATGGTATTGCTGAGGTTGACACTAAAATTTAGATGTTATAGTGCACAATGTTCCAATTGTACCAGGTAGTCATTCAGCTGTGTGCTATTTTCTTGTTTTTTGCACAGATAGTGATGAAAGTATGTGTATTGTATTTAGATTGTAGGTAAAACGATGTTGACATAAAACTACACAATTTATTATTTGTACCATATAGGTACAGAGCAATGATAATAACAGATGCTATTATTTACCCAGTTTTAATGGTACTTGATTTTTCAACCTCACAAGGATGAAAGGCTAAGTTGTCAAGCCCACTTATTGCTAAATTCACCTCATGTACCCAAGAAGTTTGCTTTTCTTGTATTAAAGAAGCAAATATAAAGAGACATTTGCACAACAGTTTGGTCTTGTGTAATTTGAGGAAGATTGGGGACTATTCTCTAATTGTTTGTATAAGTGGCACATTTGAAGATGTACCAATGTGTTTTTGTCTCCCTGCTTCTACCCTACATCATTAGTATCACTTTTATTTCTTAAAGTTGTTGTCTGCCTATGACCTTTGGTTATTTTCGTTGCTATGTCAATTTGTGGTAACTGACTTGCATAAATAGGAAGTCATCTACTACAATCTTTAATTCAGGGGAAGTGTTCCTTGATTTTATTTTGTTAAAAATGTAGCCGATACAGGGGCGTGGCTAGGCAGCTGCCGTGAGTAAATGTGAATTAACTCGGCTTTCTGAGGGCCTTCTGATACATACACCAGATCTGCCGCCTACGCCAGTGAGGTTATGATTTGGGCCCACTGCTCGGTGTGGGAAACGTGACTGCAGCCCTGGCTCTAGGTTTGGAGGAAATCTGCTCCTGGAAGCTGCTGTGGCTGCCCCCTCACCTGTATCGGAGAGCCCCCTGAACTAAAATGGCCGCTGAGACCCGCGAATGATGAAGCTCCTGAGTACGTGGTACCGCTGTCGGAGAATGGTGGAGGTCCCTGGCGCTTGTGAGGAGACCTGGGCGGCCTTAGGACGGCCTGAAACAGAGCGGAAGAGTACACCATATGGGGCGGGCTGTGATTGAGCTCTGTGCATGCTGAATGGAGCCGTGTTACAGCAGTGGCTGGATGGCAAAGTGGTGCTTATATATGCCTTGAGGCTCTAACATATTGCTGATGCTCCCAGGCTGACCAGGTGACTCAGACTGGAAGTGAGAGTGCAGCACGGCCTGCGGCTCCTCTGATCTGGAGCACGGTTTATAGTCATAATATCGACTGAACAAATGTCAAAAGTCATAAAATCGAAAAAAAAATGTTGAAAAAAAAATCGCATTTCTTTTTTAATATGTTTTATAATCGAAATGGGGGGGGATCCACCCAACCCCCCCTTTTTTTTAACCTTTTTTTTTACATCCCGAACCCTCAAAAAATATATAAATAAAAAAAGAAAGAATTCGATTTTTTTTTCCCACATTTTTTTTAGAATTTATTGTAATTCGACATTTTATTTTCAATATTATGGCTGACCACCCTGGAGCACGACTGCACAACAGTAGCTTGCATGGGTACACTGTCACGAGGTGTGTATTTCAGCAGCCATGCCGTCTGGAAAAGCCTCCTTACATAAGCAAAGTAAAAATGGAGCGTTTTACAATGGGCAGCCAAATCCGAAAGACTGTGACTACACCGCCCCAAACACTTCCAGATGTGTCTGAGTCCCTGGGAAAAACACAATATGGTGAACCATATCAGTCGATCTTGGAGGCAATTGTGGCACTATGGGAGTCCTTGGTGATGAAGGTGGGGTAATTGGATCGGATGTTTTGCTTTTACTTCAGGACGTCCTCAATCTGACAGAAAAAGTCACTGCCCAGGAAAATGAGGTTCCCAAAATGTCGTCCCTGGTTGCTACACTCTGTGAGCAAGTGATGGTACTTGCCGATCGCACCCTCACATTGGAAGGCAGGGTGGAAGATGCTGCGAACAGGGCAAGAAGGAATAATATACGCATTGTGGGCCTTTCCAGGCACTGACCCAGCAGATTATGTGGAAAATCTGCTACTAGAGTCGGTGGGTGCGGGTAAACTGTCCCAGGAGTTTGTGGTGCAAAGAGCGCATCAGGCGTTACAGAAGAAGACTACGTGACCAAATTCCCCCCCACGGGCTATAATCGCAAAGATCTTGAACTATAACTATAGAGGGCCTCATTAGGACCCTGGTGGTAGCCGTGCCCTTGTCCAGACCAGACATCCGTTCCGGGTCGCGCGAGGTAACTTCGTAATAAGGCGGAGTGGGTTTAACGGCACCGGCACCATTACCGGTGCCGTTAAACCCATTCCGCCCGCCTCATAATGAGGCCCAAAGAGTTGATACTGTGACATTTTCATTAAGGTGGGAGAATCAGAGGTGGTAGCGGTCTTACCCGACTATGGGCCTGATCATGACCTCGGCGGTAACCCTTAAATCCGGCGGTAGCGCTATTACCGCCGGATTTAAGGGTCTGCCGAATCAGAGCTTCAACGGATTTCGCCCCAGCTCTTGGCTGGGGGAAAATCCACCGAAAATGTGCGCTATTACCGCCGGCGGGAAATCCACCGGCGGTAAGAGCGCAAATTTTCCCCATTGAGCCCAATGGGGAATGGGGCATTCCCGAATGGGCTCAATGGGGAATGGGGACTTACAAGTCCGCCCAACACGTGATCCCGCGCTATTAGCGCAGGGGGCTATGGCGGTTGCGCTAATAGCCCCCGCGCTAATAGCGTTAGCGTTACCGCCGAGGTCGTGATCAGGCCCTATATGTGGCAGGTGCAATCGAGACACAGGACATTTGAGAGAGTTAAATCACTACTGCGATGGGATCAAATACGCTATCTGCTCTTGTTTCCCGCTAAACTTAAAATCCTACATGACAGGAAGGTGTTGTTTTTCAAAATGCCAGAGGAGGTCTTGTCATGGATGCGCCTGCAAAACTGAACATTGCTTCAGTGGAGGATCCTGCTGGGCAGACTGGTAGTAGACCCCACATGGGAGGCAGAGTGTTGGGGAGAATTCTGAAAATGTGCTAATTTCCCTTACCTTTTGAGACCCGCAGCAACTTTGCTGGATTTCTAGGATTTGATTTTTCTACCTGAGAAGAGTGTGAGCTTTTTTTTCCCACTCTTCCATGTATTTTGATGTGTGTTTTACTTTTGTGTTATGGAGCTTAAAACAACTCCAGTGGCATCATCTTTTTCTGTGTGTCACACCGCACCTGCAGTGCAGTGACACAGGGATGTCTTTCAGACTTCCCAAGGTTTGAATACCTTCTCTAGGACTGACTATTATTTCCCAGAGCATGTAAAGTTAAATTGACTTTACTAGTTTCTTTAAATTTACTGACACAGCACACACTATTTTCCTATAGAGTGCTGGAGGGGTTGCCTAGCTTCCTGAGTCAAAACTCTCATGTAACAGTCAAATTTTACCCTTTCCTACTTTAAATGGCTGGTGGCAGTGGTTTAGACCAACTACCATGATTTTTCCCAACCGTTAACAACACTAGCTAAAAATCAGGTCAGCCATGTTTTTCAATATGGCGGCCCAGGCCTCTCTGTAATAACAGACTCCGGTCATCTTTTTTCACCATTTCCTTTAGGAAAAGTCATTGATGAAATGTTGTATGAAATGTTGAGGAGAATGACAATATGTCAGAGCCCAGCTCTAATATTGTGGATGAGTTAGATGAGGCAGAAGAGTCTCAGAATGCAGGCCCTGTCTTACCTCTACCTGCTCATAGGCCTCAACCTTTGACCACAGGGACCCCATCAGGTCCAAACCTATGTACTGAATTTGTCTCTTTGGAAAAATTGAGACTTGAGTTAGAATTTAAAAGAATCCAAGCTCAAACTGAAAGCAAACATCAAGAGCTTAGACTCAGAGAAATGGAATTGAATCATGCACTTGAAATGAAAAGGTTGTCTCTTGAAACTGGTTCTCTCCCAGAGTCCTCTAGGTCTTCCAGTCCTAAGAGGCCTTGCATGCCCAAATATGCAGTAAGTATGTATGAGGTTAAGCTTGATATTTTAGATTGGTTGGCTGCTTTTGAATATAACCATGGGATTCAAGACATTACAGGGAACCAGTTGATTCCTTGGCTTTTTTCTAGGCTACCCCCTGTTGCAACTGATGTGGTAAAGGAGTTGGGGTATATAGACAGAAAGGAGTATGAAACTGTGAAGCTAGCTTTGATAGCTAGATTTGGGAAGACCCCTTCTCAGTATCTTCACAGGTTTAGAACCCAAAAAAGCATGATGGTACCCCTTGGGCTACCTGGGTGACTGAATGTTTGAAAAACTTAGATGGATGGGTTAAGGGTTACAGAGGGAACACTTGTGAAGGTTTGAGAAATTTGTTTATGTTGGAATCTATTTATGATGCCTGCTCTCCTGAGCTGAGACAGCACTTGGCTGACTCTAAGGAAATGGATCCAAAGAAGTTAGTAAGGGCTGCCAACTTGTGGGTTGCCAACAGGTCTACTCACAAGGATTCTGGGGTAACTCAGAAGAAGGATGAGGAGAAACAGCACAAGAAAGATGCCAAAGAGAATTCTAATACCTCCAATCCAAAAGAGGGACCCAAACATAACAAGGGTAAGCCACAAGGGAAACTGAATCAGGCTAGTGTACCTCCTGGTGCCAAACCAGAAGGAGGTCAGAACAAACCCCCATTCATAAATACATTTGGTAAATGTTATCCTTGTGGGCCAACTGACCATGTGAACGGGGATCCAGATGTAAGGGTAAACCTTCAGGGATCCACACTGTCTCATTAGCCTTCTCCCCAAAGGATGAAGTACCTATGGCAAGTGGAAACATTCACTTACTGGCTGAGGAACCCATGAACGTCTCAGCCAGTGTTTCTTTAGTATCCCTGGGTCTGTGGGAACAACAGCACGTTGATGGGTATAACTCTATTCTAGACAATACTAAAGAGTATTACAAAGGCATTGTTCTTGTGAATGGTCAGGAGACCCCTGCCATCAGAAGCTCTGGGGCCAGCATAGCTGTAGTTAATTAATTATTTTTCAAGGTTGAGGATGTTGCTAAGACACACAAATAACTATGCTTGCTGGTGGCCCTGTCTAAATGCTCCCACAGTTACCAGCTCTCATCCAGTGCAATGACATGACTGTCAAGATACCTGTAAGTGTGCTGAGTGAAGTATCTGGGAGAGTCCTGTTGGGGAATGACTTAAAAACTCTTGGAGTTGTATCAAGCACCCCCAGGCCTCCCAGCAAAAGGAAACAGGAGCAGACTAGGAAGGCCTGGGAGAGTACCATAAGGGGCTCTCAAGAGGAGATTATAGAGAAAACTATAACTCCCAGTCCACAGGACTTACTGACTGTAATTTCTAAGAAGAAAGAGGAAAAAGGGAAACCTAAAACCTCCAGGAGGAAACCAGCCAGCACTCCTGTGCTACCAACAAGGACATCCTCGAGAGGACTGTCCAAAGTCACACCTTTGACTCCACCACCGGCTGAGGCTGAGTGTGCAGAGCAACCTTGTGTTGTTGAATCAGCTGCTGAGGAATCAGAGCTGGAAGAGGATCTTGCTCCTGTTGGAGATCTGGATCCTGCAGACCATCCTGAGCTGCAGTCTTTACTGGCAGAAGGTGGACCCTGAAGGCCAGACTTCAGCAGAGGTCAAAGAGAGTGTCCTACTCTTGAAGGTCTTCACCAACAGGCAGCGTCCCAGCTGGAAGGGCAAGAAGCAGGGAAGCATAGGTTGTAGATGGCCTCTTCTACAGTGAACTGACTGCGTCTATCCCAGGGGACTACAGAAGACTTGTAGTGCCTCTTGAAAACAGACTCAAGTTCCTACAGTTAGCCCATGAGATATCTTTGGCTGGTTACTTACGTTTTAAGAAGACCAAGGAAAGGCTCTCTGTACACTTCTACTGGCCTAAATTGGGGTCTGATGTAGACAAGTACTGTAGGAGCTGTCACACTTTCCAAACCTCTGGCAAGAGTGGACCCAAGAATGTGGCACCCTTGGTGCCTCTTCCAGTGGTAGGAGTCCCTTTTGAGAGGGTAGGAATCGACATTGTTGTTCCCTTAGACCCTCCAACATCTTCAGGATACAGGTTTATGCTGGTTGTATTAGACCATGCTACTATGTATCCTGAAGCTATACCTATGAGGACTGTTACAGCTCAGGCTGTGGCTAAGGCCCTACTTGGTATTTTTACCAGGGTAGGTTTTCCTAAGGAAGTTATCTCTGACAGGGGATCCAATTTTATGTCCCACTACATGCAGGCCATGTGGAAAAACTGTGGAGTAACTTACAAGTTCTCAACTGCCTACCATCCTCAGACAAATGAATTGGTAGAGAGGTTCAACCGTACAATGAAGAGCATGATAGGTGCTTTAGAGGAACCCCTTAGAAGAAAGTGGGACCTTCTACTGCCAAGCCTTCTCTTTGCTTATAGAGAAGTCCCTCAGCAGGGAGTTGGATTTAGTCCCTTTGAATTTCTTTATGGCCATCCAGTTAGAGGGCCCTTGGCCCTAATTAAGGAGGGATTGGAGAGTACTCTTCCCCCAAGCCAGTGCGAGTCACTGACTATGTGATAGGTCTCCAGAGAGAATGTCACACATGATGGGTGAAACAGCAGATAACTTGAAAGCAGGTCAGGCTCTGGTGAAGCATTGGCATGACCAGAAGGCCAACATGGTTGAGTTTTCTCAAGACCAGCTAGTTCTAGTTATGGTACCTACAAGGCAGAGGGCCTTACAGGAGAAATGGATAGGCGTGCTTTTTTGTGAAGGGCTGTTTTGGCAAGGGCTGTCTATGGCTGCACGTTCCCCTGCTTTGATCCTCCTGCCTGCCTGTGAATTCAGCGAGGACTGCATTTTCCTGAATTACGGTATAACTGGCTGTGAACACTATTGATTTTACGGAGCAAGTCTGAGACTTGAATTGATTGGATTGACACTGTTTTCCTTTGTTATAGGAAGTGTGGCTGTTCAGGCACTGTTTTTCTTCTAAGTGCCGTGCCTCCTCCCCTTCTTCCCATAATTCTATTTACCCAATGGACACGCGCTTTTGCGCGCACGCTTTTTTGTGAAGGGCTGTTTTGGCAAGGGCTGTCTACGGCTGTCTTGGGCTGACCGGGGCGTAGGGGGCCCTAGACCTTGCCGCTTGCTGGTATTCTCTGATTTTATTAATTATTTGCTTTGACATGCTATTAAATGTCATGTAATTTTCTGTGCACTTTTGTTTTGATTTGTGGCAGGGAAATGTTTTGATTTACAGTGCGTGTAAATCCCCAAACATAGTGTGGTCCAAATGAGCTTTCATTTGTGTTAGCACAATCTTTTAGCACTACTTTCAAATTGCTTAACATTGTGCACTTTCACAACAAGATCACCAACAGCTGGCCATAACGTTAGCATTTGCAAGAAGCAAAGATGTACACTTTAACCACTGATATGCCTATACCGCGAAATACACCAAAGACACCCAAGCAGCCTACTCTCTTGCCGGTGAAATGTATCTCTAAAAAAGCAATCACTTTAACACCGATATCTAGTAAGCCGGTGGCTTCATTAGATATTCAAAACTTGTGTACCAGTCGGAGTCCTCAGAAATGTAATCCTCAGCTATTGAATGCTGACACAGTAACAAAGGCGAAGTTACAAGCTGCACAAATGTGTCAAGAACATCAATCACACCTTTTACCAGAGTCCACATTAGTTAATTTCAATGAGATCAAGTCGAACTTTGAACGTGTGAGGGAACGCCTAGGCCAATTGGAGTCAAGCGCGGCTACTCCCTACGCAAGGATAATGCGCAAAATTCAAACGTTTGCAAATGAAAACTTCTACCAATTCAATTGAAGACTCCAGTTCAATAAATGAAAGTATAGAGTGCGAAACTCCCATGGAACATGAAAACCCTGGCACAATAAACCTGGCTCACTCGCCTTCTTTAGACATTTCGATACATGCAAGCTTTACAGGCATATCGACAGCCAGATTCCTTCACGCTTCCCATTTTCATTTGAACAGGACACAAGTGTTTCACCAGTGGTATCCATCTCCTCTGCCGCTTCCACTCCGAGGCAATTAACTGCCCCGCCGTTTCACAAAGAACAAGGGAAACATCAATCGTTACTGGAGATTACACTGTCCTCAATTAATGTGGCCATAATTAGCCTAGGAAGATTGTTCACTACATTGGATGATAAATTAACAGTGCAAGCAACTCAAACAAATCAAATCCTAGAATAAATTGCTAAAAATGAACAACTAGAAAGAGCGATTGCAATGGCTCCAACAGTGCCTATTATGTCAAATGACCCACCGCAAAGTGAACTGAAGCAACCAACCCCATTGAAACCTGCACTGCCGATGCTTGCGGAGGTGATCCGCCCAGTGACAGAGGAAATTAAGCCTCTAATTAAACCCAAAAGTCGAGCGCGAAAAACGCTCCATCGTCCGCTGCAATACAACCAATAAAGTTACAAACTTATGACATCTTCTTAGCGGATCACGTAACTAATCCTGCACCCGGACCCAGCCAAGCGGTAATCAATAAATATAAAAATATGCGGAAAATAACCCAGCCCCATGGAGTTGTGCCCACTGTATCGGTCCATCCTCCTTTGGATGATCTAATCACAGAAATTGATACTCAGAAAAAACTGGCAGTAGCAACAGCCAGTCTGAAGTCTACTCCCCAAACAGGGTTAAATGTGAGAAAACAGAAAGGTGGGAAAACAAATAGAAAAGGTGTTAATCAGGAGGACCGCATTGACCAAAATGCCAGTAGCAAATAAATTCAAGATGCGGTTGATGCTTATCTAGCGTCCCAGACGAGTGGAAATCCACCTTACACAACGAAACCCAGTGTGAGTACTAACGACAAAGGAACTCCTAAAATGATAAATAACTCTTGCGGATGCAGTCACCAACTGGATGCGATGACGTTACTTAACTTTGGGCAACAGAGAACAGAAGGAAACTTTCGATCAGTAACAACAAAAAAACAAATGATAAAAAATAAGGAAACAAAAACTACGCTTGCGCAACAAGATGGAAACCAGAACCAAGAGGCCGGTAAGATGAAAATGGCGCACCATACAATAATCATGAAGTGCCTTGTGGCGTCATTTAAGCAGTTCACACTTTGTCGTGCCAATATTCTGAGCATATTTAAAGACACCACTTTTCTGGGAGATGTGACTACAGTCGATATAGCGCAAGTGGAATTTCCTAACCTCTACGAGCCAGAAACGGTCAGGCTATGGATTCCATCAGGTTTGGTCTCCAATGCTATTTGGATGGCCAGAGTCAAACTATTTAACTTAGGATTCATCATTCAACAAGATCCTCAGAATGCTTCCTCAAACACTGCTATTAAACCAACCGTGGAAAAATACATACCAATGGGCCAGAATTCGGCTACGCAATTGTCTGATTTGGCCAACCAAGCATAACTATCACGTAAAATGGACCCGTCAAAGGTAACTCCCCACATCAAACTGGCCAGTTGGAACAACCGTGGGCATGCTCACTTTGAGAGATCCCTCTGAACTGAACTTGCTGACTGTGACATATTGGTGCTACAAGAAACCTGGCTCCCACAGGTGCCATCCTGGAACGAACATAGCATTCTTTTACATCCAGCCATTGCTGCAGCAAAAGGTCGACCGATGTCTGGCTTAATGGAAGCTGTAAAAATATCTTCAGGAATCACAATTCAAGACTGGGTGGAACCAAATGACTTCTTACAACTTGTCAAAATCAGTCACCATCAGCAAGTAATAGCCTTAATTAATATCTACAGGAATCCGAGTGGAATAACAGATGTAAAAAATGTTCTTGACCTCAAACATTTATTAGATTTGGTGGCCTTAGACCGATTTGTTACCAACATTGTACTAGCAGGAGACCTAAATCTTCGTTGCCTTGATGAAACCGCAAATCACCGAAACAACTCGGCTACGTGGTCTTCTCTAAGGACAGAAAGAGGCCTTGTCATGGCGAATGGATCCCTTCCCGGCGACAAACCTGCAAAATTCACTTGGTCCAGAAGAACACCAAAAAGTACAATTGACTTTGTATATCTTGTCAGAACTTTACATAATCAAGCAACCAATTTTGAAATTATCGACCAACTGTTTAGTGACCACAAAATACTAATTTTGACCTGGGACTGGGTTTGTAATGTAACACAACCAAGCGGGTCATTACGAGGTTGGAGGTAAGTAACAGTCCTTATCGGCATGGAGCAACAACCGTGGGCCTCATTCCGAGGTTGGTGGTAGTCATGGCACTATTTGCGCCATGACTGCCATCAATAACGGGTCCGGCACCGGTCTAGTTCAATGGGGATTTACCGGTGTAGTCCGACCTTTGCAGGACCGGTAAGTCCCCATTGAAAATGCCATTCCCCATTCCCATTGAGCCCCCACGGGCTCAAGATCATCAAAAATCTTAAAAAAAATAAACCAACAGTGTCCTATCTGTAGATTTATGGGGCTCAATGGGAATGGGGAGGGCGCAAATAACGGGCTGGCGTATGTCAATCCTGTTATTTGCGCCCTGGTCCCTTAACAGGTCCCGTCCATAACGCCAGGTCGGACCAGTCGTTAAAGGAGGGACCCGCTAAGGGACTTCGTAGTAGGGCGGTAAGGGATTACCAGCACCGGTCTCCTTACCGGTGCCCGGTATCCCTTACCGCTCAACTTGGAATGAGGCCCCGTGTCCGTGTAGTAAAGAGCCCGCTAATAGATGGATATTACGAGTTTGTATGCATGAGCTTTGCACCATGCCGGTAACGACATTACCGCCATGCCACTAAAGTCCAAAAAATGGGCCTTAGCGGCATCATGAAAAGCGCAGACAGCACTACCAGCATCAATGGACGCGGCATTAGCGGGCACGGCTATTAGCGGTGCCTGTAATACTGGGTTCTTAGGTCAGAATAGCCTGGAGTGGTATGCGATGCCGGTGATCCATTACCGGCATCGTTTTTCCATTACCTCCACCCTTGTAATGACCCCCCAAGTCAGACTTTTCAAACAAATCTGACGGTTAATAATGGGAAGATACGACTTTACTGGAAAGATCATCACTTATCAAAGTTGAACTCCATCTTGCTAACAAATCTAGCAACTTGTGGAAATAGCCAATACTTGTCAGCTCTTGCATTATTTAAGATCAACAGCAAACCAATCCTAAATACAAGAGGCCAGCATAAACAGTCCTTTGACTTGGAACAAAAGATCAAACGAAATGAGCTACAAAGGGATAAAAAAGCCATTCTTGGGCTACCAATCGATGCTAGAATGAAGGCCCTCAAAACACTCAAATGCCAATATAGAAACTGGACCCAAAGTCGGCAAGCAATGAGATTTCAACGGGAGGGTGAAAACATGCTAGGAGCTCTGAATTCCAAAAGCATAGCCATAATTTGGGGCATGCTAAACAGCACTGCTGGGAACACTTAAATAGCAGCCCAAACAAATAGCGTGTCTGAACTTCAATGGATAGAGCATTTTAGAAAGCTCTATAAAACTGACGAACAGAAGATCCTGCCTTCACCGTGCACTGCTTGTCCCAGATGGCAGATTCAGATGTCTGTTGAAGACATTGAACATTTCATCAAGATCTCAAGTAGTTCCCGAGCACCGGGGCTGGATGGCCTAACTAATGCAACACTCAAAGCCAATCCTCCCAGTTGGTCTATAATACTACATAACATCTTTACCAATGTCATTGAGAACCAAACCATACCGGAATCCTGGTGCTCATCAATAGTTATACCAATTTACAAGAGTGGAGATCGATCCTCACTGCAAAACTACAGACCTATTTCATTATTAGACGCCATGGGGAAAATCTTCTCCCGATTCATCGTACAAGAATTCAATAGATGGACCAAGCAAGAAATGAAATGAGATCCACACCAGACAGGGTTTGTGGCAGGTTTAGGCACTACTGTTAATCTCATGTCACTGAATGCGATTAAATACGAGCATAACAGATCAAAGCAACCCCTTTTTTTGGCGTATATTGATCTCCATGCCGCCTTTGATTCAATTTCACGAGACCTATTAATCAAAAAACTACAAAAAGCAAAATGTCCAGACACCATCCTGGACATCATTCATGAACTGCACTCTAACACCATAATGCAAGTGTGTCTCAACTTTGAGGGTACGCTCTCGGAGCCGATAAAGGTTGATAGAGGCTTGAGGAAAGGTTGTATCCTTGCCTCAGCCCTATTTAACTTTTTTTTGTATGATATGACAGAGATTTGTCAATGTCAATACTGATGCTCCAAGATTGGGTGCTGAGAAAGTGACGATGTTGATGTATGCTGATGATTTGATATTGTTGTCCAAAACCCCAATCGGCCTACAAAACTCTTTGGAGGTTTTGGCAAATTATATAAAGTCCAACCAGCTCATAATTAACATTGCAAAATCTAAAATCATGATCTGTAATGCGGCCAGATGTAGATCAAACAAACACCACTGGAGACTGCAAGAGGCAGAGCTTGAAGATATAGTACAGTATACGTACTTGGGTATGAGAATCGACAACAAACATTCTAATGAAGCCCACCTTGAACTGTTATATTTGAGAGTTACGACGGCTATTTCGCAAACAAACGTGATGCTATATAAATATGGCAAATTTTCGAAATCCTCGGCTATGACATATTATAACCAAAAAACAACTCCAATGCTTCTTTATGCGCTAGAAACATGGCTCCTTCTGATGAATATATCTTGAACAATCTCAAAGGAAAATACTGGAGATCAGTTCTTAATCTGCCTCAATGCATTCCAGTTCTGTTTGTGCACCATGAGCTTGGCTTGTTATCCTTAGCAATTAAATACCAATGGCGACAGTGCACACTACTGAGGAAATGTATAATGGCGGGTAATTCACATACTCTACTTGAGTCCCTGTCATCTTTCATGTTGCAATCAAATTGTACCTTTGCTTACAAATGGAAAACAGCGGTTTTTGGAATAATGGCTGGGGCAGATCTCCCTTTACATATTCTCTTGGAGGATCCGACCAGAGCCAAGAGGAAACTATGGGGGTCATTCCGAATGTGGCGGTAAGGGGTTAACGGCACTGGTAAGGATGCTGGTGCCGTTAACCCCTTATCGCCGCATTCCAAGGTCCCTTAGCGGGTCCCACTAAGGCTGGCTGGTAAAACCAGCCGTCCTTAGCGGGAGCCGCTACGGGACCAGGGAGCTAATAACGGGCCCGTAATTTACAGGCCCGTTATTAGCTCCTTCTCCGTTCCCATTGAGCCCTATGGGAGCTCGAATGGGAATGGGGAATGGTTTTCAGAATGGGGACTTACCGGGTCCTCCAAGGTTGGAATGACCCGGTAAGTCCCCATTCTGAGAACCCAGACACAAGTTTGGAGGCAGCCATGGCGTTATAGCGCCATGGCTGCCTCCAAACTCGTAATGACTCCCAATATCTTTATGATTGGATAAAGACACAAGAACAGTGTTGTACACATAAAGATTTTAGTTCCCATCCATTCACAATGAAAAAGTTTGGGCAATGTGAACCATATCTGTTATGTTATCCATCAGTTGTGCTGCGCTCAGCCATCCTATGCTTTAGATACAACCTCTGGCTAACACGAGAAGTAATGGTTAAACGTAAACTCATTGATAGTTCATTTGAATTTTGTCAATTTTCTAAAAATGCAAATCACAAAGAATCACTGAGACACATTGGGCCTCATTACGAGTTTGGAGGCAGCCATGGTGCTATTAGCACCATGGCTGCCTCCAAACCGGGCTCCATTACCGGGTTCCTTCAATGAGGAATAACCGGGTCATTCCAACATTGGAGGACCCGATAATTCCTCCTTGAAGGAACCATTCCCCATTCCCATTTGAGCCCCCATAGGGCTCAATCAGAATGGGGAGGGAGGTTATAATGGGCACATTACAAATGGCCCGTTATTACCTCCCTCTTCCCCTCGCGGAACCCTTAAAAGACATCGGGTTTTATGAGATGTCCAGTCCGTGTCCCGCAAAGGGAACCTCGTAATCGGCGCTCACGTAATGAAGGGTGCCAGTCCCCTACCGGCACCCTTCATTACGTGAGCACCAGGGTCGTAATGAGCCCCATTATGTTAGAGTGTGTTGAATTATCTGCCATGAGAGAAATGTATTTATCTAAACACTACAACCAATTTACTACTCTGAATGCTGATGAAAAATGAAATCTCTTTTTTCCACTAACCAAATCTCAATTTATATAGCAATCAAAAATGTTTTAGATAAAGGGGGTCATTACGAGTTTTTAGGCAGGCATGGTGCTATTAGCGTCATGGCTGCCTCCAAACCCGGGTCCGGTTTGACAGAATGGGGACTTACCGGGTCATTCCGACCTTGGAGGACCCAGTGAGTCCCCATTCTGTAGACCATTCCCCATTCCCATTGAGCCCCCATAGGGCTCAATGGGAATGGGAAGGCGCTAATATTAGCCCCCTGGTCCCTTAGCGGGACCCGCAAAGGACGTGTGGTCAGAACACACGTCCTTTGCGGGTCCCGCTTAGGGACCTCGGAATTGGGCAGTAAGGGTTTAATAGCACCGGCATCATTACCGGTGACCGTTAACCCTTACTGCCCAATTCAGAATGAGGCCCAAAGTGTTTGTATTGTCACAAAGTGAATGAGGCTGGGTGAAACATTAAGAATATTTTTTTTTTTGTCTGATTTCCATCTGTGATCCAGTTCTCTGTGGATAATTGCAGAAAAATGAAAGAACATGTGATGTTGCTTACAGTTTTTTGCCATTTTCATTCTTGTATTAATTCTTTTCTTCACAAAATTATTGTAAAGTTGATTGTTTCAGCTATAAACAATTTAAAAAAATGGATAGGACCCTTCAAGGTTGTGGGTAAACTTGGAGAAGTCAACTATCTGGTGGACTTAGGCAATCCTAAGGAGAGTCCCGGAGTCTTTCACACCAACCGTCTAAAAGCTTATGTCTCAAGACCAGAAGTAGGAGCTTTGCTTCTAGCTTCAGCTCAAGAGGAGGAGGAGAGTGTACCACTACCTGACCTACTCAGAGGCCAGACTTTAGGTGAGAAAATAGAAGGAGTTAATCTCTCTTCTAATTTGACACCTGAACAACAGGAGGAGCGCAAGTTTCTGTTAAATCAGTTTGCCTCCCTGTTTTCACTATCACCAGGCTTGACCCCTTGGGGCCAGCATGATATTCAAACTGGTGACTGTTTACCTGTTAAAAGAAGAGGTTACAGGATGTCAGATCATGTAAAATCCCACATAAAGGAGGAGGTCAACAAGATGCTTGATCTCGGGGTAATAGAGCCCTCTACCAGTCCATGGTCTAGTCCAGTTGTTCTAGTACCAAATGTAGGATCCAAGGAATTGAGATTCTGTGTGGACTATAGAGCTCTCAATGCAGTCACCAAGAATGATGGCCAGCCTTTACCAAGGACAGACAAACTGGTGGATAAACTTGGTTCAGCCAAGTACCTCAGTACATTTACATCTGATCTCACTTCAGGCTATTGGCAAATAGCACTGACAGACCATGCCAAGCAGAAAACTGCATTCTCAACCCCAGCAGGCCTCTACCAGTTTAAGGCAATGCCTTCTGGATTAAAGAATGCACCTGCTACATTCCAAAGGATAGTTAATCAAGTTCTGAAATGGATGGAGGACTTATGCATGGCATACTTGGATGACATTGCAGTGTTCAGCCCTATTTGGAAAGACCACTTAGGATATGTTTTGCAGGCTCTTGAGCAGGCCCATCTGGCCATAAAGGCTAGTAAATGTCAAATTGGTCAGAGTAAAGTGGTCTACCTTGGACATGAGGTAGGAGGAGGTGAAATCAGGCCATTGCCTAGCAAAGACCAAGCTGTACAAAACGGGGCTACCCCTACTACTCAAACCCAGGTGATAGCCTTCTTAGGCCTCACTGGTTACTATAGGAACTTCATAGAAAACTATGGGACCATAGCTTCTCCCTTGAATGTGATGCCCTCTCCCAAAATCCCTAAAAAGGTCAGGTGGAATGAGGAGTGCACTCAAGCATTTGAAGGCCTAAAGAAAGCCCTTTGTCAAGCTCCAGTCCTAAGAGCTCCTGACTATAACCAAACCTTCATTGTGCAGACAGATGCTTCAAATACAGTTGTAGGTGCAGTCCTTAGTCAACTGGATGAGAAAGGTAGAGAGCACCTCTACATTTCTATAGGTGTCTGCAAATCAGAGACCCTGTTCACCAAAGAAATCTAACTCCACCAACAGGAAAATGGATTACATTAATAAACAAAGAAGATAGATCAAAAAGGTAGAGAGCACCCCATTTGCTTCATCAGCAGGAAGCTGAAGGGCCAGAAACAAGGTGGGCAACCATTGAGCGTGAGTGCTTTGCTATTGTGTGGTCACTGAAGAAGTTTTGACCATACGTGTATGGATCTACTTTTGTGATTCAGACTGACCACCAACCCTTGAGATGGTTGATGCAAATGAAAGGGGAAAACCCAAAATTACTGAGATGGTCAATCAGCCTGCAAGGGTTTGATTTTACCATTGAACACAGGTCTGGGTGTCACCACCAAAATGCTGATGGTCTCTCCAGGATGTTTGACCAACTGCAGTAAGGAGATTCATCCATGAGTGGATTAAATCCTCCTGTCCCTTAGTCTGGGGGGGACGAGTGTTAGGGAGAACTTTCAAAATGTGCTAATTTCCCTTACCTTTTGAGACCCCCAGCAACTTTGCTGGATTTCTAAGATTTGATTTTTCTACCTGGGAAGAGTGTGAGCCTTTTTTCCCACTCTTCCATGTATTTTGATGTGTGTTTTACTTTTGTGTTCTTTGTTATGGAGTTTTAAAACAACTCCAGTGGCATCATCTTTTTCTGTGTGTCACACCGCACCTTCAGTGCAGTGACACAGGGATGTCTTTCAGACTTCCCAATGTTTGAATACCTTCTCTAGGACTGACTATTATTTCCCAGAGCATGTAAAGTTAAATTGACTTTACTAGTCTCTTTAAATTTACTGACCCAGCACACACTATCTTCCTATCGAGTGCTGGAGGGGTTGCCTAACTTCCCCTGAGTCAAAACACTCATGTAACAGTCAAATGTTACCTTTCCTACTTTAAATGGCTGGTGGCAGTGGTTTAGATCAACTACCATGATTTTTCCCAACCGTTAACAACAGTAGCTAAAAATCAGGTCAGCCATGTTTTTCAATATGGCGGCCCAGGCCTGTCTGTAATAACAGACTCCGGTCATCTTTTTTTGCCATTTTCTTTAGGAAAAGTCCTTCTTGTGTTTGTCTCTGCACGCCAAACCAGGTTTGGTCCCTTTGTTCGTTGGTCTTTGGCAGGCTTCAGTGCTGAAGCCCTCCTCTGGCGCCTGAGTGTCTGGGGTGGACAGGATGTGAGATAGGTGCCCGAAAGTCCCTGTGCTTAGTCCCTTAGGAGACCTAAATGCACTCTGGCGTGATTGGCCGGCTGGCTGTCCGGCAAGGACAGCCACCCTGCTGTGTGAGTGACAGCCAGGCTGGAATGAAACGGGAAAAACTGTTTAAAAGCAGGTCTCTGGGACTTGGAAAGCAGAGTCGACCACTGGAACGAAAGAACCGAGACGAGCTGAAGGAAGAGGACTGCTGCAACTCCTGGACGACCAGAGAAGCCCTGCTGCAGGTCCGAATTGCCTGAAACTCCTTCGACAGAGAAGCCCTTCAAGGATAACTTCTTCCCTTGAGTTTGGTGGGAACAACCAACTCACAAGCCACCTGGTCACCGTCCCCATCTTGTCGAATTTTCATCAGAGTGCTGTTGAAAACGGGTAGCCAGAGGGAAAGAAACCAGCTTGTGGACTTTAAGGCACTCACACCTTAAACCAGCGTCTTCCTAAAGCTTTGGACTCATCCAAGGGCAGTGCAGGAACCTCCTGACATCCTCCTTCTTGTTCCCATGACTGAAGCTCAGGAACAGCGAGATCTGCTCGAACTGCCAGGAATAACTGCCTCAGCTACAGCTCTTCTTCATTAACAAGGTACCGTGCAAACGCGGTCCGGAAATCTTTTTGGCCATCGAGAAAGTGTGTGAAACTTTCCTCAACTGCGAAGACTTGTCTTCCCTAAACATTCGTCAAACTTTTTGCCTAGCCAAATTCTTCTAAACTCTGTGGCAAAGACTTAACCGTTATTCTCCAGAACTGTGCTATGCTATACAAAGACTCTGAACCATTGACTTTGGCCCAGGCCTATGAGAAGAATTGCTGGTTGCAGTTAACTGAAACCCTTTGCCCTGCCTATGAATGTATGTGGGTTGTCTACTCTTATAACCTTGTCTTTTTACCCCTTTAAGAAGTATATGAAGTGCCATTTTGCTCCCACTTCAGGGAGCTAAACTTGTTCATTTACTTACCGGTTGTATTTTTGTGGTTTATTAATGTGTGATATTGAGCTGCATATGTGTAATGATTTCTAACTGACTGAGTAAATAAATGTATATTCTTTTAGCAAGAAACCTTGAGTGAGTGTTTGTTTGAATCACTGTATTAGTTGGTCCTTTGTGTAACTTGTTCTACTGCTCACTTAAATTCTTGAGATAAGTCTGGCTGCTCAGCCATCGCTACCACTTTACTGTGTAGTAGAGTCTTGTACCAAAGGTGAAATTGTGCTTGCACTTGTAGTCTTAATTGCCTGTAGTGTTCCTAAAGGGCACTGCAGGTGATTCTGCCTAACACAGAGATGCACCGGAGTGGAACAAGAGGTCAAAATGACTGCCACGCGCAAGGGTGTTGCTTGGTCTGAAAAAGATCCGGGGCTTCACTAATGTCGGGATTGTCGGGACTCGGGGCTAGTTAGCCTTTTGGTTGTAGACCCTGAGATTCTATCCGGGGCTACAACCAAAAGACCCCGGATATAGCCCCCTAAAACACCCCTAGCAACACCTCTGGGTGCGACTATGACCCTTTGAGGAACAGGGACGCATCCGTCTCCGAGCATGTGGATGGTATCCATGGACGCACTGGGCCATCTTCGTGAACACATGTGGAAATCCTCATGTTTTATGCTGTGAGACATGGTTTCCGGATTTTGAAGGATTATAGAGTGTGACTTTTGGGCAGACACCACAAGGGCGTGTTATGGATATGAGAATACTTCCTGGGAGCCCCTTGGAGATGTCTGCCCCACGTTTCCCTGAAACTGTTTGCACCCTACAAATACTTTCGACCAGCGTACACATTTTGTGTGCGAGTGCACATACACTCCTACCTGATGGTAGACGACCCTGAGAGGTGAAGGGTCTCCCATATTTGGTTGAAAGTGTATGTGAGCATAGTTGCTCTGGGACTCTTGGACAGTGGGTGACTATCGAGAATGTTTTGGTTGTACATTTTTCCATTTGTTCTCGTTGGTGTTATTGTTATGAAGGGTATGGAAATGTAGAAACAGGTTTGGTATAAGGGTAAAGATCGAGATTTGGTCTATTGGGAGGTTGTTGGGAGTGTTTGCGGGAGGCAGCAATTTACTACCACTGTGTTCCACCACTAAAGCAAGATGGTGAGCAATAGTGGGCCTACAACTGGGGACTGTGAGCAGAGGCGTTGCTAGGGGGGGCTAAACGGGCTATAGCCCCAGGTCTTTTTGGTTGTAGACCCGGATAGAAGCTCAGGAGTTTACAACTAAAAAGGCTAGCTAGCCCCCAGTCCTGACAGTCCCAAAATTAGCGTAGCCCCGGATCTTTTCCAGACCTAGCAACACACCGGCTGTGAGTTTGGAAACTATGTGAACGCTGTCAATGGTTAACTGTAAAATGTGGAATGTTCGCAGCTTTAATATATTTACAAAGAGGTGTCCGGTTAGAGTGTGTTTAAGGAAATGGAGGGTGGGACTAGTGTTTTTGCAAGAGACGCACTTGACACCTGCAAAGCTAGATACAGTAAATGGGAAATGAAGCAGGAATTGCTGTGGTTCAGCATACCTTGCGTATGCTAGAGGGGTGCTCCTTTGGGTGGCGTCAGAGGTCACACAGGAGGTGAAGGCGGTTAACCGAGATGAGGAAGGGAGGTATGTGATCGTACAGGGTACCCTTGAAGATAAAGAAGTTTGTCTCATCTACTCCTATGCATCCAATGTTGATACTGAGGACTTCTTCCTGACAGTGGTGGGCAAATGCATACAATATCGCCACATGATGTGGCTCTGGGGTAGCGACTCTAATTATGTGGTGGACACAGCTCTGGATAGGACTAGGCCAACTGTGACACAGTCAAAGGCATGAGGGGCTCTGTGTGTGCTGCTGGCGGAATGGCGTTTGGCTGACGTTTTTGAGGGCTAAGAACCCGAATTAACAGGGGTTTTCCTTTACTCTCACCCACATGATGTCTACACCCAAATCAACAATTATTTTATTAGCATAGAGCACGTAGGTTATGTAGTACTGTGCAGTAAAGGAGGGTTCAGTATGGGGCGCCCGCATGGAATGGGATGCCTTTAAGGTGGTAATAAGGGGTGTCTGTATATGAACCTCATGCAGGGTGCGGGCTGCGTTGCTTAAGCACTTTGGGGGCATTGAAAGAGACATTGGGCCTCATTACGAGGTTGGAGGCAGCCATGGTGCTATTAGCGCCATGGCTGCCTCCAAAACCCTTCCGACTCCGGCCTGCTGAATGGAGCAATTACCGGTCCATTCCAAGGTCGGAGGGACCGGTAATTCCCCATTCACCAGGGCCATTCCCCATTCCCATTTGAGCCCCCATAGGGCTGAATGGGAAGGGGGAAGGCGGCAATAACGGTACTGCAAATTGCGGTACCGTTATTGACCCCGGTGTCCCTTTGCGGGTCCTGTCCTTGAAAACCAGACGTTAAGGAAGGACCCGCAAAGGGAACTCGTAGTAGGGCGGTAAGGGATTACCGGCACCGGTGTCCTTACCGGTGCCGGTAATCCCTTACCGCCCACCTCGTAATGAAGCCCATTGATAACTTAGAAAATAGACTCGGGCGCTGTCAGATGTGAAGAGGAACTTCACAAGATGAGAATTAAATGTTTGGAGACCTCAGAAGCTCTGGGCAAACGTGACTATAACACTTATGTGAGCAACCTCCACCTGGAAGGTGACAAGACTGATAGGCTTCTGTCATGGCTATAAGGAATGAGAGACCCAGGACTTCTATTGTGTCAGTAGGTTCTCAGGCAGGCTTAAAAGTTCACTGTCAGACAGATACTAATGATTTATTTGTGGAAATTTTATAATACACTATACTCAAACAATGCTATTCAAAATACGTTAGAGATTAAACCTACATTAGATCTGATAGATATAGCTGCACTATAGATGTATCACAGTCGACACTACAGGAACCTTATGAGGCAGGCCGATTATGAGTGCCGGATTTTAAATCATATTACTTGGCGGCACAACTGCAATTTGTGGTCTGGTGGTTGGCTGACGAGGTGGTCCCCGAACTTAGACTCCTGGCGACCTCAGTGGTATCGTACACTCTCAAGGAAATTTTATGGCTAAATGAAAAAGGAGAAGACAGGAGTACAATTGATAGACGTGGGAGAGACGTATATGTTATGTTATGTTACTTTGCATTTATATAGCGCCTTATGTATCATTGGTATGATCTCAAAGCGCTGGAATGGGAATGAGCATGTAGAAAGACGGGAGCATTTTGCCCTTATTCTCCCAATATTCCTTATATACCAGTTGCATGGTGAGATCAGGAGGGTTTTGAGAGATTGGGAAGTGATGGTTTGGCGATGTGAGGGTACTTATTCACTGCGGGCGACTGGTACCCTATTTGGAATTATGCAAAGTCTTGGGGTTTACATAAAGGACAGTCCCTGTTTTATTTGGGGCAGTCTAGTAAAGCACATAAGGTGTGGAAACAGCTCCCGGAGGAACCTGCTGGGAGCCATTTGCTGTCTGGGCTATATGCCCCGGGAGACGGTGGCTCTCCTATTTCCATGATCTATGATATAATGCAGTAAAATGGGGAGAAGAGGGAACTCAAGGTGTTGAAAGACTGGGAGCGTGAACTGCACTTGACGTTAAACGAGGAACATTGGCGCAGGGTTTGTTCCTACATAAAAGAGGTTCCCTGTAATGCCCACCTGAAGCTCTTACAATACAATATCCACCACAGGACCTACTTAATGCCTTCCAGAGTACAGAAGATGAGCCTCTAAAGCCTAACATTTGCCCCAAATGCACAGCTCGACAGGGCCGACCTTTGCCCATATGACATGGCGCTGCCCAAAGTTAAATTATTTCTGGAATGCAGTCATAAGAAAGAAAATCCAAGATATAGGGGCTACACATCGAACATGCTTGCCTTCCCTGTGCCACGCATGCTTTTTTCTTATAAAGCGAATCTCGAGTTTGGTTGATCCAATATTGTGCTCATTGTCATTCACGTATAGAAATATATCAGTACATTTTGTTAATATCTCGAATTTGGCTGATACGGTTGTTGAAATTGTTGTGGCATGGCAATGAAGAATATTGCATTATTTGTCCCAAAAAGTTTTTTGTGGGTCTTGTCCCAAAAGTGTATTTTCTTGTGGGTCTTTAGAACACCCAATGCAAACACTGCTTTTCCCCCCCATGTTCTTTTCTACTTAAAAACACTCATGAAATGCACCATTTATTACAGGCCTTCAAATGTGGTCAGATCAGTTGGTTGCCCGATTTGGTGAACTTTCATGGAGGAGGTTACAATTTACAGAGGAAAACATGTTTTTCATTTTCCTACATGAAGTATCATGCAACCTACCATCATCCAAAACATGGCCGCCAGACTGCCTTTCAGCCTTAAACCCTGTAACCACGCTACATTCCTGCATTGGCTTCTAGTTACAGCTTGCATCAACTTCAAAGTTCCCTGCCTCATGCCCCAAAGAGCCCACCTGATCACATGCCCAACATACTGCAGGCGCACGGTCAAGAGACACCTACCATACAGGCCCCTGGACACGTCTGGCTTCCTGATGACAACTGCAATATAAAGAAATAACACATTTGGTGGAAAAACTCATGGCAATGTAGACTATGCTCTCTCATCTCCGTACTTCCATCAGTAGAGTAACACTACCCGTTCTGGAAAAAAATACAAAACCTTTTTTCTTATGAGAGCATTTCTTCTTGGGTCCTGATGCGCTTGTGTGGCTTACAAAATTGCATAGAACTGAATGTGTCCTTCTACTTGGACCTGAGTTTGAATGGACCCGTTTCATTGTCGAGCCCATTGCTGCTCTGGTCCCATATGCATTTGTATTGATGCCTGTGGTTGTATTTATATAATGGTGCCGCACTTATATTGCCCTTAGTGGGATAGCACTAATCCTGGATCCGCTTTCTTTCCGTGGACCTATTGATTTTTGCCCTTTTTCCATGCCTTGTTTCCTGCTCTTAGCTGATAGAAATGTTTCCCAAGACTGTGATAAATTGGTCTCCTCACTCCTTTCCCTTTGCTTTGGAGGCGATACAAAGCGATTGCGTGCATATATTTATAGATATATATTTACATAGACACATACACACATATATACCTTAAGTAGATTTACAAAGTCATTGATTTGCTTATTTGTACGTTGTGGTCTTCCCTTCTTCCTAAGGCAGGGATGATATTAAGTATTCGAAAAACATTACAACAGTACAGCTTCAATAGCCCCTCTTGGGATTCCTTTTTTGTTTATCTATATCTGTTTCTGTACCTGATTTGTAGTTTGCTCAGAGAGGCATGCATCCGATGTTGACCCCCCAGCCCCACTCACATTACAGTCTTCAGGCTCAAAACAGTACACTGTGTTAATTGTGGCAGGGGTCAGTGGAAGAAGACAGACGTAAAAGCACACTGTTCACCTGGTTACAGTGCTCTCAGGAGGGGGTGGGATGGTGTCAGTCATGGCAGGTGCAGTCTGGTTGGAACTCAGTGGGCCTCATTGCACGGAAGGCGGCCGCTGATAATTTACCGATCCCGCCATGGTGAATGGCTGAATTACCGCCCATTCCAAGGTTGGCGGGGCCGTAATTCCCCATTCACCATTGGCCCTTCCCCATTCCCATTTGAGTCGCCATAGGGCTCAATGGGAATGGGGAAGGCGGGAATTACTGTACCGCAAATTGCGGTGCCGTAATTGCCTCCAAGGTCCCTTTGCGGCTCCCGTCCTTAACGGCTGGTAAGACCAGCCGTTAAGGAAGGGACCAGCAAAGGGACCTCGTAGTAGGGCGGTAAGGGATTACCGGCACCGGTGCCCTTACCGGTGCCGGTAATCCCTTACCACCATCCGTGTAATGCGTCCCAGTATGTCAAACCAGTCCCTTTGCAGGATCAGTGGGTGCACACTTTTCCACTTATCAGGCTTGTGCCTCTGGAGCCTGCAAGAGAGAAGGCACAAACAGTCATATGTTAGGTGTTTGACTCACGGAGCCCAGTGTCATAAGTTTGTGCCAAATACTTCACAATCATGAGAAAAGGGTGTGGTTTGACTTGACATAGGGGCCTTCACAAGTCTCTGCTAAGCTTTTGGGCTGAGGCATTTCAAGGGTTGATGGTGCTGGATTTGGAGAGAGTCTGTCAACAATGCCGTGCCTCATTGAGGTTTGTGGGGTTGGTGCAGTGCCAGTTGGATGCCTCTGAGCGGCTTTCAAAAAAATTGATGGAAAGTGTCAGTTGTGGATGTTGTGATCCCTGTATCTTTTTGGGTGGAACAAGTGAGTCTATATTTTTGGATATTGATTCATGTAACCACAATGTCTGTTCAAGCCCCCTGCCAGTGTATTGAAAATGTACATGCATTTGACTCATAGATCTTTCTGGCTTTGTCAGTCCTGAAAATGACTCCAGAGTACAGCATTTCTGATATAATTAAGGGTATCATTAGCTTCTGAAAAATGTTCATCAAATGGGCTCTCTTTTGTGCATCACCTGACACTCTGATGGTGGAGGTTCATGCATTCATGTGTAGTTTGACCAGTTTCCCGTTGACACATGGACATGTTAGGCATCTTTTGTTTGTGCATGACATGGTTCCCTGGTCTGTGCTATTTGTATGTAGTTTGCTTCTTACCATCATTCCCTTCATATTGGCTGTTTGACTGAATGCTAGGAGGGGCATCTCAGGTTAAGCTTCTCTCATTATCTTGTTCCAGAATGGGTTGTAGTTCCTTAGCAATCTTTGGGAGGGCTTCCATCTCTGAGTTGTATGTGACTACCAGTAGCACCCGAATTTGGGCCTCTGTTGCTCTGTATTCTATTGCTCTGGGAGATTCAGGGGAAAACGTTGGCTAAAACCGCACAAGCAAACTGCACCATATATATTATAAGGTGGCGCTAGTAGCCCTATAGCTAAGATGAAACCTATCATTCATAAGAAACGTAAAACTTCTTTGTCTAATAACTTTTGAGCAGTAAGAAGGATCAGCACAAAAGTGTACTAACCGTAATTTGTGGCCTAAGTGCCCCAAAACCTGTATGCAAATTTGTTACATTTCAAAAGATATAAAGGATCAAGAAAGGTTGTATTTTTCACTTTTCCATTAATATTCTGATATGGAAAATGTCACATTTTTGCTCTTACACACAACCAAAACCACTGGACCGATTTGCACCAAATAATGAACAGGTTGGGTACAAAGCGCTTAAATTAAATCCCTTGTTGGTTTGGCGTCGATTCGTCCAGTAGATTTATTTTAACTTTGGCATAGAGCAGGGTGTCCCTGTAACCAAAAAGTTAGTTATAACTCCCATGATGCATTGCTGATGCCATGGTTTTTAATTTCTGAACATCAGTCATTACGGAAATCTCGATTTGTTTTTTGAAAACTGCCCTAAAATGATATAAGGGGTATAAGTAGGATAGTTTTGAGGCTAGGGAGCATGTGGGCAGAGTAGGAAAGGATGATTTGGGAAGGTTAGGAGCTTGGGGATAAGGTTGTTTAATTTTTTTCAAGCATTTTGCAGAGTTCGAGATCTGAATGTCAAGTAAATACTTCAAAACTACAATATATTGAAATGTGTCAATCACAGTGATTGTTAAGGGAAGAGGAGTATTTTAAGTCAATTTAGGGAGCAATCAGTGTTTTTAACACATAAAAACAAAAGTACATGGATTGCTTCCTATATTATCTTTAAATGTTTAGGAGGGAGTTGTGGAGACATTAGTGGTTGGAGTTTATAAATGATTAATTTCAGTGAAAGAAAAGTCTAAAACATAAGACTGAGGGAAGCCGATGCTTGTTTACGATATCCTTTGTTTTGATTGGCCAGGAATTTCACGCGACATAACAGTCAGGATCTTGATTTTTTCCTGATGTCAGAAGGGAAGATCGCTACTTTGCCACACCTCCCTTTTCTTCATCACTGTACCTAATTAGTAATCTTACCTGAACCCCAACATCATTCTTCCTTGTACCAGTACTGAATAGTAATCTCACATTTATTACCACATCCCTCTTCCTTGTCCCAGTACTAAATGGTAATCTTACCTTTACCCCCACATCCCTCTTCTGCGTTACAGCCCCCCACTACCCGTACCTCACTATACCTTGTCGCAGTTCCCAACTACCCCACATCATTTCAGCTTGTCACAGTCACCCACTAACCCCACATCACTCTTACTAATCACAGTTCCCCACTAGTCCACCTCCCGGTTCCTTGTCACAGTCCCCCATTGACCCCAACTCATGCTTTCTCATCACAGTACCTCACAACCCACCCCACTCTTCCTTGCCAGAGTCCCTGCTGCCCACACCTCACTCTTTCTCATCACAGTCCACCACTATCACACCTCACTCTTCCTTATCACAGTCTCCCCTACCTAAATCTCTCTTCCTCATCATAGTCCACTACTACCCCACCTCACTCTTCCTCATCATCATCAAGTGCCCCACTACTACCACCTCCCTCTTCCCATCACAATCCCTCACTGCCCCTACTCACTTTTCCTCATCGGTGCCCCACTACCCACACCCCAATCTTCCTTCTCAGAGTCCCCCACTACCTCACCTCACTCGTCTTCATCACAGTCCCCCAATACACCCACCTTACTCTTTGTCATCACAGTGCTGACTACCTCCAACTCCCTCTTCACCCTCATAGTCCCCCACTGCACCACCTCACTCTTCCTCATCACAGTCCCCCACTAGATACACCTCACTCTTCTTCGTCACAGTACATCCCTCTTCCTTGTCCATATACATACATAGTAATCCTACCTTTACCTTCAGCTCCTTCGATCTCATTCCAGTACCCAATAGTAAACCATGTCATTACCATGATATTGCTATTCCTCATCCCAGTACCCAATGGTAATCTAACCCCACATCCCTTTTCCACATCACAGTTCCCTACTAACCCAACACCACTGTTTCTCATCACCGTCCCCAAATACCCCACCTCAATCCTCCTCATCACAGTCCCCCACTACACCCACCACAGCCTTCCTTACCACAGTCCCCCACTACCCTACCTCACTCTTCCTCATCACAAACTCCCAGCATTCCAACTCACTCTTCCTCATCGCCGTCTGCCACTAGACCTACTTCACCCTTCCTCATCACATTTGCCCACTTCTCCCACCTTCTTCTTCCTCTACACAGTCCCCTATTAACCCCACCTTGCTTTTCCTTTTATTATCATTATTACTATTATTAGGGTATTATTGAGCGCAGACTCATATTGGGAAACAACAGACCACTTTACAATAATAGCAGAAAGAACACAGTGAGGGAAGAAGAGAAAAAGTGAGGGGCTAACACGAAGACGAGGGTGGGCAATTAGCAGCAAGCAACCATGGGAGGTGACAGTGGGGAACAGATCACCAAGTCTCAGGTAGGGTGGGGGAATGCGGAGTGTAGAGACATAGGTGTTCCATACCACAGTCCCCCAATACCGCACCTCCTTCTTCCTCGTCACAGTCTCCCACTACCCCCACCTCAATCTTCCTTGTCACAGTCCGCCACTACCCTATTTCACTCTCCCTCTTCACATTTCCCAACTAATCCAACTCCACTCTGCTCATCACAGTCCACACTACCCCACATCACTCTTCCTCATCACAGTCCCCCACTACACACACCTCATTCTTCGTTGTCACAGTACCCTAATAGTAATCACTAGCATCACCCCATCCCTCTTTCCCGTCCCAGTGCACCATTAGTAATCTATTCTTATCTATTGGAGACAAGAAAAGATAAAATAGTCAATAAACCCAATGTTACTTAGCTGAGGAAGATATTGGCCACAATGCTAAAGCATCAGTAAAGTTATTAAGAATTAAAGGTGTAGTTAGGTAAAGGATATCAAACCCCTTGAAATTCAGTGAAAAAACTTTCGTTAAGGGACAGCTAGGGTGAATAAGTACAGTGCAAAAAAACCTCTGAAATTCAGTGGAATAAAAATGTAGTTGAAGTCACGTTAAGGTGCTGATTCATTGCAACAAAAACCCTGAAATTCAGCAGGTGTTGGAATCTACACCACCTTAACTATGAGGCCATCACGGTGCAACCCCTAAGCACACTGATGACAACACAAACAAGATCACATAGGACATCCCTTTGATCATGGCAGATGTCCTCAGCGATGACATCATCTCAGAAACAACTTAGTACACCACCTATGAGCACCTCAATAACCTTACTGATATTACCAGTGAAAGGGTGCAAAAGTTCAGGTCTTGAAACAGTTGTGGTATATTGGCTGGCACAGAGCTTTATTTACATCCACAAAAGTAAAAGAAAAACCTATCTTGTCCTACTTACTATGAGGGGTTGCCCTACCTCAACAAAAATACTAAGGTCCCGTTCAGGATGCCCGTAAAGTAAAGCATCCACCGTTCTGTGTCTAAACCTATTTTCGTCTCTTACACTTTCAAACTAAGTAAAAAGGGATTTCTCATAAATCCTGAAGGAGGCCCCACTCAATCTGGATGTAGACTCCAATGCATAGTTCTTGTGAAAGAATATTTAGTTCAAATTATCACTATGTTCAAATCAATTTAAAGAAAGCAGTTACCCAACCTCCTGGAGGGAACCTCTTCTTTGGTTCTTGCTTCAACTCATAAGCAAAATACGGTTCCCCACTCGTTTGGGGGAATCCTCTCCCCCCATCTGTGAAACAAAAAATGTAGCTCTCCAGTCCTTTCCCAAATCATGTAATACTGTAATCATCAAATTATTGATTTATTGATTGGTTATTTCTATTGTGCACTATACAGCAAAAATGTGTGTTTCAAGGCGAATCAAGACAAGGGTGGGGTAAAGGGACGAAAAAAAGGGATAAAACAGAGAAAGAAACGTTCTTCAAAGGTCTTGAAACATTCGGAACGTGCAAGTGCTATAGCATGAGAGCAAGGGAGAGGGGCGAAAGGTACGTGCAGGAAGGGGAGGAAGGGATGAAAAATAACAAAAAGCGTTTCTACTAGGCTGCAAGGCGATTTGGATCGTGCAACAAAAACAAGGGGGGGAGTGCAGGAGGGGAAGATAAGAGAGGTACACTATATGCAAAACATGTTAAAGTGCTGGTTGAAGGTTGGTCAAATGCAAAAAGAAAAAGCTTCACCATATGGTGAGTGGGGGCTACATCACAATGCAGGTGTGAGGTAGGAAATCCATGGTTGCAAATGGCTAATGCATAACACAGTGCGGTTTCAAAGTCAATCAGTGGTTGCAGGTAGGTAAATGCAAGCACAATGCGGTTTCAAAGTCAATCACTGGTTGCAGCATGGTAAATACAAACACAGCACGGTTTCAAAGTCAATCAGTGGTTGCAGCATGGTAAATACAAACACAGCACGGTTTCAAATTCAATCAGTGGTTGCAGCATGGTAAATACAAACACAGCACGGTTTCAAAGTCAATCAGTGGTTGCAGGTAGGAAATGCAAAACACAGCACGGTTTCAAAGTCAAGCAGTGGTGTAGCATGGTAAATAGAAACACAGCACGGTTTCAAAGTCAATCAGTGGTTGCAGGTAGGAAATGCAAAACACAGCACGGTTTCAAAGTCAATCAGTGATTGTAGCATGGTAAATACAAACACAGCATGGTTTCAAAGTCAATCAGTGGTTGCAGGTAGGAAATGCAAAACACAGCAGGGGTAGAAGAAGGTCAATACTAGGGTACAGGTAGATAAAGTACAAAAACACAGCACAGGGTCGAAAGACCTCAGACCAGAGGCAGACCAGAGGCAGCAGGTAGGCAAAGAAGACAAAGCACAAGATGCATCAGGACAGAGCAGTGGTTACAGATCAATGTAGAGGGGGACATCAGGGTGCAAAACAGCATTGGTTGGCAGAAGGAAATGAGGGCAGTTAATACAAGGCATGTGGGAGAGGAGCATGATGAGTAAGAAAAAAGAGCAACCAGTAAGAAAGGTCAAGTTAATAAGTCGAGAAGAAGCTAGAAGTGGCCAGGAAAGTGAGGAAGGAGCATTGCATCACCGAGAGCCTGAGGATGTCGCAGCTGCACCTAGAGGGGGGGAAGTGGAGAGGGTAGGAGGGGGAAGCAGGAGCGAGAGGAAAGTCGTAGGAAACAGCCACAGCAAGCGAAGGCGGCTGTCAGAAACAGGGGGCACAGAAGGGGAATTAAAGGCATGTGAAGGGGCGGGCAGAAACAGGGGGCACCGAAGGGGAATATAACGCATGTGGAGGTGGCGGCAGAAAAACAGGGCATAGATGGGGAGTCAATGCGAGTGGAGGCAGCAGGCAGAAAATGGAATTCATGGCATGTGGTGGAGGCGATGGGCAGAAAAGGGGAACACTGGCATGGTGAAGTCAGGCAAGTGGAGGCAGCGGGAAGACAAGGGGGGCACAGTTGGGGAAAGCAAGGCACGAGGAGGCAGCAGGCAGAAATGGGGGCACAGTCGAGGAGTTTAAGGCATGTGAAGGCGGTGGCCAGAAACAGAGATCAAGGAAGGGGAATTCAAGGCATGTGAAGGCAGCGGGGTGGAAACAGGGGGCACAGATGGTGAAATAAAGGCAAGAAGACGCAGAGGGCTGAAACAGGGATGGGGAAAGCAAGGCAAGTGGATGCGGCAGACGGAAAAGGGGCACAGATGAGGAAATCAAGGTATGTGAAGGCGGTGGGTGGAAGCATGGGGCACAGATGGGGAAAGCAAGGCAAGTGGAGGCAGCGGCCAAAACAGGGGGCAAGGAGGAAGAAGGTAAGGGGACAGATTAAAGATAAAGGTTACAGGTGACATGCTAAGTATAGAGAGAGGGAAGGAGGTAAGCAAGAGAAGAACAGACAAAGGAGAATAACCGCCTTGCCATACGATGTGAGGAGGTGAAACCAAGCAGCAACGGAATTGTAAGATCGGACCGAAAACAAAAGGTCCGACCGTAGAAAAAGTCCAAAAAATACTACCACCAAAGGTTCGAACACCAAAGGTTACAAAAAAGACTGCAGGGGCTGCGGGGGTTTCTCCCGCAACACCCCGCTCACTATACTGTGTGGTATAGTGAGCGGGGTGATGCGGGCGACAACCCCGCAGCACACCCGAAAAAAAAATGGGGGCTGCAAGGGTGTCCCCCGCAACACCCCGCTCACTATACTTTACAGTATCGTAACCGGAGGGTTGCGGGGGAAACCCCTGCAGCTCCAAAAAAAAAGAAAAGGACCCTGCGGCGCCAGTTCCGGATCACGGAAGTGAAAGGGAACTGGTGCCGCAGGGATACAGCGCAATGCAATGACAGGTAAGTGGGGTGTGGGTATGCTGGGTGTGTGGGTGGGGTGTGTGGTGGTGGTATGTGGGGGGTGTTGTGGGTGTGTCGTTGGTGTGGGTGGGGGTGTGGGTATGTAGGGGTTTTGAACATGTGTTCGCATGGGAAATGTACGAACCTTTTGTGGTTAGTAGATTTCACATGCAAACATTTTGGCTGCAGCAAAATCAGCTGCGGTCGGATCACGTGGATCTGCAGCAACACAGGAGCATTGTAAAGTGAGAGGATTGAGGAGAGAAATACCATGCGGGTAGCAGAGACAGAGGGGGAGGGCTGTCCACACTAACGCGCCCGGGCAGGCCCAAACAGGGAACACAAGGCCCTTAAAGGTGGCGCTTCGAGGGGGGTAGCATCGCCAGCTGGCTCCCAGGCCAACACCCATGATGAAACGAGTCCCGGCCAATCGGATGGGCAGAGAGGCGGTCTTCTTGCCTCAGTAAAATCGTTCCACACGAACGTTGCCTGCCTGCAGCCATGAAGGAAGGACCCATCCGAGATGATGAGGATGGAGCCCCTCATGGGCTCAGTGCTCAATGTTCAATCCCCCTGGGTAGAAATAAAAGGAAGGGCCGACAGAGTACACAAGCCCTTAAAGGTGGCCCTACGAGATGGCCGGCGTCACCTGCTGGCTCCCAGGCCAAAAACGAATAATGCAAATGGCCCCGGCCAATCGGATGGGCACAGAGGCAGCCTCCTGGCCTCAGTTGAATCAGCCCACACAAATGTTGCATCCTGATTGCCATGATGGAAGGGCCCAGCTGGGATGGTGAGAATGGAGCCCCTCCTGGGCTCATTGCTCGATGTTCAATCCCCCTGGGCAGAAGTAAAAGGATGTTAAGTTGCACAGAGTTGAATTGTTTAGCTGGTATTACGAATTCGAGTGCTGATGGTCAGTGCACTGTCAATGTTGTGTAATGCCTCGTGTTTTTGAATCTCAAGGAGCCTGTCCATTCTTCATGAACTTGATTGTCCCAAGGGTTATCAGAGCTGACATGCAGTTAAACCATTTCTACCACTATCTACTGGTGTGGTCTATCTCTTCTGGAACATCTCTGATTTTTCAGCAGTTGACAGCGTGTGCAGTGTTTATCACTCTCTGCACATGTGTAGGGCCTCTTCGTAGCATGCACTCGCTTTTGGCAGAAAAGGGAGGAAAAGTGGCAGATGATTTCCTTACACTCTGGGCATTCTTAGGGCTTCCCCCCAGTATGGATCCTCTGATGTTTTAGGAGTTCTGAAGATTGTCTGAAGTTTCTTCCTAGTATGAATCATGAGATGCACCCTCAGAGATGAGGAGTCACTGAAGGGTTTCATACACTCTTTGCACTCATGGGACTTCACCCCAGTATGGATCCTCTGATGCTTCATAAGATCGGAGGATTGCCTGAAGCTTTTCCTCAGTAAAGCTCCTCTGATGTCTTCTCAGGTGTGATAATTGACTGAAGCTTTTCTTGCACTCTGTGCACTTGTAGGGTTTCTCTCCAGTATGGATCATTTGATACTCAATGGCACATCAAGTCCAGCTCACTGGCCTGCCAGACTTGATTATATCACTTTGCCTCCTTTTAACCTTGTATACCTTCCCAGGGTCTCCCCAACTATCTCTAGGCTCGAACCACTGGTTATAGGTATTGTCACACTGAGGTGGGTTTTTGACTCTTATATACTTTACTGATGGGCCTTGCCAATTTCCATTTGGGTCACAGGCTCTGTAGTATACTGTGGGTCTTTCCCTCTGTCATATGGGTCATAGACCCTGTTCTTCTGCTTCTACGGGATCCCTGTTCCTTGTAGAGAACCCCCTCAATGCTCATACCAGAGAAAATACAACCCACTAAGGGAAAAGACCCAGCACACCTCTTGGAAGGAGAACAAGGTTTATTCTCATAAAAATCAAGTAAGCGATAGCAAAAAACTCTGCTGCCACGGAGCGCTCTGATGAAATTAACATGGTGGATAGCTTATAAAGGAAAAAAGCATCACACTTGACGTACATCCCATAGGTTACAAATCCACATAGCTGGTTGGTGCATCCCTATACATAGGTGGCCTGCTCCATGTGAGATGCCAGGTCATTGGTCCCAGCTTCTCCTGTCCGTCTTCTTCTTAATGGGTTCTTCTTAACATGTCATCTGGCACACAGTTCTTAATTTTCAATTAAAAGTACAAATCATAACATGCCCTATATGTGGCCTATTGTCCACCTGGTACTGCAGACATGGGCACGGAGGATACGTTCGAGGACACACTATCATACAAACCCCAGCTCAAATCCAGACACGTCAGCGCCATTGCAGTCTTTCCCACCACAGGCTTATATTTGTTACTTTCCCTCCCTGGCACCTCGCAGCACAAATCATAGGGACCTTAGGTACTCTGCTATGATCTTTCTGAAAGATTGGTGATCTAACATCTTTATGGTTGGTCTGGGACTGACCTGTCCTTTGGAATGTTGGGGTCTTGGGACAGGGGCATTTGGGCACTATAACTTTTTTGGCTGGGGGAGGTCAGAAGCTTGTGCCCTCATTCTCGTTGGATAACTGCTCACAGGGAGCTCCCGGCCCCCTCATGGCTTTGTAGGGCACATTTGTTCAGAATTACACATGATATTTGTATGAAACAATGAAAGGTTTATGAATCCCTGTGTATTTGGTGTTCCCCACTGCTGCCCAAGCTGTAACCAGCTGCTGCATTCACACACACATATATCTATGTTTTGTACCTGGGCCTACTGTCCTGGCTGCAGCACAGTGACAGTCCTTGATTTCAAGATGGCTTCTGTTTTCTAAGATGGCATTTCATTTTCTAGTGCAATCTACCCTCAGCCACATAATGATCTATCTATAATGCAGCTTCTACTGGCACCCCCTCCAACCTTCCCAAGCATCTACAACATACTGTTAGGCCTCTGCCACATTCAGAACCTCTTTGTTCATTCCCGCCTTTCGTTAATCCCACATTAATTAACTGCATGTAAGCCTTTCCCTCTTCTCCTCCTGTAGTTTCTCCTTTTCCAACCTCTCAGCCTTCAAATTGGACGAGGTCCCCTCCTTGGGTACCACGCTTTGCACACAGACCGTAAGCTTTCCCCGGCTTGTGCATAGTGTTCCGGGGTACATGTCATGTATATACACCCTGCGTCCCCTGCTAAATTGACCTATGATTCTACATAGGTCTTGGAGTCTGGTGAGTGAGCTGTGAGGGTACCTGGGGGGTGGAGGTGTTGCTCTAGTCTAATCATGCAGGGCTTATCAGGGTCATCTGTTTGTACTGCACTGAATTTTGTACCGCAAGGTGCCCCATGTATCCCAATTGAAACCCTCATCATTGCACTGCTAGGCATTGCTTTAATGCAGCATTGAAGTCCCATCTGGCAGGTGCAAACAATCACGAACACGATCACTGGTAGCAGTATTATCACGATCACCCCATTCACGATGGCGCCCAAGAAAAAATGTCATTAAACCAGTCTTTTCTCTGAATGCCAGCCTCTGTTTGCATGTGGGTGCCAAAGGTGTGCAGGCCCTCTATTATGTGCGTAAGGGACACATTTTTGGTGTCATATCGAGGCACATATGTGCAACATGAATCGCTGACCGTTATGCAGACCCTACCTTCCATAGCTGTAAAGAAGTCCAGTACATAGCAGTTCTGCAACATCATCAGCCTGATTACTCGCATCTCCATCTTTATAACATTGAGGCCTTGTTTGGAATTGTTTGCCAGCTGTATCATTTCCTAGTGGATGATCTGGAGCCACTTGGCGTTGGCAACTGCTTGCACCCCAGGCAGACAATAACAATGAAGTCTCTTCTTTGCTATACAGTCTGTATTGATCTGGTATTTCTTTGGCAGCTGCAATGAATCTTGGGACAGGTAGTTGGACCTCCACTTTCTCTGCAATTTTTCTTTCTTCTCCTTATCTGGTAGAATGTAGAATATGGGCCGCTGAGGAATAACTGTGGTGAGGACATCCAACATTGGTGCAGTTGTTGGGCGGACAAGCCACTCGGTCCCACTATCAAGTGCTCTTTAGGGACCACCAAGAGGGCTCAGTGCAATGAGGCCAGAGAGCAGGTGCCCCTGCATAGTGCTAGAAGGTGCAGAAATGGCTACTGGCCACAGACCCAATAATTGTCCATCCCTGCTGCTGTCCCTTTTTTGAGGTGTGGGATGTATAATGTCTTGTTGCACTTGCTGTTGGCCCCCACAAAGACGCTTCCTTCATTACAAAAACACAGTTCATATTCCCCTTACTTTTACTGGTTTCTCCATCGACTCGATCCACGTGAGTTCAGCCACATGCTCATTCCAGTATTCTCTGCATATGACATTCCCCTTCTGGATCACTTCTTCTCTGAATCCCTCCATCCATGCAGATCATTATAGTCTCTTTAAATCTGTTTACTACAAATTTCACACCCTCCAAATTCAGATAAGGTCAGGCTTCTAGAGTTGTGGGCACACTGCAGTTCATCCGGGTCCAGCATCACCAGTTGAATGCTCCATGCCTGAAAAGTACTTTGCAACCTGCATAATGTCAGATGGACCAAACATTAAGCCTCCAAAAGCAGAGTTTCTTGCAACATTAATACATTGGGGGCCCACGACGCATGTGGTATCAAGGAACAAATGTAACAACTCCCATTGACCCTCTTTTTCCCCAATGAGCTCATGTCTGAGTACCAACTGTTACTTAATTCTGGGTGGTGCATATCTTCTATAACGTCTAAACCTAACCCCCATACTCGTTATAGTTGGCTCTTTTCAATTGGCTTTTGAAACTTTTTGATGCAGTAACGCATGAGGAATTCGAACTTGCAGTAATGTTGAGAAACACATTAGGAAATAAAAATAACATAACCAGTTTAGTAAACTTCCCAATTTGCTCCTGTGTACCATTTGTGTGAATAAAAGCTCTATTGTTTTTACCAATTTCTCCATATGATGTAGAGATATTTGCACTATTGGCATATGATGAAGAAAAATTGGCAGTTTTAGTAACATTCCCCTGTCCAATGTCATTCCCCTGTGCCCCCCTTTATATGCCCTCCCCATATAAAACTAAATGCTAAATAAATCCCCAATACAAACATAGACCCAGAAAACAACCCAGCGACACAATGCATAACACAAATATATGTCGAGGAAAGCGTGGTTACCATAGAGTGTTAAGGCGAATGTAAATATTGCTCTCTTCCAAATAAATTTGTACGAGGCTTCATTTTTATTATATAGAAAGGGAACAGATGAGAAGAGAAAAAGAGAAAGAATTAGAGGAAGAGAGAGAGAGAGAGCAAAAGTGAAAACTGTGCTTAGCAGTGTTAATAATTTCTAAACAGGTTTCAACAAGTAAAATGAAAATACTGATATCAAAAAACGATGTGTAGTTGCACCTTGGAATATGTACACAAGCTCAGGAGCAGTGATATATGTAATTACTCAGCGTGTGTTAAACGTCTCACATTTAATTTATATTCAACCTGATCGGGGGATGCGGCATGGGAGCTTTCTGGACGTCCAAAAGATGTATCCAATAACGCAGCTGCTAACCTTAACCGCCAGTGAAGTGGCATAGACAACAGTGAAGGGACCATCGCACCAAGGCTCACTCCATCTGCGATGAAATTCTTCACGTAAATCAGATCTCCTGGTAAGAGCTGGAGTGGTGGTGCCATCATTGAGGTAGATGCATTGCTGGGTTGATCTTCAGACCGTGGTGGCACTATCTGGTGAGAAATACATTTTATTGATTTTGTTAAGGCAGAAAGGTAATCATGAAACTCATCCCCCAGAACGGACGAAGTCTTCAGAGCATCTGAAGCTCTCCTGATGGGAGATAGGGGCATGTGCATTTTCGGCCCCATTAACACCTCATGTGGTGATAAATGGTGGTCCTTACAGGGCTGTGTTCCCATGCTAAGCAAAGCCAGGGACAAACAGTGCACCCAGTTCTTCTTTGACGTGGTGCACAGTTTTGACAATTTACTTTTTAATAGACAGTTTATCCGTTCTACAACTCCATTGGCCTGTGGGTGGTAAATTGTGCACATCCAATGCTTAATGCCCAATAATGCTGTTATCTCCTTGAGCAGCTCATTAATGAGGTGGGTGCCATTGTCGGATCTTAATACATCGTACACTCCCCAGCGAGGGAAAATCTCTCTGATCAAAAGTGTGGTTGCACATTTGGAGTATGGATGTGCACAAGGATCTCCCTCCGCCCATCGGGAGAAGGGACACAGAATCATAATCATATAACAATATCTATTACATCTTTCACCCATATCCGCGTAGTCGATGTGCAACTCGCGAAATGGACAGTTGGGTGGGGCAATGTACCTCGAATAGTTCTGAAGTTGTGATTGATATTGTAAGATTGTCAAGTAGTGCACTTAATTAGCAATTTAGTCAGTATCTCCTGCAGATTGGAGATAAACCAGGCCTCCTGTAAATCTGTGGCAAAATGACTTTTTGACATGTGAGATGGATGGTGCAGCTGGTCGAAAGTGATCCGCACCATTTCATGTGGCATGACCACTTTGCCTCTTATTTCCTGCGGCCACAATAAATCTGTTAGGGACTGATTACACCCTCTTTTCTGCCACAGGTCCTTCTCTTCCTGTTGGGCACGGCCCTGCAATTCAATAATCTGTGCAATTGGTAACAAGTTTTAGGATTCAGGTAATTGTGCTTGTCTCTATGCTATCACTGGGTATTCTGAAACACTGGGCACAGGGAGAAATGCAGCTTATTTGGCCGCTGCATCAGTGGTGGCCTTGCCGAGTGAGACCTTGTCTGTGTCATTGGTATGGGCGGTGCATTTCACCACCGCCATCATGGAGGGTTTGGTATGTGCATCTATTTGTTTATCTAACAATGTTGCATGTTGTACCGGAGACCAGTCAGCCCTCTTAGACCCTCTCCTCTTCCATCGTGCCAGCCCTGAATGCACTGTAGTGGTAACATAGGCAGAGTCAGAGTAAACAGTTATTCAGCATCCATGGGATGCTAGAAGCACCTCAATGAGATCTACCACTTGGGCTGAATAGTGTATGGGCAGTCTCTTTTGCACAATCACTTCATATTCTCCATCTACCAGGTGGACAACTGCCGCCCCAGTATGTCGAAGGTCAGTCCCCTGCTCAATAGTTGCTGACCCGTCAAAGAAGAGACCCCCGACCTCCTCGAGCAGGCTGTCTTTTGCTTTTGGTATGTCCTTTTCTTCCCCCTTGAATGTCACACAGTCATGCTTTGCAAGGTTTTCGTTGGTACACAGTTCTGTGAGAAAGGTGGCAGGGTTTGCAGTCTTATATCATACTAAGTGTATGCAGACGACACACAACTCTTTTTCAAACTTCCTGCTGACTCTTTTGCACCCTCCATCATCCCTGACTGCCTATCTACCATCCAGTTCTGTTGCACCTACAATGATCTCTGCCTCAACGCCTGTAAAACTGAGATCCTTCCCATCGGGACCCCTGCTCCCTCCTTCCTCTTTCCTCCTTTCACTCTGGCCTTCCTCCTTGGGTTCTCCCCTGATCCTTCTTCTGAAGCCAGAAACCTTGAGTCATCTTCGACTCCTCTCTCTCTCTTTCCCCCATCACACACAGGACATTGCCAAGAAGTCCCAGTTTCAGCTCTTCCTTCTCAAAGGAATTCTCCCTTTTCTCACTTTCCCCCAGGGGCTCAATGCCACCCCAGTTGTGGTACTCTCTCTGGTTGACAATTGCAATAGCCTCCTCCTGTATCTACCTTCTTCCACTCTGCAACCCCTCCAGATAATCCAGAACAGGGCAGCAAAACGTATTCTTGGCCTTAAGGCCAGGGGCCGCATCTCTCCTGCCCTAAAAAGTCTTCACTGGCTCCCGGTTGCTGCACGGATTAAATTCAAATCTCTATGCATCATCCACAATGCTGTCTGGGCCTGGGGACCTCACTATCTTCAACTTTATCTTACTAAATACTCTCCGTCTAGACCACTACGTTCCTCTGGCACCAACTCTGTGTGTAAAGTGTTTAGCTAAACAGAGGGTTGGTGGGCGATCACTTTCCTCAGCTGGCTCCCTCTGAGTGTAGAGCCCTTTGGGTATCGTGCATGCAATGGATGGGGATGCAGACTAACTCTGACAGCAAATAATCGAATCAATTCAGGAAGATGACAAAGGTTGCTGTTTTAATATCAATAATCTAAAACAGGGAGTTACAACAGACGTTTTCTCGAGCTCTCAATGCATTTTTCATAAAAACACATCTATATACTAGAAATTTGACAAAATACGTGACAAATGAGAAAAACCTATGAGGGGTTGTAATAGGCTCAAGGGGAACATCTAATTATACTTTCTATAAGGGGTGGGATTGTGATTAGATATCTACTGTCAGGTGGACAACTTATCCCTACCTCTAAAACATATAATCTTCAACAATATTAAGTACACGGCATATCATTGGCTCTCAAACTATAAGGCCCTTCGTTATATGGCCCTGTACAATTAGTTGGCAGGCTAGTGCCATGTCTGCAACATTCGGTTCACTTAGCAGCACTTAAGCTCAGACCCAGGTGCCAGGTATTGGACTTGACTTTACCTTCCCACCCAATTAGCCCATTGTCTCTCATCACCCATGCCTTCTGCCATGAAGATTGTCTTTGGACTTAGCCTTGCAGAGAATTATTGTCTCTAGGAATATAAGGGAGTGGGAGCATGCACTATTGTTGTTCTAGAACTCCAACTCAACTCTATTTCCATCCTTGGCTTACGTGACAGGAGACCACGATTTGGACCATTTTTCAGCATTTAAATGTCTTAAATGAATAAAACCTGGCATGCATGGTGTTCTTTCTTTGCACCTAAATAAGGGATGATTCAGCTTCTCACGTTCACCGCCTTCGAGAATAGATAACCGGCCTTGGCTGCCTCAGTTTTAACAACAAGCCAGACATCCTCATCATTCATATCCACAATCTCAGTTAACTCTTGCTGCAACACAGTTCTCATCCTTTCCTCTCCATGGGTCCAGGTTTACAAATACATGACACTGATGTCCAGCTTCTATACAATGGTGGCTCTGCCTGCAGTCTATTCACCCACAAATAGCCATCTTATAAAATTACTTAATCTACTTGCATTGCTGCATCTGTACAGGTATTGAATGGCTTGCATTTTCTGCAATCTTCTTCTCGCATATGAAAGTTTACTCGATTCTTAACTTCATCATCAGTTTCTATAAGGTCCATGCACTTTCTTCAGCCAGTATTCTTAATGTGTCACACTCGTCTCTTGTGACGTCACCAGCTCCTCTTTCACTGGTTTTCATATTCCTTCAGTGAGTTCTTCCCTCAGATTATTGTCTCTTCTGGAATACATCCGATAGGGTTTTCTCAGTGGGTATCATCTTTCAAATATTCTCTGTGGTATGGTCACAACTGCTGGTGTCAAGCATGGCGCAATATCAGGCTTCCAACATGCAGGAGGTAGGTGGTGGGATTTCCTGCAGAGGCATGCAGCTGCTCCTCTTCACTCCCCCCTCTGGTCAAGTCATCAACCACCTCTTCAATGGTCTCCACATCTTGATATTTTCTCTTGAAGAAGTGCTTATTTGGAGTCCAGATCTTCATCACCCCCCTAAGGGTGCCAGCTGATTTAACATGTTCATCCACACTCCAGGTCATATAGCTGCACTGTCCATTCGGGTTGCAATAGACCCATCGTCCCACATACTTCTTATGATTCTTTGGATACAGGAACTTCGTCCCTTCAGGTGCTATGATGCTGGCCTGTATTTTCTGACATCTTCATCAGTCAATTCCTTGGGTCCAAACCCAGATTCGACATTGATCATGATCTTAATTCCTACTGCCTTCTTTGCTGCATTCTTGCAATGGTCGATTATTATCTTGATCACAAAGTATCCAAACATCGCCATGATCAATAGTGCCCCAAGAAACTTGAAGATGTTTGCCATCCACTGCGGAATACATGAGAATATTGAAGCAAACCAACTGTAATCTATAATGTCCTCTGTCTGGTCTTCCATCTGATTATGCAGGTTTGTCAACAGTGTTATGGCCTCTGTCAAGTTCCCATTTTCATCATTGTGAGAAGGTATGAACGTGCAACATGATGGCCCGATTTTGGTGCAAACTCCTCCTTCCATCACTGTGATCATGTCAAGGACATATCTGTTCTGGAGGGTCATCAGTCGAATGACCCACAGCTCTTCCTTGATAGCATTGAATCACTTTATAGCAGTGTTGATTGTCTGCAGAAGTTCCCATCTTTTAATTTGCAACCATTTTGCATTGCCCATCGTCTGGATCCCAGGCAAGAATATAGTTGTAAATATTGAAGCAGTCTTGCTGAACAACCTGTGCTCATAAGGAATGGAATCATATGCTCCTATTGACTTGGCTGAAAAGTAATTCCCTCATCTGGTTCGATTGAGGAATTCAAGCGATCTTCTCCTTCTCAAATGGGCACCCACCTTTGGAAATTTTCCAATGCTCAGGTCACTCTGAGGAATCACTAATGCTGGACCATGGATAAGCACCAAGGAGCACGTTCCTCCCCAATCTTTGGGTAGCTTCATGCAGGCCCTAGGCCCAAAAGCCCAATATTGATCTATCAGAACAGCTGTCCCTGCTCCCATCCTGGAAACAACAACTGTATTGTTGCAGCCTTTGCTGTCTTCTACATGATTACTTCAATATATTCAGAAGCACAATGTCACATTCGCCAATGGGATCACAACCATTGGACCTGATTCATCTTCTACCCATGTCAGCAGTTTGGCGTGCTTAGCCCATGACTTCAAACACCCATCGTTCACTCTCTGCACCTCTTGTACATACTCTGGCTTCAGTAGATGGGCTGCATGGGACATCAGTCCTTCTTCCCATCCTTTTTTGGATTTCAATCGACCATAGACTAAGACATGAGTTTGTTCCCAAAATCCAGGCCATCCAGCTACTTTTATTCTATCAGGGCAGTTAATTCTCTTCATCTCATCAACGATCACATCTTTCTGTCCTGCGGCAGGATACACAAGCATCTTGCTCTCCATTCAGGATCCTTTTCCATCTGTGTAGTCTTGATATAATCATCCTGCTATGGAAACAACCACTTTGATCTCCATCGCAAAGTGGCCCAACTTCCCTGAAATTTTCCTCCGGTCATACATGCTGCAAGATGAACGAGGCACCTGGCATTGTGTTCTGGAACTTCTCTGGAAATGAAAGTTCGTACTGTATTCATGGCATAGGGTATGAGAGCGCAGACATAGCAACTCTCCTTAGACGTTCTCTCTCCCACCTTTCTCATGTGCCGATACCACATGTTATTACCCAGGTTTGCTGCATGATCTAAATAAGTGTTTATTCACTCATTATCTTCCTCTGCATTTCTCTTATGTCTCACAAATTCAAAGGTTGTGTAATACTCATCAAGTAAATAAAAAACAGTTCTCACAGTGGGGGGGGGGCGGGCATAGAAGCCTCTGCCTAAGTGGAAGTAAGCAAATCAAAAGCAGTTCCCGTAGTGTGGAGAACTATTGAGGCCTCTGCCTCATCGGGAATACTACTATGATAGAGACTTTGAAAAAGAAGGAATAGAAAAACAAAGAGTACAATCATGCAGGCATGTAATATGCAACAAAACATTGGCATCCACCTTTTTCACCATCCTGGCACTTGACACACTTGTTCATTCTCGAGAACTGTGTCAACTTCTAAATTTCTCATCTTTAATACAATTATCAAATTACTTTGTACTTGTAACTGTAAAATTTGCTCAATAATTGGAATGAGGAGCCTCCTTATCACAGGGCCATTCTTAGGATCCTGTAAAAAAGTGCAAATATCAATGTCTGTTCTAACACGAGCAGGATAACCTTAAAGTATGAATATAAAAACGGCAAGCACAAGCTGATGCACATCACTGTCAGTAAGTATCATGTGTTTAACTGCTTATAACAGATATGCACCACAAAATGAATCTGGATACTGATCTCGTTTCCAATTTCTAATCAAGAACTGATGTTTAGGCATCATTTTCATGCTTCAATGTGTTTCTAAAGTTCATTTTTGGCCTACTAAAATCCACTCCTGCTAAGGTAACTATGAGGAGTGTCCTCCGAATTTTAGTCCAAGCTAATTCTGTATCATTCAGAAGTCGTTGCTTTATCGTCCTTCTTCTTTGTCATCGATCGAGTCATCACACACTGACATTCTTCTTCTTGTATTTCTTCTGGATCGGCAATGGTGGGAAGGAGGGTCATACCCTTGAAGACTTTCACATCACACAAGTAAAGCCAGTCTTCCTTGGACCTTTACAGCTGAAGGGGTTATATTTTGAACAAAAAAGGGGCAATTAAAACGTGGCTCATACCACTTTCTCGTAAAATTCTTCATCAAAATGAGGTCCCTGGGTGCTGATAGAAGTTCAGTTGGGTTGGTTGTTGAATTGTCTTCATCTGTGTTCTGAGACTGACCCCATGGTGCTTGAGTTGATCTGAAATGAGAGAGATGCTAGAGGTCATAAATGTCAAATAGTCATGCAATCCATCACCTAACGTTTTAGCTACACTCTGGGCATCACTTCTACTCCTAGACAGAGGTGTAAGATGCGTTCTCATTTGCCGCCCTGTTACAAGCTCATGAGGGGTGAGGTGTTGGTCTGATCCTGGCTGATTCCAAAGGGCATATAAAGCTGGGGGTAGGCAGTATAGCCATCCCTTCTTCAAAGTCAATTTAATCTTGGCAATCCTTTATTTAAGGAGGCTGTTGAGTCTTTCACTTATTCCATTTGCTTGCGTGTGATAAGCAGAAGGAAACGTGTGTTTAATGTTCAATGGCAGCCCTATTTGCTCAAATAGCTCATTAACAAAATGTGGTCCATTGTTGGATCTCAGCAGTTTACACACACCCCATCTGGGAAAGACCTTGCGCACTAAACATTTCGCTGTGCAAGTGGCATCAGGGTGTGTACATGGACCTGCCTCGATCCAACTAGAAAAGGGATACACCACCTCTAATAGATACCTATATCCATGACATAATTGCAGCATATCCACATAGTCGATATGTAAATGTTGAAACAGACCATTTGGTTGAGGTTTTAGTCCTCTAGTTGTTCTCAGAGCATGTCCAGCAGTAAACCTTTGACACACAATGCAGTTTACCATAAATAGTGCAATGTGTTCTAACAAATTCAGAACCAGTCTTCCGCAATCGTAGCAGCGAGTCTCTCCCTAGTTACATGCGCATGGTAATGCAGCTGTTCAAGCACAACCGTTAATAATGCTTGTGGCATCACCGGCTTTCCAGTGCTGTCGTGTCGCCATAATGCTTCAGTGGGGGATAAAGAACACTGCCTTCGTTTCCATAGTTCCTGCTCTTCCTGTGGTGCACTCACTTGATACTCCATTAATTGGGTTATCGACAATGTATTAAACCCTTCTTGTATCAACATGGTTGTAACTACTTTTCTTTAACATCCTCAGTATCAAAACTCTAAATATCTGGAGGATATGCAACCCTTTTTGCTTCTTCATCCGTGGCTTTGTTCCTGCAAGAGATAAAATCTGTTTGCTTAGTGTGAGCTGCCCATTTAACGACTGCTATGGCCACTGGGAGTTGTAGTGCCTTAATTATCCTGTCCAATAATGATGAGTGCTGCACTAGAGTGCCGTCTGCATGGAGGTAGCCCCTCCTTTTCCAACATGCTAACCCTGCATGTACATTTGACGATACGTAGGCAGAGTCACTGTACATTATCACTTCATGCCCTTCGAGTTTCTCGAGTGCAACAATGAGCGCTACTAACTCTGCTGCTTGTGCTGAAAAGTGAGATGGTAGTCTTGCCTTGCTACAACTTCAAATTCTCCATTTAATGTATGTCTCACTACTGCTGCGCCTGAATGCCTTTCCCCACTAGTCTGATCAATTTTCGAAGAACCATCAATAAAGAGAATTTCCCTCCTGCCAAAGCATTCTCCTTCACACGGGGTATATCATCATAAAATTCAACATAATTAGCACAGTCATGCACGTGATCGCCTTCTTTTACTGGCTCAGCTATGTGGTAGGGTTCACTATTTAACATCTTACCATTTTAATTGTTGGGTCTGAAATGATTACCACATAAGCTGAAGCTCTTTGGGATGTCAATGTGCCTTTGGGTTTCTCTAAAATGGCAAATAGAGCATGCTCCATGAAAAGAGTCATAGAGCAGCCGCTCACAATACTTGTAGACTTCTCAATTGGAAATGCAGCGGCTGCCAATGACTGTTCACAAGGAAAGTGTCCTCACATTACTGGGTCTAAAATCCCACTGTAATATGCTAACGGCTTGTACCCCAATGTAGTTCTCTGTGTAAGCACTGCTGTCATGACTGTCCCATTTGTGTGCAAAAACAGATCAAATTCCTCGGCATAATTGGTAATTCCCAAAACAGGGGCTGTACAAATAGCTTTTTCCAGCTCCTCAAACCCTTCCTCCATTTCCTCAGTCCATTCTATTTTTACTTTATGCACTTGTGCTTTCTTTAAAGCTTGCAAAAGGGTTCTTGTGTACGTCCTGTAATCAAACACCGAGGCTCTAACATAGTTGCATAACCCCAAAGACGGTTGCATCTGCTTCACTGTATTTGGCTTCGAGGTTTTCATAATTGCCTCAGCTCTTTCAGGTGTCACCTTCTTTCCTTCATGTGAAATCAGCTGCCCTATGTATAATACCTCTTCTTGGCTATATTGTAACTCCTCCTTGTCTACCTTACATTCATTGTCTGCTAGAATAGTCATCATCTGAATAGAATCTTGTCTACACTCATCTTCCGTGGTGCTACAAATTAAAATGTCATCTACCTATTGTATCACCGCACTCTTAAGATCAATATTGCCTAAATCCATGTGTAGGACTCTGTTAAAGATTGATGGGGGACTCACAGTACCCCTGGGGAAAATGACTATGTTTCAGTCGAGTTTGGCAAACATAAATGACGTCAAGTCCTGTGAATCCATGTGCAACGTGATCGAGAAAAACACATTTTTCAAATCGATCACTGTGAAATATCGAGCTTCAACGGGATACTTCATGGTATCGTTGCCGGATTAGGAACTAAAGGAAACTCTTCCTCTACAATCTGGTTAATCAGTTGCATATCTTGTATGAATCTCCACGACCCTCCTTTAGATTTTTTTGATCGGATACACAGATGTGTTACATGACGATTCCGATGACACCAGAATTCCTTGTTTCATCAGTGCTGAGATAGTTTGAAATATACCCTTATCAGCCTCTCAAGACATGAGGTACTGTTTTGCTTGAGGTAAAATCTCTCCTGGCTTCAGCTTTATTTTGACTTCCCCTATTCCCTTTAAGAAACCTATGTCATAAGGGCCTATGGTCCAAAGGACGCTTGACACCTTCCCCAAGTCTGCCTGAAAATATGCTGGATGCTGCCACATTATCGCCATTCGCTATGGGACTTCCCTCTTTTCTATCCATATCCAGTATGTGATGCTCATAAAGAACACCACTTCATCGTCTGTTCGGTCTTCCCTGAACATGTCGGGATCAGTTATGTCATTCAATCTGTACCCTTCCTCGAGAGCTATTACTGTTCCCCATGGTCTGCCCTCATCATCTACTCCTTTGAGCGTTGCCATTTCCCTTCATACTATGGCTGCTTCTAATTCTATAGGGATTGTCTGTCCCCCCTCTTCATCCACAGGTATTTGCGGTCTAAACAAAAACTCATCAGGTATCCTCACAATTTTTCCCACTAAGCCAGGTAGTCATGTCAGCAGGATGCTCACCCCATACAGATAAATCTCTGGCTCTACTGAAACGCAGAGCCACTTGCCCTGTGAACACCCGTATGAATGAGTGCACGTTTAAATTGTGTATTCCTGGAGAGGAACACACTATTCCTTGATCAGTGAATGATATCGTCATGTTAAGTTTTGTCATCAAATCTCTTCCCAAAATGTTAACCGGTGTCTGTCGTGAATATAACAAAGGAACAGACATGTTGCACTCTCCTATATAGACTGGTAATTAATTAGTGAAAGGAACTCGGCTCGTAGCTCCAAATAACCCTTGCGCATACATGGCAATTCTCAACATTGCATATTTTCCCTCTCGTATACATGAATGAGTAGCTCCAGTGTCTACTAGAAATTAAAAAGATTTTCCTCCTATCGTCACATCGACCCTTAGTTCATCTTGGGGGTCTGGTGTTACTGATAGTACTGAACACATCAAGTCACCCTGTGAGCTGTTCTATTGTGGGTACAGGATCATCCCTGTCCCTGTGAAAGGATGTCCTCCTACCACAGTGACACCTCCTATTCTGGGTGTCAGTATTTGTCTTATGTTTGCATACTGCTGTTTCTGCATGGGGCTTGTTGCGACTGCCCTTGTGGGGGATTCATTTGCACTCGCTCTGGATGCTGTACCTACTGAACGTTCAGCCCTTGTGTCTGATACACTGTGTGATCGTGGGTGAACCATTCCCTAGTCTGTGTGCTAAATGGTGGAGGGTTAGCTGTCTCCCCTCTTGAGAATTTGCCATTCTCTACATTCCCTTGGCTCCCACATACATGTGCAATGTGCCATGTCATCCCACAAGTCCAACACACTTGGGGTGCTCATCTGACAAGTCCGTCTTGGTTAAATCCTCCCTGTGTACTCTGATTCTCATTCTGTGCATTCTGAAACCTTCCTTGATTATTTTGGAATCCGCCTCCTTTTCCTCTACCATACCTTTGCCTCGTGGCACAAACCCATATCCAGCTTGGTCCATCGGGTGCTGATTACTCGCCTGCGATGTACCCATTGCTTCCTGCATTCCCAATCCTTCTCCACTTGTCAATACCGCCCCTCCTGTGTCAAATTTTGAAAATGTTTTCTGAACTAGCTTGGCTTCCTCGATTTTCCTAGTCTCATCTTTCTTCCTTTTTTTCTCTTGCAACAACCGACAGTGATGCACTATCGTCAACTGTATCTGAGCCCACTTTGCTTCCATCCCCACTTGTTTCTTAATTTGTCTCTGTACTGGCTCAGGCAACCCCTGACATAAAATGTGGTAAACTAATGCCTCTGTTTTTTTCCTACGGCTCGTAAGTTTCAAGCTGCCATTTCTCCTGAATGTAAGCAATAGCGTCTTCATCTGCCTTCATCTTACGTGTCATAATTGCACCCATATCTGATGTATCGAGGTACTGTACCCTGAGAGCCCTCTACACATCTGCTCTGCAATTATTAAATGGCACTCCGTCATGCACTGTGTTTAAGCTGTCACACTTGAATACCCTGCTCTCCTCCATATGTCATCAGCTCTTTCCCCAAGGGTAGCTGCCAGGAGACCTTTTATGTCCCCTATGGCCAGTGTGTTTCCTCGTGTCATTTTTTCAAATTCATATATCCATTTCCCAGCAGCCGAAGTCAAACTTGGCAGCTTGCACCTTAAATTCTCCTTATCCATCTGCGGCCATGGGATATATTGTGGCCTTGCTCCCCCTTTTTTCAATAAGGGAAACTACATAAACCCCAACCCGCAGTCGGTTCCCATCGTTAGTCTATCCATGACAGGGCCGATCATCCCTGTCTGTGTCGTTGCCGGTAGTGACCTTAACCTGCTCACATATGGCGGCAACTCTCGCTTTTCACTATACAATCGTCCTCGGGGATGCTCTGGATATGGTATGGGATCTGGTGTCCTATCCTTAGGTTGTTCCAGATTCAACCATCTTACTTCTTCATCCATTTACAGGATTTCTTCAGCGGTGCACACGCTCCCACTTCTACCCCATAACTGGATTCTCTCTCCTCATCTCATATGTCCTGTCCCCAACTAGTGTGACTATTATCTCCCCCACCTTTGTTTAAGTTCAGTCTGCTTATAGACAATACTCTACGTTCGTGACTGAACAGAATTCCCTCCTCTCTTTGTGATCGAGGCATTAGGGATCGATCATCGTTCCCTCGAGTTTTATGCTCGCTATTCCACCTCAACTGTTTATAGGCCTTACCAAGACTCTCTTCAATGCTTCCTGCATCAAATCCCTCCTCTTCAAATACTACCCTAGATGATGTTGGCATTACTTCCTTCGTCAAAGGAATCTCTTTTATTCTGTCCCATTGTATTTCTGGGCTTGGACCAACTGGTTGCTTACGAATGAGACTAGTATCAAGACTCCGCTATCTTCTCCTTTGTTCCATTTCTTCATCTAGTTCTCTTTGCTTTCTCGCATCCCTTTTAATTCTTTCTTCTCTTGCCTTTGTGCTTCTCTGCTTACTCCTTCCCTTCTTTCCTCTTCTTCCCTTTGTCTATGTATTCTTTTGTCACTTAATCTTTCCACTTCCTCCTCTTCTATCTTCCTTTTTCTTATATCCCTATCTTCTATCACTCTCTGTCTATCTTCTGTCCATTGTATTTCTGGGCTTGGCCCCACTGGTTGCTTACGAATGAGACTAGTATCAAGACTCCACTATCTTCTCCTTTGTTCCATTTCTTCATCTAGTTCTCTTCGCTTTCTCGCATCCCTTTTAATTCTTTCTTCTCTTGCCTTCGTGCTTCTCTGCTTACTCCTTCCCTTCTTTCCTCTTCTTCCTTTTGTCTATGTATTCTTTTGTCACTTAATCTTTGCACTTCCTCCTCTTCTATCTTCCTTTTTCTTATATCCCTATCTTCTATCACTCTCTGTCTACTGTCATACTTTCTTTGTTCTTCTTTTTTCTCTTGCTCCTCCTGATATAGCTGTTCTCGTCGCTCCCTGCTCTTCCTTTTATGCTCCTCTTCTTTCAAACTTTTCTCTCGTTCTGTGTCCTTTCTTTCTTGTTCGTCTTTATCTTCTCCTTGCCTAACTTCCTCAATGCTTTTCCCGTCTAATTTGAGTAATATCTGTCCTCCCTTCCATTCGTTCTGCACAAGTGTTACCTCGTCAGCTTTATCCATATCTCCTTTCCATCTCTTAATTTCCCTGTCTATTTCTGTCAGCAGATTCGACTGCTCACTCTTTTCTTCTTTGTCTTCTATAATCTTATAGATCTCTGCTTTTCTTTTATTCTCCTTTGAACTATCATCACTATTGTAAACTGGAGGTTTGTATATCAGATTACTGTCCTTGTTGTAGCTTTCAACTCCTTTAAAGGGTCTAATCCTATTTCTTCCATACTAGCGCCTTTTACTTCAGGTGAGTTAAGGAGAGCTGAGGGCTCAACACCTTCCTCCTATCGCTGACTAAGTATCCACTCCTCAGGTGGCAGATCTTCCCTCTCTTCCTGATACATTTTCCAGAGCTCTAGAATCGCTAATCTTTTCTCTAATTTATTCCCCATGTACTCAGCATTCAAGTATGTGGCCATGTGTTGCAATACCGCTTTTCACATATGTGGCCATGGCATGAACATTTTATCTACTGTGCCTTTCACCCTTACCGCACTATACTGTTTGAGCTTGGGCATGTGCTTTGGCAGTGTCTTGCATAGGTGCATGAGAGGAGTGTCTCCCATAATGACAAGTCTCAATTAACTGTCAATACTTACCAGAGTTATGAAATAACCTTTATACTTTTTCTTTAAATCACCACTTTTTCAATGCCTTTAAAACAACAAATATAAGCGCGCACCATCAATCGCTGCTCAAGCCTCTAATTCCTTAATTAGCGATCTCTGCCTTTTGATTGGTGCCAATCACCTCGCTATGGTAGTCACTATAGCGCCTCAACTATTTTCAATGACTTCACAACCTACTATCGCTCTTCGTAACTTTTTATCAACAAACAACATACAGACTAGTCGACTTAACACATTAATAAACACTGTGATCACTTTTTTTCTCTCTCACCTTTACTTATATCCCGTACAGGGTTTAAGATGTCACCTTACGTGAACCTGTTCACATTTTATATGTTTCTGTTCTACCCCCGTTGGGATTTGAGACGTCTCCTTCTAAGCTCCCTTGAGCCAGGACTCTAGGCACTATCTTTTCTTCACACAATATTTCCTGTTACTTAAAAATTATCACAACCCCATCCCTACGAGTGTCATTCCGCTTAGTCTACTCACCATTTGTTCATTAAACGACTCGAGGCCTTTGGTATCGATTCCTCCTCCAATCCGACCACTCCGCCTTTCGTCCACAGAGCACCCATGGAAACCGGGCAGAGATTTCATCAAAGTGGGACCTGCCCACCATCTCGGTTCTTCTTGCAAGTTTATTTCTATTTGGCCGCTCTCCACAGGAAACCCTGCAACCGTCTGGCTAATGGCTGAGGATACTCGATCGTCCGAAAGACTGGGGACAAACTAGTTTGGATCTTTTAACCATCTGCACCGCTACCACATGAGCATAAAGCCTTTGAGTATCGTGCATGCAATGGATGGGGATGCAGAATAACTCTGACACCAAATAATCAAACCAACTCAGGAAGATGGCAAAGGTTGCTGTTTTAATTTCAATTATCTAAAACAGGGATTTACAACGGACATCAATGGACGTTCGCACAAGCTCTCAATACATTTTACATGAAAATACATTTATGTGACATAACTCGCACCACCACAGTGCACTGCTAAGACTAACACCCAGGACACCAAAGAGGGCATCACAAATGTCATTGATGACATTACTGATGACATCATATATACAATATATTTTGATGAAAAGTTTCTACAAGGGATTGGCCCTCATTACGACCCTGGCGGAAAGTGACTGACCGGACCGCCATCGCGTAAATAGCGTTTCCGCCATTGCACGATGGAGCAAAGTGCGGCCCATTCCGACCCATCGGGCACGAGCACCACGCCATGGCGGAAGTGCAAAGTCCGCGATGGCGGAAATGACCCCAAAACGGCCCACACCGCCGCCGTACGGCGCCCTAGGTGCAATACCGCCACCCATCATAGCGGACACCGCAGTGAGCGCCAACCGGAAAGTACGGTGACCGTAAATATACGGAAACGGAAGTAAAAACATGGGCCCGGAACGGGAAACAACACCCCGTACACCTATAAAACCACAAAATACACACAACCACTAAAAACACCACCCTGAGACACATCCCAACCCGTCATCCACCCTAGTGAAACCAAGAAAAATGGGAAAAGTAGCGAAGAAAGCGTGCGACCGCAAGCGGCAGGTCCACTTCTCCCGTGAGGAACTCACCGTGCTTACAGAGACCCTCCAGGAGAATGCCGCCGCCGTCTTCTCCACGCAAATGACCAGGACGGCACTTGCGAACAAGAAGGCCATATGGGCCCTGGTGGCACAGCGGGTAAGTGCGGTGGGGACCGCACCCCGCAACCCACAGCAATGCAGGAAGCGGTGGGACGACCTGCGGATACGCGTCCGTAGCATAATTTCTGCCAACCGCAACATTGCCACAGCCACCGGGGGAGGATCGGAATCACCCATCAAGTTGACCCCCTGGGAAGAAATCTGTGCCTCCACCATTGGAATGGAGAGCATAGAGGGAGTCGGAGGGATGGAGAAAAGAGTGCAGACATCCGGAGAATCAGGTAGGTGGCCCAAATAAAACCATGCCAAATCCACAATGTCCAATCATGTGACTCACATGTGTCCACATAGCGCAACAGCAACACATGGCCAGGAGAACGTCCACACACATTGGCCTGATAGCGCACTTTAAAACTCACAATAAATACATAAATAAGTAAAAACCCCAAAAACACCCACTACACGTGCAGCAGGCACACCCTAACTGCAGGCTGCCAAACAACTGCACCCTCACTCCACACACAAATGAAAGCACCTCCAAGGCCCCGACCCAAATCACCCTCAGGTACCACCCCAATGCATGTGATACATTGCCATTCCAATTCCCACAGACCCATTAATAACGCTCGCCCTCCTTTACTCCACCACAGGGTCCGATCCAAACGACGAGCTCCAGGACACCCCTACCAGCACACCTGCAAAGAGGGCCAAGACCGACGGCCAAAGACCCTCCACCTCAGCTGCACACATCAAGACACGGCAGCAGCACATATCAAGTGGCAGCACACAGGAGGGAACATCAACAGGCACCCCAGCAGCCAGCATGCCCACAACAGCACCACCACAGGTCCCCCCAATGGATGCCACAGAAGGTACTGCCTCTGGTGGCAGCAGCACCATAGGTGACACCCCATTAATGGCAGCATGCTCCGACACAGAAGACGGGGATGCCGAAGTCAGATCCATCCATGACCTGTCCCAATCCCCCTGTCTGTTCCATCCCGTACACCATGAGGATACCACGCAGGGGCACCCACAAGACGACGACTGGCCATCCCCCACAAGCCCTGTGGCAGGGCAACATGAGGCGAACAGCCCCTCTGTGACACCACCGCAAATGGCCATGGCCCAGCAGAGGCAACAGTCCCTCGACCAGTTAATCGTGCAACAGCAGCAACTGGCCACGCTCCTCAAGGACCATGCCGATGGATGTGGGGGCACTAAGGCAGACATAGAAACATCAACTGAGACACTTAGGGCACAAATGGAGAGTAGCACCGAGAGCCTGAGAGTCCAAATGGAGAGTAGCACCGAGAGCCTGAGAGTCCAAATGGAGAGTAGCACCGAGAGCCTGACAGTCCAAATGGAGAGTAGCACCGAGAGCCTGAGAGTCCAAATGGAGAGAAGCACCGAGAGCCTGAGGGGGGAACTGCATGCGACGTCCAAAGACGTATGTGCCGAACTTGCCGCAGTGCGCCGTGTGCTCACTGAGCTCTCACAAACCCTTAGGGACATGCATGGACGTGAGCAGGCAGAGACATCATCCGTTGCAAGTTCCGTCCAGGGTAGCCCCCAACGTAGATCTGGGAGGAACCTGCGCTCCACAGGCAGGGGTGCCCCTGATACCCGCAGAGGGGGCTTGCAATAGCGACTGCCCACTGACAATGAGCATCTTTGGACACTGGTGTTCGGGGGGGAGGTAGGAGGGTGGAGGGGGTGTGTTGGGCTCACTTGGGTGGCAGGTCGATAGGGTGTTCAACATGATATCACATATGCCATAAACAATGCACGATCAAACAATGAGATGTGTGGACAATGATCTTTGTGTACTAGGCCATCATAGGCGTACAGTCCATATTGTGCATGTACCAGACACACACAGTGCCACGAGTCCCGTGTCCATGTATCAGCCACCAGGCGTGAGTGCTAGAAGCATGCATCTATGAGATGCTGACGAATTTCACGGCCCTCCTGTGCCTCGCAGACTCCTTGAGGTGCTGCCACATCCCCACCCTCATCATGACCATCTTCAGGTGCTTGCAGTTCTGCGTCAGGGGGCATGGGCACATTTCTACGTACGCACATGTTGTGTAGCATGACACATGCCATCACCATCTTTGCAACCTTCTCATGGCGGTACAGGAGTGCCCCGCCAGACCTGCTGAGGCACCGGAAACGGGTCTTCAGTAGGCCGAATGCCTGTTCAATGACTACACGGGTACGTGAGTGGGCATGGTTGTAGTCCTCCTCATGCTGGTCCCGTGGGTTCCGGACTGGTGTGAGGAGCCATCTCTTCAGTGGATATCCGGCATCACCTGTATGTGGACGATAAACAAATTATGTGGAATGCCATTGCTACGTACGCACCCCCCCCCCCTTCCTGCCAGGTCATTGCCGCATCACATACCCCACATCATCATGCATGAAATGAGACTCACCGAGTAGCCAGGATCTGTTCCCTGCGTGTCGCTCCATGTAGCGTGGTATTGTAGAGTTCCTCAAGACCATAGAATCATGGGTTGATCCAGGGAATCGGGCACAACAATGTGTAATGATCCTGTTGGAGTCACACACCATTTGTACATTCAGTGAATGAAATTGTTTTCGGTTGCGGTACTGGGCCTCCATGGCATGTGGGACGACCAATTCCACATGGGCGCAGTCGATGGCACCAATGCAACCCGGTATGCCGCCAAGTGCATGGAATCCCACTTTTGTGTTGGTTATTTCCTGCTCCGAGCGTGGTAGAGAGATGTAGTCGTCTGCGTGCTGCAGGAGGGCATCGAGCACTTGCAATAGTGTCCGTGAGAACAGTGGCTGAGAAATGCCATGCAACTGTCCGACTGTGTGCTGGTAGGTGCCTGTGGCCAGGAAGTGGAGTACAGACACCACCTTCAGTAGGGGTGGGATGGCGGTTGGGCTATCTATCATGCTGACAAGGTCAGCCTGTGTCATGTCCACAATGGCGGCTATGGTGTCCCGGTCCAAACGGTAGAGGGTGTGGATCTGCTCATCAGTGAGGTTGAACGGATGTGCTCGGAGGCGTGGGATTGCGGGCTGCCTGCGTGGTGGTAGTGGCTGTGCTGGCAGCCCTTGCTGGCCCTGCCTTGCCCTCCTCCTCCTCCTGCGTCTCCTCCGTGCGGCCGGTTGTAGTTGGTGTTCGTCTTCTTCTTGGAGTTGGAGTACTTGCAGTGCTATCAGGTCCCCCAGGGCCAACATCGCGAGTCCTGCCGGTAGCATTTCGGAGTGGGTGTGGTTGTGGGAGGAGACTGGGTGTGCAATTTATGTGTTTTCAGGCTGTATGGACTCCACCTGTGGTGATTCATTCCACCTGTGCAAGCTGCTCTCCCCTTTGGGCGAGCACGTCCCGCACACAACGCTGCAATTCGAGGAATGGCATCTTGCTATTACAATCATGTATTAGTACCCGATGGCCGTGTAACATTGGTTGATATGTTCATTCGGCTATGGTCCCATTGTTTCACATGCATTCTTTGCAGTCGCGAACAGACTTGTGAAGGGTCAGTGGAACGTAGTACTCGAGTAACGGTGGACCCTCATGCATCACTGTACCGAGGTTCACCGACGGGCGGGGCCTCCCATTTGTGAGTGAAGGCAGTTGCCATTTTCACACACAGCCGCACTAGATGGATTAATTTGTGATTTCAAGCGGCCACAGATGCCTTTTCGACGTGATGTTGCAAATGAGGAATTCGAAGGGCGGCGCTTTCGGTCTTCAGCTAGCGGCGAGGAGATGCCCACAGGTCTGACTGCAAATATAACGTTCTATTGTTCAGTGTCCTTGGGACAGGGGCCATGGCGAGGATGCAATGATTGATATGAATAGTTTGGGATGCGCAATAGCGAAGTGGATGATGAGGCCGGACGTTCCCAAATACATGTTACTTCACAACACTGGAATTACGGGCTGGGGCACAGTGGATTTTGCAGGCTGCATAACGCACAGACTCAATGGAATTCTCACATGTTATGTGAGTATGGAAACAGGCGTTATCATTACGGGATGAGGGAATGATGAATGGATGCATGGACAGATGATTTGATACGGTGTTTGCCATGTACAGGGCTTCTTGGAATCTGTCCGCCTCCCCTGCGCTATGTGATGCAGGGCTGCCATAGTGGGACCATCGTCTATCTGGCCTTGCTGAGCCCTCCCTGTCTCGACGCGCCTTCAGACACTTGTGTCCATGCACGTTACCAATCCCATCTGATGGATTCTGTTTTCACAGACGCATGCACAGGTACACTCGTTTGTGATGGTGTTTTCACCTCGATATGGATAGTTATGAGTCGCAAGTGGTTTTGGGGTGGTGATGATCCTTTGGAGTGGGCTAGCATGCATATGGCTGTGGATCTAGTGTGATCATTGAAGTGAGTTGTTCGAATGTAGTTCTGATGGCCATTCTATTCTTTTTCTTTTCTTTTGGTTGACAGGTATCTCCTCCCCTTTTGCCACTGCCATCTGTATGCCACTCCTGCAGATGGGTTTTACTCCCGACACCTGCTGCTTCGTGTTAATCAGTGGAGCAGCATTACGATCTTATGGGACGATCGCCAATGGGCCACATGCCCTTACGCAGTACTAGTGGCTCGGAGCAACATTTCGGCCTTTCAGCTGGACTAGTGCCTCCCTATTGGGACGGCCCTGCGGTTCTATGCGCTTCCATGTTGCCTTTTCGTACGAGAATGTAGCCCCTGTGTACCATGAAGGAACAGGGCGTCACACAAGAAGTAGCTGGTCATTTATTGCGGATGCAGCCCACAATGGAGAAATGTGTTTTGGAGTTCATGGCCTAATGGCTGTATGGGCTTGGTGAATTTGTTGTGCATTAAATTTCTATTCTGATATGGGCCGTGTGGCGTTCTTCTTTGCAAGTGATGTGGCATATTCCTATTTGGGGAGCGATGTATTGTGAGGAGATCTGCATTGGGTTCCAGCTTCGGAGTGTAGTTGCGTGGTACTGTGCTGGGCGCGTTTGCCTACGAAGCCCAGTGAGGTCAGGGGTGAGGGCTGCCAATATGACTGTTTGAATGATGTCATGCTCAGGGGCGGGGGATTAGGTTTTGTGTAACAGATGCCGGTCAGCCAGGTGGATTGGTGGAATGATGTGATTATCGGAATATTGCTGGTCACAGGTGCCTGTGTTTGCGTGCGTTTCTTGGTGGGAGACTGAGGTCATGTCCATTGGTATAGCTTCTGTATTCGTGCCATCTGTGCCCTACAGCTCCCATTGGCCCCTCTTGTGATTCTTTTGTTCGTTGGCATGCATGGGTGACTTGTACATTTCACTGGTTGCATTGTGACTTCGTTGCACCTACGGGGAATTGTACTATGTGGCCAGGGAGCGGTGTACAGGCACTCAGTGGGGCCGTTTACGGTTGATTCGTACTTCTCACCATGGCGGAATGGTACTTTCCGCCGTGCTTGATGGCGTTAAGTACATGTCCGCTAGGGTCGGAATTCGCGTACCCTTGAGCCATGGTGCTAATTACGGTTTGGCATGGCGCGCGCGCGCGTACTTGGTGCAGTTAGCGTTGGCGTTCACTACGGTGTCGCTAATGGCATTGTACTTTACGGTGACGGGTCATAATCGCACCGAGCGCTATTCGATGGCGGTATTGCATTTCCGCCATCGTTTTTCGATTTCCGCCAGGGTCGTAATGAGGGCCATTGTGTTTATAATGTTGGTATCAAGATGTCAGGAGTGATTGGGAGACCTCTTCTGAACTACTTTATGTATTCAAGAATGTACTCATCTAAACAAAACATTGGGCCTCATTACGACCTCGGCAGTAGCCATGCCGCTATTGGCGGCATGGCTGCCACCGAAATTGCCTCCGGGTTCGGGTTCCCAGAATGAGGTATTACCGGGCCTTTCCGAGTTCGGAGACCCCGGTAATTCCTCCCTCCAAGGACCCGGACCTTCCCCATTCCCATATCAGCCCCCATAGGGCTGAATGGGAATGGGAGAGGGAGCAAACAACGTGTCGATTACGAGTTGGACTGTTGTTTGCTCCCTCTTCCCCTTGCGGGACCCGGTAAGCACGCCTGGTTTTACCGGGTCCCGTAATGTGGCGGAACGGGTTTAACGGGTCCGCATCCTTTTGCGGCACCCGTTAACCCGTTCTGCCAGGGTCGTAATCAGGGCCAGTATATTGGAGTGTTGCTGTTAACACAGGAACCTAATCATACACACACATAGACAATGGCTGCAACATGCACGATAGAAGTACAATATTTCGAATCTAGTAATTGTGGATAGTAAAATAATGAATTGTACCTTATCAGAGTTTTGAGATATTAAACATGGAATAAATTGCTAATAATTCAAGACGTACTACATACTTGTGTTAGTACAAACAATACATATGAAGACCCACAATGCATACAAATCAGAGACACATATAGGGGAACTAAAGTAAGGAAGAAAGAAACAGCATCACCAGCAAATGTCAATAACATTGAAGTTCATCATCATGTATATAAATGAATTATGTGTTTGAGGTCTGGTTATTGCATCGTATATGTGCACTATGAGCTGAGACGAAACCCTAAGGAAAGTACTTTAAGAACATACAAGATGGTTAATGTCTAGATATATAACACATTTTCAATTTTTAAATTCTGTCAGTGAACAAAAGCGCCTGACATATTTATTTATTTACTAGCATTTTTAAAGCGTGCATCACCCCTTAGGTATCGTGGCGCTGTTACAGAGAACTTCTTGCTGGTTGCAGTCAGTCAACAAAAACAAGTGGCTCAGATATGTGATATCAGCTGTGATGTCATCAATTACATTGTGATGTCATGCTTGATGTCCTGGGTGTTAGTCTTGGCAGTGCACAGTGGTGGCATGAGTTATGGTTGCTTATCTTACCATAACTGGTGAGTTTTTTGGTTTTATTTGTAACCATAACATCCCTTTAACTAAGTTTTTTAAATTGAATTTCATAGGTTTTTATTAGTGCAACTTAACCATAATGTCTCTTTAGCTAAGTTTTTTCATTGAATTTCATAGGTTTTTATTAGTGCAACTTAACCATAATGTCTCTTTAACAAAGTTTTTTCAGTGAATTTTATAGGTTTGTATTAGTGCAACTTAACCATAACGTCCCTTTAACAAGTTATTTCAGTGAATATATATATATTCATAATCTTTATTTGTTTTAGTTCAAAATGAACTTTTACAAAAGATAGATGTATCATAAATAAATATTTACACAATACAAAATCAAAGTCAAGGTAACAATAATAATAACATACATAACCGTATACATAACCATATTTAAATGAATTAGAATAGATAAAAGGAAATGAAAATAAGAGAGAACATTCTTATTGTTCTTAACATTCCTAGGGCAGAGGGCAGTCAATCCAACATTTTTCGTCATTCTTAGCTTGTTACAAGGGTTGACACATAGTCAAGTTGTCAAGCTGTAAGTAAACCAATTACTTGTGACCATAGATTGAACAATGCAATATGAACTGTCCCAACATACACATGTGATTTGGACCCATTTTCACACATTGAGTAAGGACATGTCATGGGCTTTCGAGTTTATCTATGCTTTTACAAGTGCAACTTGTTCGAAGTTCTCTAGGCATTTTTGTAAAGGTACCCTGGGTCACAAGTGGTGGAAGTTGGTTGGTTCTAAGACATAGCATGAAACTACGTACACACGTGTTTGGCCACTTGATCAAATCGTGCTGTGTCTTAAGATATTTATAATAGATTCCCATCATAAAGATCTGATTATGCAATTTTTACAGGTGCACGTAGTTATTCAGCCAGTCATGATGTTCCATCTTCCTCTTAAATATTGATCTCACGAAAGCATTCTACATTAAGGCACAGGTGTTCTTGTTTTTATTATGCCTTCTTTGGGGTTCCCGACCATACTTAGTAAGGGTCATTTCGGATTGCACCTTGATTATATGTATAGCTAGCATACACTGCATTCTCATGGAGGTCAGATCTAGTTCTACTCGTAGATAGTCCATGGCTGTAGACTGGCCAAGCAACAGAATTTTCCTCCAAACATTCCCCTATAGAATGTCAATCCACTTCAAATCAGGTATGGCCAGCACATTAAGACCATATAAAATGGCAGGCAAAACACACTGGTTGTATAGCTTGATGGTTCCAGCAAGGGCAAATCCCGTTGTAGATCTGGAGAAGTGGTTTATAGCATAGGTCAGTTGATGGGCATTTCATTTCTTTAGTTCAATGTGACTATGGTAACTGCCTTTGGCTGATAGCTCGACACCTAAATACGCATAATATTCAACATAATCACTAAGGCCAAGTTAAGTTTCTAGGCAGACCCTTTGTACCTTACCCCCTGACACGACCATCATTTGCATCTTGTTCATTTTGTCAGCTTGTTTTTCTTGGTATATTCAACCAAGATTTTGAATTTTTCTTTCACCCCTGCTATGCTGCAATCTATAACTATAAAATCAGCAGCATTTAATATGCTGGATATAGCGGTATCGCCTAATTTAACAAAACAGCCACAATTCAAGACCAAGATCAGTGGAAGATCTGTAGGTACAGGTTGAATAAAAGGGTTGCCAGAGAATACCCCTGTTTCCCTGTATTTATATGAACCCTTGGGGACAGACTTCCAGCATCATTCAATCGTACATAGACTCCAGTATCAGTGTGCAGCAAAATAAGTAAAGCGTATATAAATATATTTATTGTGCACAGACATGCAGAAAAACACAAATATGCAGACACAGCAGACAGAAACTTACACCATGCCCTCCAAAACTCACACATGCATACAGACGGACAAACAGATTCACACACACACATTCAAATGTACAAAAACAGAAATGTAGGCAATGGCGAACAGACAAACAATACAAAAACACACAAACACACAGACACACCTACAACACCGACATGTAAACACAGTTGCCATGCATACAGCCACCAACCAGACTTATGTTTGGGGTCACCTTACTGCCACACATTCTATCATGACCACTCATCTCATTGCCCTTTAGTCTGTATGCTGTCGTGCCCCCTCCCAAACTTCCTCGATGGTCCCCTACATGCGCCATGCTCTGTGAGTGACAATGCTCCTGTCACTCTACACCTTCTGCAGTGCCCCATTTTACCCGCTCCACCTACCTTCCCCCATTGATCTCTATATTTGCAGGGATCTTCCCTGCACCCATCTTCCATTTCACCCTTCCATCTGCTACTGTTACGCTCACCTGGTCTCTGCGGAGGCGTTGGGGCACGGTTGCAGCCCTCCCGGGGGTGAAGTCGCTCGGGTCCGACTTCGCCCTTCGCCCTCTGTGCTTATGTGGTGACTGGTGGTAATGGGTGATGCTGCTCGGAACTGCTCCTGCATGGAGAATAGAGGGCATGAGTATACCAGCTTGTGTGCCTGATCCCCTTCCAGACCCCTTCTCCCAAACCGTGGTACCCGTGGGATGCGCTGTCCCTGGAAAGCTCACCTGTTGATTTGTTTTGGTGAGCACTCTGTCCTGCAGTTTCTGGCAAGGGTGCTTGTATGATCTGGACCGAGTTCCTTCACTGGTCCCTTGCACGTGGTAGTCCAGTCCTGCTGCAACTAAGCCGCTATACTTCAGGTAAGTGTTCCTGTTTACCTTTGTTTTTCCTCGTCTGTTTTTGTTGTATTGTAAAGTTCGTTGTCTTGTATTGCTGTCCATCCGCTTTTGATGTTTGCTCTTTTGCTTTCTTCCCTTGCAGGTGATGTTGCCGGGCTGGCAGAAGCTGCAGAGCTCGAGGCGGCAGCCGGAGGGAATGAGGAACAAAGCGGCAGCGGTAAAGGAGCTGGTAAGTTGTTAACTAGGGGGTGCGCAGGGTTCAAATGCGGTGCGGCCCTAGGACAGATGTTCTAACCTTGTCTTTCTTCTTCTTCACAGGATCCGAGTTTGTGGATGCGGAGCGCAGTGCTGCGGTGTCGGGATCAAGATCACTGGATGTCAGGAGATGAGTCTGCAGATGAAGAGATGAAGCAGCGGTTTCCTGGAGGTGAGTATGCAGGAGAACTCCTGCTTTCAAAAGGTAAGTAAACTGGTCCAAGTGGCGGTGAGCGTCACGTTGCATGCGAGTGCACAGTAACGTGAAGCACTGGTCTTAAGGATGGAGCAGCTTACATAGCTGAACTTCTGAAGCCATGTCCACCAGGTTCAGCCTGCCTGCCACACCCTGCCACACCCAGTGAGTCAGCGCATGAAGATCATGCCTAGGGAGCCACACCCGATGAGTCAGCACATGAGGATGTTCTCTGGAATAAAGGCTTCTGGAAAGTTATTGTAAAATAAAAGCACTCCTGCACTGAAATAAAGTAAAAGCACTCCTGCACTGAAATAAAGTGTTCCTGCTCACATCTCTGTATGAGCCTGGCGCCAAAGGTGCCAGGACTGAGTCCAGCCATGGCCCCTGTGTTTATGGGTCCCAAAGAGACATAAGTGAGTCAAGTGACCCATTGCCCCCATCACTAGATGGCGTGGATTTTGTGTTCTGGGGCCTGTGGCCATGAGAGCTACCAATCCCCTGCCTTTGGCATTCCCCTAGCAGTGGCTACCCTAAGATTTCCAAGCCATGACCCTCTGCATGCTATCTGGCCTGGTGCAGCAGTATTTCTGTCAAAAGGTTGATAGAGACAACATGGCCTACCTGCCCCCAAGATTACTTAGGTTAACAGCTGACTGAAATGTACGGTCATGGCGAAAAAGAGAAATATGCCTATGCACCAGAGAGAAACTTACAACATGCCCCCATACACACACACACACACACAACAAAAAATCAAACATTCTATGCCAATTTGGACATCTCACAATTGGAGCATACACACAGCACACGGAAAACACTTAACAGAATATGAAAACAGAAGCATCAAATATGAAAACGAATGGGACACAATATGATGTTGCGAACCTCTGTGGTAAATCCTGGCAGTGACACATGTAAGGCTTTAGGTTCTGGTTCGAAAAAAAAGTCTTTATTGGTTGGTTGTCTTCAAGATTAGGGTTATATAAATTCCTATAAGAACTAGGAGTTCATCCATAAATAATAGGGAAGCTCTCTAAACAAAACAGTATCAGGGATGGACCAACACAAAACAGATTTTTCTGCAGTATCTAATAGCCTTAGGTATGAGCAAAACACCATAAAGTTTGTAACTAAGTCTTTTTGGATCTTACCCCTCCTTAGGCCACTATTATAAAAATGAATGCTACATGAGTTGGCCAACAGAAAGTTACAAACCTTAATCTTCACTATTCCTAGTAAAAAATGTCCTGCCTAAGCTATCAACACAAAAACAGATGTCTCTTGGGAACATTCTTCCAAGGTTTACTCTCAACTCTTCACTAGTGTTCACGCTTTCAACAGGTTGCTGACTATCTCACCGTGTCTCAGGTTCTTGCTTCCACGTACCAAAATTATTTTCTTTAAGCTCCTTTCTGTCTTGTGACTTTCTATATACACTATCTTTTCATGCACACACTTTGTGGTTGTTAGGTCTCTCCCAGATCTTGGGTTTCTTTAGGTTTCACTCTGTTTTATCTCAGATCTTGGCTTTTCTCATCCGGTCTCTCTTCCGAGCTTGGCCTCCTCAACATGCACATTTTGTCTCTGTCACCATAAATGTAGACCAAAACTGTTTCCCTAACAAACTGATGCCAGAAAACTGTGACCTTTGCTGCTTCTTTCAAGTGTCAGGTAGATGGCTAAGTGTAGAGAAAAACAAAGATAAACAGAGCCTGCCCTAAGTTTAAGTGAGAGAAGTGCCAGAAAAATGCATTCTTTTATTTATGATTTTTGCCTCTCACTCGCTACCATAACAACGATGTGCTTAGGGGACGCCAATAATTCTCTGCTACATTAAGAAATAGCACCCCACAAAATGCATGGAGTTTCACACATACACTAGGAATTTTACTTTGAACTGATGCCAATGACTGGGTTTCAAATGACTTGAAATCAACAGCAGGTCGGGCTGAAAGCTAATTCCTTACAAGTTATGGAACTTCATATCAAAAATGTGAAGAGGGTGAGAAACATGCTAAAACTAGCAAAAGTGCACAGCCAGTGCTGCAAAGATATTTGTTTCAAAATGACAAGAGTCAAGCGAAGATATGTATTTTGAGAATAACATGGATTTATGGGTTCACCTGAACATGCTAAAAGTCAATAACATTAGCACGTCTAAAATGAAACAATATAGCGTATTCACTTTTCATGTTATCGGCAGTTTTTAAATCACACAATGATTCTTATTTAAACATGTTGAGCATGAAAGAATGACGCCATTAAAATATTGTTTGATGGGAATGGTTTACATTTGGGCAATACAATAAAAGGAGATAAGCCTTTCAAGCCCTTACCATCAATAGAGGCATTGATATGCATGTAGCAATACCTGTTTTGTGTTTCCTTGTTGTACTTACCAAAAATCAAACCATCACTTCTGCCCTGCCTATAGATTTCAATGGGGGTTGCTTATGTTCCCAGTACATTTGGCGTGGGCCTCTCAGAGTGGAGAAATGTATGTGCAGTTGCTAAGAGCACCCATCAGGCCCAAAGAGAAAATAGCGACCATCTGGACTGGGTACCTCCTACAGAAAACTAGTTTGAGAATAACTATTCAGAAATACATCCATTAACATTCCCTAAAATTTAAAATCATAGTGCACTGCATGATAATCATCAGGTCTAGGGCCGAGCTTCAATAACATCTTCTTGCACTTAGCAGATCACCTTGGTACAAATGAAGGCAACAATGCCAACCAAGGGGGTTAGGGTTTTTTTTGTGCCAGCTTTCTTTGATCCTGCATCCCAATTCAGGTTCTAATACTCAGGTGTCATAAAATTGTGAGGAAAAGAAAAGGCAAAGACCCCTACCTCTTTCTGAAAAAGCAAGTGAATTGTTTCCTCACACAAAGAAGAAATGCGCCACACAATTGCCATTTGATTAAAAAACCAAGCTGTAGTTTTTAAAGATTTGAAAATCATATAACATTGTGGTGCCCTTTGGATTACGCGTGTTTCAGCACAGCATGTGCCTTTGTCAAATCAAGGGCAAATTAAAAAAGAAACAAATTCAGATAAATCTCTGCACACATTTAATTGAACAGTGAGAAACCATTGGGCCAATCAAATAGTGTGACATAATCATAACAGAAGCATGGGAATATTGTACACTTTAAAAAGTGGGACCACACAGTGCATTATGACCCTGGGAAAAGCTACAGGAAAAAACACTACCTGTCTCTATTGGATGAATGCTGACTATGGATATTATCTGCAAATGAAGGCCTTGTCCAAGAGGGAGCCAGAACCAACTTAACTTGAGGCAGACCTGCTTTTCCCTGAAAAAAGGAGGAATGGACCAAGAGGGGCCTATTGACTGACACTTCCCTGCAAACACTTCAGGGGTTCTGATGGATCCACACCATTGAAAACTAATCCAAAGTGAGTATGATGATTCCCAAAATAAAATATCTGCTCTCTAGCCACCATTTTCATTTTTATTAAGTTCCAGAAAGAGGGTGGTTTGGGAAGATGATATCTAAAGGCATTGATTAAATAGGAAAGAAAAGGCATTCCCTCTGCATTTAAAATGAAGTGATATGTCATTTCAATTCAATCCAAAATACATTTTGAGCTGTGTCATGCAGTCTGCGTGCAATTCTTTGTAAATTATAATCTCATTCAATTGTACCCAAGGTGTTTTCACAGAAATAGTTAATATTAAGCTGTGTTATAAAGACGGCTGGACCACAGCCTAATCAAGATCTGCTTGATAATGTGTGTTCTGTGAAGGACATATCAATTTAATTTGGAATGTTAAATGAGAGCAGGTTTAACTGTCACACCTCTAGTCCTATAGAAAAGGATGCGAATATAAATCCCACATACCCCTCATGCTTGAAATGCCACAGTGCCACTCTATTAGTGAGGTGAAAGGGAAGCGAAACATGTACCATTTATATAAATCCTTCTGCTTTCTGAACTGATAAAATTGCTTCCCTAACAAAAACCCAGAAGAATCCTGAGGCAATACATTACAAGCTTACTTTAACCTGCAAACAAATACCAACAGCCCAAAGCACCATATTCACATGGGCAACAGGAGACATTCAATAGTTCTCTGATGGTAAGTTAAATGATGGTTTGTAAAGAAACAGTAAAAAAAGATCAGTTTCGAAAGGCTGCTCTGTGACTGCACAGAGAGGTCTTTCTAAATCGAACTGTCATGCTCCTGCCACACATGGGGCTGGGGCTGACAGGCACGTCATGACCAGGACAAGCCACCACAGGAGAAGAGGTGTGTGTGTGTGTGTGTGTGTGTGTGTGTGTGTGTGTGTTTGTTCGTGCGCGCGCGCACACGTATGTATAGTGAGAATGGGTTTTGCTGGGAAAGGGGTGTTGGGTGGGGCAATGGTGAGTTTGGGGGGTTTAAACCCCCCCTGATTAAGAATTCAACCAGTGGGAGAGGGTGTGCAAGGGGAAGGGATGACCTTGTAAGGGGTGAAGTAAGTCATATTTTGGTATTTTAAAACCGACACAAAAACAGCCGAAAGAAATCTTTCGTTTTTTGTGTTCACTCTTTAAAATGCGGAAATATGACATAGAACATCTCTGATTCCATAAATGTCAAGTGTTATTGGGGAAAGCTATGCTCTTTGTATCATTTACAAATGTTACTTTATGTGTGATTTGTAAATGTTTTGGATATAAAATATATGAACACATTGGCCTATAAACGGCAGAATTACAACTAGAATGTCTATTTCTATTTAGACTTAAACACATAGAGAGTTGATTATGTAAACGGATGTTTGTGTGTGAGAAATAGTGACATTCAAGCAGGCAGGTTATTTTCATTTTTGTGAGCAAGCTGCCTGTGGTTGTGATATATTGTGGTGACTTCCCCTACATAAATCTTGGGGACCACCTTTGCATTGATTTTATTTTACTAAAACAACATATTGATTCTGAAATTAGCTTGTTTCTTGGCCCCCGAAATTGCAGGGTAGGATTGTATGTCAGAGGGTATTAGATCAGGGGTGCCCATTTTATGTGTGACCAAGATATCAACAGATTAAATAAAATCATTACATCTCTGCCAGACCTTTGGGATCTTCAGCTTTCAACATAGATCTCTGTAAGACCTTACATTTCTAAGCATTCAACTTGGATTTCTCCCAGACATTGGATGTAAGGGGTATTCTCTCCCCCCTCATTCAGGGTCCTTTTCAGGCAGCCAACATTCTGTCACTGTCCTGCCACAGGTAATTTTGGGAAGGAGTCTTCTCCCTTCAGACTTCCTTCTTCCTGGCAGAGGGTCTTGAGCTAGGTCTGCCTCCTTTACATCAGGGAGTACTCCTGTGGATTAGTATGCTAACTCAGCCTTCTCCTGAGTAACTGCTGTCATATGACAGAACTTCTTGTTCTCTATTGGGTTGGTCTTTGTGCTTGGGTTTGGAGAGACTGAGAATGTAAAATGGAATAATATATTTTCAATATTAATTAGGGGAATTACTGAAGTGTTCTTCTCTAGCTTAGCTCCGTATACCAACACGGTACCAGACAAGGTGGTTCGATCACTTTGCAGTTGGGTACTATTAACAATCACTGATGGTATAGTTTCCGAATGTTCAAACCCCAGGATCTGCAACACATCAGTGGCTGTGTTACTGCACCTTGGTGTGGGTGGCAAGCCTGCTCGATTTGACTCTGTCCACCCTCTGGGAGGCACATCATGAAGCAGCCGACCGGAACCAACCCCTAGTGGTTCAGCTCTCTCATGTAAGAATATCCAACCATCACACATCTCAAGAATTGAAATGTACAAAAACAAAACACACATGTAGAAAAACATCCAACAACCAGTTTTACCAGATGGATGAAACAAAGAAATTATGCAGGCACACAACCCCCGGAAAATGCATAAACAAGTATGGAAACAAAACACACATGAAGAAACTGACAATTTACACCCTATGAAGATACATGTATACCAACACGACACAGAAACATCCACGCATCCAGAACATTATGATGAATATCACACATACTGTGGCATGCAGGAGTAAGGAGTAGGACAAAGAGGTGAAATGTTCACGTTGATCTTTATTTAAATAATAATTTAAAAAGGCCTATCTTTCCCCTATGCTTAAAAGGTTTTGCCTACCAAACTAAAGAATAACTGTGGTGCTTATTGTCAGGGTGGTTGTGAAACTCAAAGTGTTTGTACTCTATCCAAACTAACCCACTCTAGCCCTACCACGAACAAAAGACATTAACGTAAATAGTCTGAGGAGAATTACCCCCTTCTCCTGGTTCAATGGGATCAGTCCTATGGGTGTCTTTCTATTAGTCTCTAGTAATAGTTCAGTTCCTGCACTTGTAGAGATCCATTTTCCTGATCAAACAGTTCAGCAACTGAACCCTTCTCCTGGTTGACTTGGTCAGTTTTTTGGCTGCTGTTTGAGAACCTGTTTCCTTTGTTTCTGATTCAACAATTATGAGGAAAACCCTGGTTCAGTTGGTTCAGCCACTGGCTAATTTTGGACAACTTCCTGCAACCGTTTTTTTCAATCTTTGCAATTCTTCAGAGGCTTCTCTTAGGGCTTGCTTAAAGGACTTTGGTTTCCAATATACTGTTTTTCCTTTCCTTTCTTTATCTTCTTCCAGTTGATAAGAGCAAGGGAAACTGTTCGCATTGTGTCCTTGGTTCCTTCTAAGACTCTGACAAAGGAGACTTCTCTCATAGTACTCTCTGGCCATAAACGTCCGTCTTGAGGCCAGAGATTTGGGGAGACTACTCCCGATATGTTCATCTCTTTTAATCTCTTTGACAAAAATAGAGACGAGGAAGATCACTTGTGATGTAATCTCCACACTTGTTACTTCTGTCACAACTCTGGAGATGAGGGAGATTACTCACAAGACTTTCTTTAGATTGAATATTCTTGGCACAACTACTGAGACAAGGGAGATTTCTGCTGATGCCTTCTTTACATTCAGTACTTCTGGCACAAAGACTGAGACGAGCGCGCTCACTCCCGTTGCTTTCGGTACTTCTGGCACAACAAGTGACATGAGGAGATTACCCCTGATGCCTTTGTTACATTCAGCTCCCTTCTCCAATCCCCTACCGGGTCTCCTGTGACTCCTGTTACCTCTTTGCTGGTGGGGAAATGTCACCGGTTCTTCCTGGGGTGTTGGGTCATTGTGTTCCGACTGAACATTCTTCTCATTCCAATCCCCGCTGCTGTGCTTTGGCTCTGCTGGGTCTCTGGCCAGGCAGTATTGGCACAAGTAATGGTCTTTTCAGTCCACCTCCTCGAGGTCAAGCCATTGTCTGTCATTTCACAGCTTCCAGGCAGGGCTGCTCTGTGTTGGCCTGCAAAGGACTCATGAAACCTGCTGTCGGTGTCTCCCCATATGGAGGTTTGCTTCCACGATGTACCTTCTTGCTTCCAGGTTCGACTTCCCGGGTCTGCCAGGATTCCCGCCTGCTTTGCTCTTCATTGAGTCTTTTCTCCATTTTTATTTTATACAGCTGGGTCCTCCCCCAGTGAAGTGTCATAGTCCTTTTGTGTCCATTGTATATTCTTCACGCCTCTTCACGCCTCTTCTCGGCCATCTCAAGGGAGTAGTTTGTATAACCCAACCAATCTTCTTCACAGTATTCTTTGAAGACGACTTGCGATCAGACTGTATGTACGTTTTACACTTCCTTTTTGTAGTGATATTAATTCTTACATGACGAAAGGAAGGAGTATTGCAATAACCTACAGTAGTGCTTTCATACAGTTTCTCAGCAGATTTGATGGGTTTCTTGGTCTCAAGGTCAAGACGGTTAGGGAGTTCCATCATGGAACAGGAGTCTTTATTTATCCCCATGAGGGAAGTCTCTCCCTGTGAGGTCCCGCTTTGTGCTACCCTTAGGGGGGTTGTAGCATAGCTCACCTCCCTAGCCTCACAGGGAAGGGCTCCACCCTGGGGAAAAGTGATGTGATCCCATAAATTGTCACAATACATGAAAATTGCTAATTAACAACTTTTTTGCAAACACAGTTATATTTTATTCTATTAAAAAAACTGAAGTCTAAAAATGATGGCAATGCAAATATGTGTTAATTAAAGATCTACAAAATATGTGTAAGTTGACTCTATGGTATTGATTTTTTTGAGTTCAGAAGGATGAAAGACTGGGATGGTCCTGCTGGGATGCTGCGATCTATAAGCTTCAGAACACTCTCAGCAGTAGCTGCACTAACCTGCTAAACAAATTGAAGCAAGGCAGGTCTGCAGGCACTTCAAGTCGCTTTATTATAGTTACATCAAGTTACATTAAGATGTCTCATAGGAGCCCACTGGCACCCATCACCTAGGCAATATCGCCTCAGCTTCCTATGTATATAACCTTTAATCATAACACTCTCTCACTCATACACCATTCTCACAGCATTCGCTCTTACATCATAAGTTCCATGCATCCATCCAAGCACAATAAAACACGCGTTTCAACTCAGATGTGGAAAACAAAATCACTGTTTGCTTTCTGTCATGATAGCCCTCGGCGCTTAGGTCTGCACAGTATTTATTTATATAGCAGAGACAGTGTGTCTTTTGGAAGCAAGAAACTTAAGTTGAAGGGTGAAATTTGATATTTGAGAAAGGGTAGGCGATGTGCTTCACGAGCTAATGGGAAGACGGTTTGATTTCAATGTAAGTGAAACTGTGCTAAACATCTCAGGGTTTCGGGTAAGTAGACCATTTAGCACAAAAACACTGCTCACCCATGAGATGGCTGACAGCTTCTGTGGCAATTTGACATTGAAACAGGCATATGTAGATTTGAAGGACAGAAAATAAAATCGCTTAAATGCTGAATTACAAACGTATTCCTACAGGTGGAATGCTTCTGACCACAGAGGCCAAGCGTCCTTCTCCCCTCAGCTGAGACAGGGTACTCGTTGTGTACACGCACACTTCTAATATGATACATGTGTGCATATAGGTTGCAAGGTCAGTGAGTGACAATAGCAAGGGTGAGTTTGTCTTAAACATACACGTTTGTATATTTCCTGGGAATGCGACAGAAATAAACTGTGTCCAGAAAAGAAAGACACTTAAAAAATCAGAACAATCCAAGATCTATGTCCTCACCTGCGCTACTGCTGGTCAGATTTGTTGGTGACTAATATTCTGAGTTGAAATCATTAAGTATCAAACAACCCTCCTTAGATCCAGACATTGTTGACAACTATTTATGCCACTGCCCCTGCCCTTCACTTGGAAGACAATAGAGAATGTTCTCACTGCACAACTGCACGGATCAGGACCTACAACCACCTCCATGACCACAAGTCAGGCTTCAGGCCACTAAGCACTACAGAAATAGTCACGATCCATATTGTTTTGACGCACTAAAGATCAGCAATAATGATGACATCCCTGCCTGCAGATCCAAAGCAGTCTGTCTGCAGCCAATGTGCTTGTAGAAAATTAAGGTCCGGATTCATGGAACATTTTCCTATGGGATTGCACCATTACAAAATGCTTCTGTGAATCAGGCCACAAGTCTGGTTAAAAATCTTCCTATTCCTCATGTGCTTTAACTACACTGCTCTTCGACCCCAGCAATCACCACCAGCTGTTTCAGACGGCATCACCTAGATTGCAGCACCTCCAAGTCACATGCAGAGTCCCACAGAGCTCTATACCCATCCTACCCTCATTTTCTCTATTACCACCACCCATCCTCCCTCCACACTCTACACCCAGCCACCCACCCTCCCTCACACTCTCTACCACACCCACCCTCTTGCCACACTCTCTACCCCCACCCTCCCACCCTCCTGCCACACTCTCTACCCCCACCCTCCCACCCTCCTGCCACACTCTCTACCCCCACCCTCCCACCCTCCTGCCACACTCTCTACCCCCACCCTCCCAACCTTCCTCCACTCTCTCTACCACACCCACCCTCCTGCCACACTCTCTAGCCCCACCCGCCCACCCTACCTCCACTCTCTCCACCCCCACCCTCCCACCCTACCTCCACCCTCTCCACCCCCACCCTCCCACCCTACCTCCACCCTCCCACCCTACCTCCACACTCTCTACCCCCACCCTCCCACCCTACCTCCACACTCTCTACCCCCACCCTCCCACACTACCTCCACTCTCTCTACCCCCACCCGCCCACCCTACCTCCACTCTCTCTACCCCCAACCTCCCACCCTACTTCCACTCTCTCTACCCCCACCCTCCCACCCTACCTCCACTCTCTCTACCCCCACCCTCCCACGCTACCTCCACTCTCTCTAAAACCCCCACCCTCCCACCTTAACTCCACTCTCTCTACCCCCAACCTCCCACCCTACTTCCACTCTCTCTACCCCCACCCTCCCACCCTACCTCCACTCTCTCTACCCCCACCCTCCCACGCTACCTCCACTCTCTCTAAAACCCCCACCCTCCCACCTTAACTCCACTGTCTCTACCCCCACCCTCCCACCCTACCTCCACTCTCTCTACCCCAACCCTTCCACCCTACCTCCACTTTCTCTACCCACACCCAACCTTCCTCCACTCTCTCTACCCCTATGACCCACCCTATCTCCACTTGCTCTACACCCACTTACCTTATCCCCACTCTCTCTACCCCGACCCACCCTTTCCCCACTATCCCTACCCCACCCAATCTATCCCTACTATTTCTACCCACACCCACCCACCCTACCCCAACTCTCTCTACCCCCACCCACCCACTCTACCTCCACTCTTTCTGTCCCCACCCACCCTGCCTCCACTTTCTCTAGGCCACCCTGTCCCCACTCTCTCTACCCCCACTCACACACCCTACTTTCACTCTCTCTACTGCCTCCTACCCACCCTACCCTCACTCTCTCTACCCTCACCCACCCTAACCCCACTCTCTTCCAACACCCTCCTTACCCACAATCTCCACTCTCTTTACCCCCACCCACCTTGCACTATGTGCACCCATCCACCTTGCCCCAATCTGTACCCCCACTTTCACTTTCCCCAACCAACCACCTTATCCTCACCCACCCACCCTACAACCACAATCTATACACACATCGCTCACCCCACTTTGCTGCCACTCTCTCAACAACCGGCCACCCTACCCCCACTCTCTCTACCCACACCCAACCCCCCACACTCTCTCTCTGGTGCCCACCCACCTACCCCACCCCTACTCTCTACCTCTCGACTTACCTTCTCACTCTCAACCTCTCTCGCTCATATTTTCTCTTGCTCATCATCAATGGATCCCTTCCTCTATTGTTTCCTCCCTTGTTCTGTTCCCCTACCTTCTCATTTTCTTGCACACCCGCACCCCTTATCGCATCCTCCTTTCAAATTTTTCAACCTCCTCCTTGCACCCTGGTTCCTATAAATGCAAAATGCAAAGAACAGCAGTAAACGCCAAAACTATTGGCTTTGCCAGTGCATGTTTCATAAGAGATTATGGGTGACCTCTTCGTGGAGCATCTGATCAAGTAATGCTAAAAAGTCAGCTGCATCCAGATCAAGTGTAGCACTCACCTCTCACACTGACCATTGCCTCTCCACCCCTATCCTTACTCCCCCCTCCCCACATCTTTGTAGGCAAAACTAAAATTGTTTGCCTCACTACAAAGGGATGATGTTGCATTCAACCTAAATCAACACTCTTTATAACCTACACCCATACATACAGACTATTTCACATAAACAGTCAAGCAGATTACATAGAAGCAACTCCCTTCACCAGATTATTAACCACACAACCGGGATGCGGATATTTCTCATGTATTTCTCAGGGGCGATTGAACAATTGATCAGATCACCAGCTTGCCTCAGAAGACTATCAGGCGCACCACAGGATCCCATCTCCTGCCACCTAGGAAACCAATGAAATCACCAGACAACCAACTATGATCAAATTGACTATCGAGAAGTGAAGGAAGTGGGCACCACCTTTTTAGTATATCAATACATACATGTTAAACTGTAATTTAAGGAGCAGAAACCACAAAACACATGAGGCGAAAATATTATTGGAAAAACACCAAGGACGCCTCCTCAGGTCTGACCGCACACTTCAATGCATACAAAATGCTTTGTGTCAAATGTACATTAATACACAAGACAAAATATAATCTTTGTTGGTCCTCTTTTATATATCATATCTTGGACAGCCACTTGGAGACAGATGTGAACTTGGCCAATGCTTTTCGGACGTCAGATCCTTCTTAAGGGCAGTCTGTAAACAACATCTACATCAAAGAGGAACCAGATTAAGTAGTCAAGCTGGAAAAAACTCGAACTAAATTCAAAACTAAATACAACATGCTAATTGCGTTCCACAGGCTATACCGGGGGTAACGGCTTGGTGGCCCGAGTTAAAGGCCTGAGCAAAACGAGGACCCCTGGACGTTTTCCCCCAGTATAGCCCGTGGAACGGGTATAAAACGCCATTAGCACCAGTGCCATGGGTTGGGATGGGTCTAATTTGAAGTATTTTCAGTGCATAAAATGGGTTGCCTTGTGGCGTCCCGTTCACCGAATGAAAAGGCTGCTCAAAGATGGCCACCATGGAAAGGGAAAGCGGTACAGAGCCCCTCTTCCTTTTCCATGATGGGCGAAAAAGTGGAGGAGAGGAAGCAGTAGCTTTGGCAGCGGCTGCGGCCAGTGCTGCCGCCGCCGCAATGAGGTAAATGGGGCGTGGGGATGGGAAAAAAGGGTTTGGCGGTGGGGTAAAATAAAAGACGTGGGAACCGACCATCAGGAAGCTTGGAACGTAGACTAGATCAGAAGATTCAGCCCGTGTTACCATCCTCCTGATTGGCTGGCTCCCCCGCCAAGGATACTAATGGGCTATATAAAACACCAAATATTACTGTTATGCCACACAGAAAATGCCGCTGTAGAACTTGGAAAGAGCGCCAATTCTCTGGAAAGTGCCACAGAAAAACCATTGGTCCTTTGAAGGTAAACAATTGGAAACAATGCAGCAAACTCCATTGTGGACAAAGTAGAAGGAGAGGCGACACCATGGGAATAAGCACGGGTCATGAGCAAGGCATCATATGTTGGAAGTGACAGCTTTAGAAGAATCGGTTAGGGGAGCATGCATAGAAAGACTAGGTTCAAGAACAATGCAGCAAAATCTCAAAGGTGCTTGACCGAGGTCGGAGAGCCAGAATGAACCACAGATTGCAGGCAATACGTGAGGCTAAGGGGTCATGCAGAATTGGATTGGAACAAGGCAGTTCGGCACCCACCGGTGAAAGAGGCCAGTCAAAGCATCCCTGCGCATCTCACAGAGACAACGTCTGATCTGCGTCGATTCTGGGACCACAGCAAAGCCACTTACGACAGCTATTGAGCCGACACTGTGCACAGGCAACCGGCCACCTTCCAGATAAAGGGGCCCGGCCTGCCCTTTGCTCCTTGGCCGCCTACAGCTGATCACTGGTGTGATCTGATCTTTGGTATGGCTCTAGTCCACACACCCGTGTGCTAGACATGCTGCGGCGTGTGGCCATATTACAGAGATATCGTACTGCTCATGGCCAGTGCTTCAGGTAATGTTTTGGGAGAGGAAGGCATACATTTCTCAACCCCGTATTTTTAGAAGTCATAATACTTCCATGCTTTACATTTTAAAAGTAATCCCCCATGATAAAAATACTGAAGTGAATTGTTGGGTGAAAAAAGACAGATAGCATTCTCCTGCCTTCTTTGGTTTTTCCAATTGTGAGAACAAAACAAAGTAGCAATTGGACCTGTACAAGTCCCAGAATATGCACGGGCAGTATAGTATGTGTGTGTGTTTGCGTGCGGGTGGGGTGGGAGGTGGGGGGAAGGGGTGCCTCTGATTAAGAATTCTCTGAGACACCACAACTGGAAGACATATTTTAAACACAGTGAAATATATGGAAATCTTTGTCTTCTTAGCTCCTCGTTTATATATATTTTTGTTGTTGCTTTTTATGGCCCGAAAAACATCCCAAAAATGGTTCTCAGAAGCTGTTCTTCACACTAGCAGAGCCTGACATAGTTTCTACCGGGCATGTCTACTCATTGTGAAAGACAAAGTATTTTAAATACACCAACTCCCCAGTTACAATGCAAACACAGTTGTTTGATTTCCATCCATCTGCTGGTGATTGTAAATGAGTGCCACTCTCCTTTACACCAGTGCTTCATCGGTGACCAGCATGTGCAAACAGCGCCACCGTGTTGCAGTCTGTGGAACTAAGCTAAAACGTTTCAGTTCTGGGCACTGCTACTACCAGGCGCAGATCCCATCATGTACTTCCCTTTTGTGCCTCTCCCTCATTTCCCATTTCCAGCGGACTTGTACAGACCATGTGTGACGCAGTGAAATATTTACATTTTTTAATTGAAATGTAGTCTTTTTCCTACACGTGGGTTCTAAGAAGCAGTTCATATCATCAGCACATAATGACTAAACTGACACCCACGTCATTTCCATGATTCGTTTTTATTTATATTTTTATTGTAGTTTTTTATATTTATACCGCACCTCTCTTCAGTACTAGGTGCTTTAGAATCAAAAACGGATACAAAACTCAAGCGCATTAACATAAAGAGCAGACTTTGTCAAGTTATTTTTCATAGTTAAAGAGAGTCCGACACCCTGGGAACAGAGAGTTAGCAGGAGAGCAGGGTCTATGCAGACCTCAGGCAGTGGGGAACGTGAGCAATTTGCGAAATCGCCAGGAGGAGCCATATTGTGTCCAGCGACGTTTCATCGCAGCAGAGTCCTAGCTGGTGCTCGAACTCAAACGCAGGGACGTTTTCCAAGAGGGCACGAGCAGGTAGTCAGTCAGGCAAGTAGGCGAATAGGTCACGGAACATTCAGGTAATGGGAAGTGAGATGGATGTATTTGTACATATGATAAAAATAAGGCGTGACCATGTGACCTGTGTTTTGCAGCTGGGACACATTACCCTGCACGAGATACTAAGGGCCCGAGTCATGGCATTTTTTGCACGGTTCAAAGTGATTTTGCACAGCTGAAAAGTGACTTTGCACTGCCAACACGAACCATGATTCATGCAACTGTGCAAAGTGTCTTTCTGCTGTGCAAGGTCAATGCAAAGACATTTTTGCAGTCCAAAATGACTTTGCACTGACTTTGAAAAGCAAAAATACACTTTGCACAGTTCCATGAATCAGGGTTTGTGTCGGCAGTGAAAAGTAACTTTGCAGCAGTCCAAAGTCACTTTGAACTGTGCGAAAAAATCCATGAATCGGGACCTTAACCCTCTGAGCTACTTCACAAACTCACATTCTAATGACAATCTGTTATTTAAAGGGGATGTTCCCTTAAGACAGTGTTCTGCAAACTGTGGCTCTGTGGGTGGCTTGAACTGTCCCCCCTGATCCATTACCATTGGCTGTGCTGGCTAGAACTGATGGGAGCTGTAGTCCAAAACATCTGGAGGGTCAAAGGTTTCAGGCCCCTGCTTTAAGGGGAGGCCTTGCATCCCCTCCAGAGGCTATTTCCCGACTATTTCCGGTTCCTCCTGTGGAGGCATTGTCCACAGCACCTGCAGAGGAGGCTGGGTACATCCTGGCCCTTCACAAGTGGTACATCCTGGCCCTTCACAAGTGCTCAAGGCTTTTCTGAAACATTTAGATGCATAACTTTGTCATAAAACCTTGTCCTCTGTAATGAAAACCCAGAAATAATCGCACAAGGCAAGAACGAAGAGGTACAAATAGCCAATTGATAATCAGCATTGCTGTACATGTGAGAAAAGGAGACCACAGCAAACAGACCCAATGCAACTGTACTGTATAAACCCACTTAACCAGCAATTGCCCACAACTTTATCAACTAGCTCATGCCCTTTTCAAAAAGATGACTTAATTATATTTAAAAAGTGATCATTTAAGGACGAAGGAGACTCCCTCTAGCCTTAGGTCTCCTCACACTAACACCCTCTCCACTTCCTCTCACAAGACCCTGCTCAATTGACATAAATAAGTAGTAAGGCTAGAGTGGATGCACCACTATACCTTCCACCCCCGCCCCCCCTATAAACACTGCTGTTACGTACAACCTGTTTACTGCATCGGCTGTCTATTTGATCCCAATCGCTGTACTTCCTTAATAATGCCATTTTCAAAATGTAAGTCATTTGTAATGTTTACTTCCTACTCTTTTCTACAGCGCAAATGCATTCAACTTCCTGGCTTTTTTGCAAACTGCTTCGTGTGCTGGGGTTCGTGTTCTGTTACTTCTAATGTGAAACATAATACAAGTCCCAGCGTGAACATTGCTTTTGGCAAAAAAGCCAGAATTGGGTAAACGTGATTGGCATGCGGTAAATTGAAACTTATGGGCAAAAGTTGTGTCATTACACCAGGTGGGAAATTGTCCTCCAGCGGGACGCAGCATATCCAAGCTAGCCCCCAGCGCAGATGCGGAAAATAGGTTCCGTCCCTTAAGCGCCGGATCTCAGCTTCCGGTGCAGAGCCCTGCGTCCACGTATGCAAGGCCCGCAGAGAACCCGCAGCTTTTAAGTCCAGCTCAGTCGGTCCACCTCTGCTCTTTGCGGCCCCAATACTCACAGAAAAGCGAAAGGTAATTGGGAAGAAAAGTCCATGTAAGCAGTTGGCGCATTTCTTGGGGATATTCGGATAAGGAGCTGCTGGGCCAGCCAGCAGCCATCTTGAGTGCGACGCGGTCTTCATTTGCAGTATTCCTTCCGGAATTCTAGGCACAAAGAGAAGAGGTGTTAGCTTCTACGCACTTCTGAAACATTGATCTCAAACTGCAACATATCTGGTGACGGATTCCTACTCTGTCCTGGATTTTAAAACCACATTACTTGGCAATCAGGGGGCTGCTTAAGTAACAGAATATGTATGCGCTTATTTTCATGAGGCTACAAAATGGGCCGGACGTGGTGAAACATGTGAAAATAACCTCTGCACATGTTTCACTGCATCCTTGCCATTTTGAGGCAGGATCACTAGACAAAGTGGGACATGGAACAGGAAATCCAATCCTTGTGTTCCTCTGCTCTGTGCATGGAAACCGTGAGCGTCTACACCATGGATGTCCAACTCCAGGCCGCAAGGGTCTGATCCATGTCGGGTTTTCAGGATACCACTAATTAATATTCATGAGATAAATTTGCATGTAATTATGCTAAATGTATGCATATTTTTACCCCCCAGGTCTACACCCACACTTTATTTGAATATGGGCGAAGAGGCTGGGTGCCCTGTGGATACGTTCTTCTTTTCTTTTCATACCTCAAAAAAGCAGGTGGAGTCTGTAGGCACTCTGCACAAGGACAGTTACCATGTTTGTACAAGCGCCCCAGTGGTCACCACATTGCCTTTTCTGCCTGGGGCAGTGGCAGTGGCGGACTTAACGGTCGTCAGACAGACAAATGGCGAGCGGGCCCCTGTGCCCTGCCCCCCCCCCTTCCCTCCCCAGTCTCTCTCTGAGACACACATTGCAGTCAGACCCGACATTCAGAAGATGGTCACAGCACACTGTAATGGAGGCAATGAATCTATGAATGGGCTTTAAACGCCTGCCGCGCAGTGCACAGTGCCCATTATTACTCTGTGTTAATCACTTCCCAGTTGTCCTCTGCAGCTCGGTCCAGGGGGCTCTGACTGGGCAGTTTACTTCTCGCCGTATCCCCTCTCCAGAAACGCACGCTCCTCTGCTCTAGCAAGTGTTTATAGTTAAGAAATAATGCAGATTTAAGCAGACCTTAATTCTGCTTGTTGTAATATTAGTTATGGGGTGGATGTCTGCGCTCGGGCCTTAAAAATCACAACTTAAATAAAATGAATCATGTGTCCCTAAAGTTCATCTTTGCGCAACTCCGCCCACTTTGGGGCCCCACCTCAAGGTCCCGCCCACTTGGTGGTCCTCTGTAATTTTTGCCCACGGGACTCTTTGCCTTAAATATGCCACTGGGCAGTGGCACAAGAACCCAGGGACTGGCTGTATTCCCATGTCATTGTCCATGCCAAGGCAGAGAATAACAAAAATCCATCGAAAGGAGCAGGGACCAAGGAAGCATCCCTTGAAAAAGGATTAGGCTTTGCGATTAAAATGAGTGCATAAGATAAGTGTGCAGAGCTGAAATGTTTGGCCTGTTAGATCATCCGATTCTTGGCATAGGACATGTTGAGGCCACATTTTAATTCTGTGGAATACGCTCCATCGTCTATGCAGCATACCAGAGCCCACTGCCTAGTCTGGAAGAGGGCCCATATGAAACTGGGAAGCATGCTTTCCATTGGCTGTTCATTTCATGCCAGGTGCAAAGTTAGCACACATGTCAAAGTATGCAAACACTGAAAGGGAAGCCGCCATAGAAACTAAAAACAGTTGGAGACATGTGAATAGCTCTGCAGGGGTCAAATCCAATGCATAAGAGCATGTTTTACATGTACATATATATATATATATATATGTAAACACACACATACATATTTATATATGAAAACAGAAAACAAAACTTTATAACAGCGCTAAGGCTACTGTATCAAAAAGTAAAGTCTACAAACATTTGAAAAAAAACATCATTAAGGTACGAACACTCACTCGATGCCACTACAAACACAACCCTGTAACTCAAAGTATAAACACTACATTGATGTAACGTGCCTACTATTTGAAGTGACTGTTAAGGCTGGACTTGTAATGGTATGTAGTGAGTGTTTATACTTCGAGTTTCAAGATTGAATTTGGGGCGGTATACAGTTAGTGTTTGTACCTTAATGTTGTTTCTACTGTTCCCAGACGTTACTTTTTGTTAGGGTAACCTTAACTCTTTTTTCAAACCTTTTTTCAATTTTATTCCAGTAGTTTATTGTGGGGTTTATGGCTTATAGCGCAAAAGTGTGTGTTGTACAAGTGTACGTCATATAAGTAAATGGGCTATAAGTATAATGTCATTTGAGCATATGGTGTATGATTGTATGCCCTATAGGTATGTGGTATGTATGTATGACTTATGGCGTGTGAACGTATGATATATGACTGGCTGAACAGTGCGTATGAGTATATGGCATATGGCGTGTGAGTGTATGGCACATGAGTATCTGTCATATGTGTTTATGTTGTATGTATATTGTATGAGTGTATGGCGTGTATGACATATGGTGCATGAGACATGCATCTATGGCATATGAGTGTTTGGTATGTTAGCTCTGGCATAATAATGTCTGGTGCAGGGGCATAGGGCCTTTGAGCTTATAGAAATGAGTGTGTGGTGGGTGAGTGTACGGTATATAGTGTATGTGTATATGACATATGTGTTCATGTCAATGAGTGTATGGCATATGAGTTTATGCTTTATATGTGTATATGTGTATATAACTATACTGTATGGTATATGGCATTTGAGCATTTGGTGTATGAGTATTTGGTATATAAGCATGTGGTTTATGCATGTCTGTCTTACATGTGTCAGGTGTATGGCATATTGGTTGTTAGGTGTATCAGTGTATGTTGTGCAAATGTATGTTGTTTGAGTGTAAGTCATGGGAGTATAGGTTGTGTGAGTTTGTGGCATAAGAATGTATAGCTTAAGAGTGTGTGGAGTATTCACAAGTCGCGTACAAGCACATGGTTTAAGTGCATGTGGTGTAAGTGTGTGTAGAGTAATTGTGAGTGACGTAAGAGTGTGTGCCGTAAGAGTGCATTGAATAAGAACCCATGGAATAAAATTATGCGGTATAAAAGCCTGTGACATAAGAGTATGTGGCATAAGTGTGTGTGATGTAAGAATGTGTGCAGTAAGAGTGTGTTACATGAGAAAGTGTGTCATAGGAGTGCGTGCTGTGAGTGCACATGGCAAAAAAGGGTGGTGTCACATTGTGTTGCATAAGCATATGTAGCATGAGTGTTTGTGGGGTGACAGAGTGTAGCAGAAGAGCATGTAGCATAAGAGTGTGTGGTGTAAGAGCATAATGCATAGGAGCATGGGGCCTAAAAGCGAAAGCGTTTTACAAAATAGCGTGTGGCGTAAGTGTAAGTGGCGTAAGTGGCATAAGATTCCATGGCATCGGAATATGCATTGCAAAAGTATTTGGCAAAAAGTGTGAGGCATAAGCTTGTCTGGAGCATGTTGCATAAGGGCACATGAGTAAGAGTGTGTGAAATAAGACTGTGTGGCAGAGCCTGTGGTGTAGAAGTTTTTGGCTTAAGTGTGCTTCTAAAAACTGTGAATGGCATTAGAGTGAGTGGTTTAATAGTATGTAGCATAAGAGCGTGTGGCCTAAGTGTGTGGGGTAAAATCATTGGGCCTACAAGCATGTGGCATAAGAGTGAACGGTATACAAATGCGTGGAATGAGTGCATATGCATAAGAGCATGCAGTGCTAGAGCATGTGTTGCTACAGCATGTGCCACACGCGTATTTGACTTAAGAGCACAGGGCATAAGAGCGCACAGTGTATGAGTGTGCGGCATAAGATTGGGCAGCATAAGAGTTTATAGCAAAAAAGTGTATGGTGTAAGTGTGTGTGTAAAAGTACTGCTAGCTCTTCGCGCTTGGCCTAAAATTGAAAGGAACTATTTACCCACTTGAGATGAGGATATGACATATCCAATCAAAGCCATACATTCTATACAAAATTAGTAGATGGAGACTATTTTTGAAGAAAAGTAAGTGGGAAGAAATGTCCATGTAGTTCAAATTCTTAGAATTGTGGGTTTATTCACTCCACAATCATCATAGATTGGCTGTCCAATCTATGAGGAATTTGGAAGAGCTAGTACTTATGCACTTTATCTACTCTATGGTTTAGGGTTTGCCACAGACTACTAGGCATGCAGCCGGCCATATCTCTTTTTTTTAAATTTGCATCTCAGCGCAACTGGGCATGGAATACCCTGCTATTCCTTTAAACTGTGTAGCATAAGCATGTGTCGTGTAAGGCACAGGAGTGTTCAATGTGTAAGTGTTGGGCATTCATTGTATGAAGTTATGTGAAATGCACATTTCCTATATGCCAGCTATATGTACGAAAACTCACATTAAAGTGAGGTCTGACCTTTGATATGGGTTTTCATATGTATAAGAGCCATGTAAGAGTTTTACATGTCATACATCTGCACTTTTGACTTATCCTATAGATCTCATATACATAAAAAAAATCACATCAAAATCAGTTCTGACTTTCATGTAAGTTTTCATAAGTACACTAGTGTACATGTATGAAATGTATATTTCCTACACATACATATTCACTTCGTATAGAAGATGTACATTCATTCTGCAAATGATTTATATGATATGATATGATATGATAGGTTATTTATAACGCGCTTAATACCCAGAGGTTTCTAAGCGCAGACGCGGGGAGCAAACCTGTGTTGCTCCACGTCGTCTTGCTTCCAAGGTGTGCACGTTGCCGCTGAGCTATCCTCCCGAGACGATACACATATACTTCTGAAAACTCACATTCATGTAAGGTCTAACTTTAATGGAAGTTTTTATATGTATAGGAGGCGCCCAGGGGTTTTATATTTCATGCATGTATGCAATTTACATCTCCTATGCATCTCATATACATATGAAAACTCATATCCACGTCAGTCCTAACTTTGCTGTGAGTTTTCATATGTATAGTAATCTACACGTACAGTTCATATAGCAGATGCATGTTCATTCTGCCCATGCAAGAAATATAGCTCATCTTAAAAAATAAACATATGCAAAATTGGGCAGCTCGATTTTTTTTTTACCAGATCCTGATAAGATCTTTATGCATTCTGGTTCCTTATGCATTTAACCGGCCATTTTGAAATTCTAACAACAACTGTGTTGGAGCTAGTGATGCCTTCCCGACTCCCACGCATCCTCTAATCATCCTGAAGTAAGTACCCTTAGGCTATATAGTTTAACCTCCATTACCTTAAACTTCATTTGCTACAAGGAGTAATCTATTCAACCATATTGTCTCTTTTTTAGGATTATTACTAGACCGCTATACCGCTGGCCTCACCCTAAAGTGACACTATGTAGTGTCGACTTACGTGATGACCAGCAGTCCCTAATGACATACATAGACGATCCAGACAAGTTCTGAGCTCCTCCTACCGCGTGTCCCTAAGGTTCATCTACCTGACTAAAGACACTAACGAAATTGTTCTACACAGCACCAGATCTTCTGTGCTGGTATGTTACATTCTTTTCTCTTTTCCTGTACTAAACTTATTTAATCATGCCGGATTTGAATTTCTCGATTTTACCTTTTAGATTTATACCCTAACCTCTACGCATGGACACACATGCCACTTTATGTGAATGAACCTTACTTCTTTCCTGTGAAACTTACGAATACCCAAAGTGTAAGAATGACACTACCTTACTTTAACTCAGGTCTGCCTATACTTAAATTCAGGTCCCTAATTAAGACTAGGACTTCCTTCTTAGTATCCTATTACCAATTATCATCATATCATTCGACCCCTGTCCAACCACTCCTAAAGCAAGAAATTATCTGCCAAATTAGGACTGAACTATAAATGGCCTTCCTAGACCTCATTCTCTCTGAATAAATAATGATCAGTGTTGATGAATATAAGGATTTATACAAGTTGCTCTCATTTGTACTTCTGATGACTGATTATTTAATTTGTACAGTATACTTTGAAATAAGTTGATCTATAATCATGACATATGTTTGACTGTTTTTTAACTAGATTCAAAGTTTCAATATCAATCGGCCCCTGAAGAAGAGAATACATCTCGAAATGCGTTGGGCAACTCTCCTATTGATTAATACATTTTATGGGTAAAATTGAATAACTTGTTATTACCATTTTTCTCAGATCGAATGAATATTTTCCTCGTATAATTCGGTTTATATGTAAATCATGAATACTTTTTCAAAAAACCTTGTAACATACAATTATGTTGACTAAAATTGTTTGGCTTACTCAGCCTCAGATAGTGTGCCGGGGATGGGAGTTCCCTAACTGGGAACATATCGGGCCTCATGACGACCCAGGCGGTAAGTTACCGCCTGGGTCGTACCTTTACCACCATGGCGTAAACTACGTTTACGCCATGGTGGTTGGCGGACTTACCGCCCCATTCCGAGGTTGGCGGGGCGGTAAGTCCCCAATCCCCATTTACCCTTCCCCATTCCCATTTTTGCCCCATAGGGCATAATGGGAGTGGGGAAGGCGTTAATTACGCCACCGTAAATTACGGTGGCGTAATTAACAACATGGTCCCTTAGCGCCATGGATTTTAACACCTGCTAAAAGCAGGTGTTAAATCCGCCATGGCGCTAAGGGACCTCGGAATCAGGCGGTAAGGGTCGGCGCTGTTTACGCTGCCATAAACCCCTTACCGCCTGGGTCGTAATGAGGCCCATTTTCTTTCTACTTACTACACAGCCCATATGCCAGGGCTGTTCCGCTTCTCCCCGGCACCTTTAATAAATGAAAAACTTCTCAACTGAACTCTTAACATAGAACTACAATCCAGTTACATCAGGTGTGCAAGTGATTGATCTTTCTTTCCCCAAGATCTGTATGCATGCCAAATATCTTTAAAATGCAAGCAGAACATTTTAAAGTATTTTGGGCTGAACATTTTTTTTTTTTCCTTAAGGGAAAACCATGTTGAAAGGTGTTTCAAAAACGTATTTTTCAAATTTGAATCCGTCCATGAAATGTTCCATGTGGGGGAAGATTCCTCCAAAAGTAACTGCCCATGTATCCAAATTTTCATTAATTGTCTCAAAAGCTATTGGGAAATATTATTTTCTGAAACCCCACAGATAATTTGTCTTAACTTGACTCTAACATTCCATCTGTCCTCATCCTCCTCGATCTCTCTTCTGCCTTCGACACGGTCAACCATACCATCCTGCTCAACCGTCTCTGTGAAAACCTGGGTATCACTGATCAGGCTCTGGCCTGGCTGACCTCTTTCCTCTCAGATCCACCCTCCCAGGTCCAACTTGGGTCCTTCCTTTCATCTATCTTCCACTCTACATGTGGTGTTCCCCAGGGGTCTAACCTCTCGCCCTGCCTTTTCAACCAATACCTGGCAACTCTCAACCACTGCATTGCCATTTTCTGCTCAAATTTCCATTGCTACGCTGATGACACTCAACTCATTTTCAAGCTGCCCTCTGCCACCTCCTCTCCCTCTCTCATCTCTGATTGCCTAACTGCCATTCAAGATTGGTGTGCCGCCAATGATCTTTGTCTGAATGCCAGCAAGACGGAGATCCTCCTTATCGGCACACCTTCACCATCCTTTCCCCTCACTCTCTGGCCGGCCTCCCTTGGCCCTCCTCCTACCCCCACCTGCGAGGCTAAGAACCTCAGGGTCATCTTTGACTCCACCCTTTCCTTCTCCGCCCACATCTCTGAGGTCTCTAAAAAGTCACATTTCCGACTGCACCTCCTCAGAGGTACTCTGCCTTTCTTCTCCTTCCCCCAGAAGCTCATGGTATCTCAAGCTCTGGTTCTCTCTAGCCTGGACTATTATAACAGCCTCTTTCTAAATCTACCTACCTCTACTCTCCGCCCTCTGCAACTAATCCAGAACAGGACTGCAAGACTTGTCCTTGGCATCAAGCCCTGGGATCGTATCTCTCCAGCTCTGAAATCTCTCTACTGGCTCTCAGTGGATGCAAGGATTAAATTCAAAACCCTCTGCATTGTCCACAAGGCTTTATGGGGCCTCGGTCCAAAATATCCTCAGCTATCCTTCTGCAAATACCTCCCCTCTCGAGCTCGTGGCTCCTCTACCTCCAACTCACTCAGGGTCAGTCGTTTTTCTAAGAAATGAGCTGGGGGTAGATCTCTGTTTTAGGCTGGGGCCTCCCTCTGGTACAGCCTCCCTGCCACTCTAAAACTCTAAAACTTGAGGAGAGCCATCTCTGGTTCCGGAAGCACCTCAAGACCTTCCTCTTTTCTTCTGCCTTCGCTCCCCCTGTCCTCTGCTGATCTGTTCTCTCTTGGCACCGTGCACCTGACCACCCTCTGTCTTTTGGGCCAAGGTACCTGCTCATCCTGCCACCCTCCCGCACTGCCTCCGGGCCACCCCTTGCACTGGGGTCTATATCTATACCCATACAGCCCCCCCTTTTCTTCCTGCACTTATCAGACCTACCCTGTCTGCTGCCTTAAACCTAGCACTTGCAAATTGCTAGCTGCATTACCACTGTTTGTTGCCTTTATTATTTATTTATTGTTATTTATCTGTTTCTCCTCTTCTTCGCACTTTCCACCTCTCCCCCCTTCCATGCACTTTTCCCCTCCCCCCTCTCCCATGCACTTGCGCGTTTTCAATGTCACTGGGCCTAGTAAGATCGCTGTTTTGTTCTCCCCTGTTCCCCTCCCTTGCCTGTCGCGCTCTGAAACACTTGTGTACGAGCGCGATAGAAATAAAATATCAATCAATCAATCAATTAATCTTAACTATGCCATGCACAAGCGCAGTATCGTTTTCTATATAGATCTGGCCATAAGATGAAACAGCTGGCAGTGTTAGTACCTAAGCATGAAAAGGCAGTGCGTGGCAAATGTCTATCTAATGCCTATACAAGAACCAAACCCGCTGGCTTTGACAATACAGGTTTTTTAAAAACATTTATTTTTACTTACCAATACAATTTTTTCATGGGAATGCAGTACAATGAACAGTTTCAAGGACGCACATATTGGTTATAAATGAAGTGGCTGAAGGCACGCATGGATAAGTATTTTTATTACACTAGGAGGTACTTTATAGTTGCATTTAAGTCATCACATTTCAGAAGACGGCTTAGAAACAACAATGACATCCCCTTAAAAGTACTGAGCTAGCTCAAAGGGAACTCTGGGGGATGGTGGGAGTTGGCAGGGAGGGGCAAGGAGTAGGTGATAAAGGCCATAGGCGCTTGCATGGCCATGCCAAAGGCAGTCAATGGATGGGTAAAAAACTAAACACTCACAGGTTGTGTGTCCCTACTCACACCTCAATTCTGTCATATCTTCACTTTCCATGTCAATAGTGTAGACCTATAGGCAGTACTTACAGCACTCCCTAACATACACAATTAAATATATTGCCGGAATAATAAAAACATTGTATACAAATGTAAAGTTACCAAATTTAAAAGGGAAGTCCATAAGCTTTGGGAATTGTAATGATAAATTAAAAAAAAAATTGTATAAAATAAACTATTTTCTTAATCCAAATAAAATTATCAATCACACCACATATTTACCTAATTCACACCCTAACACTCCTTTACAAAACTCACTTTACCTGTGGCATGGATGTGAGCTAAATGTGAAAACGTTGTTTGTTTTGTTATACTAGTTAATTTGAACTGGGTGTTTATACCTTTTCATTGTCATTTCCAAGGCAGTAGCCTATACATTTTGTTAACTTTGAACTTTTTGTTTGTACCCTGACATTTCCAAGTTTGTATACTTAACCTTTGTATAGGTAGCATCCTCAACCCATTTAAAAAATGTGCTCCCCAATTAGTTCAATTACTTTCTTTTATGAGAGTTTGACTGTGCGTATATGTGCTTTGTGTGTGTTCCTTGGAGTGGGTTTCTGTGTGTGTATGCTCTGTGCATCGGGATTGGATTGTATTTGCAAATTGTTGGTTATATGTGTGTGTGTTTGTGTGTGCAGATTCCTAGTGTATTTTGGCTGTGTGTGCTCACATTCTGTGTGTGTTGTATTTGTGTACTGTGCTGACCTACATGCCAAGCCTATTGATATGATAAGATATGATAGGTTATTTATAATGCGCTAAATACCCAGAGGTTTCTAAGCGCGGACGCAGGGATCGAACCTGTGTTGCTTCCTGTCGTCTTGCTTGCAAGGCAGGCATGTTGCTGCTGAGCTATCCTCCCGGGACATTGCATGACATTTGTGCATTGTGAACATATGGTTTGTACTTCTCCTGTGTGTCTTCCAAGCTTGTGTTTATGCATATTCTGTAGATCATTTTGCTTCAGTGAGTAATTTGGTGGTGAGGAGCCAATGTTTAGACATATAAGTAAGCGGCTCACTGCTGCCACATTTTGCTCATTTGCGGGTTTATACCACCTTCTGCCCAGCACATTTGCACACTGCCGTGTAAATGAATAATGGCAGGCAGCGTTTACAATTACAATTAAATTCTGCCTTCCATGCGTGAATGGCAGGCAGCATATACAAAGGATCCCTATGGAGTTTGTGTGCTTTATGCTGGCACATAAAGCCAGTGGGCTGCACAGAAATGCCCAGCATTTGCGCTGGTATGAAAATTCATGCCAGGGCAAATGCTGGGGCATTTGTATGGTGCATAGAAAGGGAGGTGGTGGAAATGCAAGTTGGGTTCCGCCCCTCCTCTCCACCATACAAAGGGACAAAAATGTGGCATAGCACGAATGAAATCTGCCTTTTACACCTTTCATTCACATGTGCTTACGTACAGTCAGAACGGACTACACGTGTGTATGGTGGATTGCCTGTTTGACTCCAGATTCTGAGCGTATTGACAGGGTGTACATTCCAATGCTGCACATTTGTTCTTGCTCAATACAGAACATGAAGATATGATTCCATATTATTTAAGCATTCACTCCTGATCACCCATAGCATACTTAGTTTCATGGAAAGGAAGGGCAGGGGTTAGGTGAAATTAGTTAATGGGATTTTGGTGAGCACAGAGGTGCTATGACATATTTGCTCCATCTGTTACGTCTCAGGAACTCTTACGTATAGGGCCGGGTGGAATTGTGAAATTCTGTTCTGCCCACCGCAGAAGTGAAATGTGAAAGATTTCGATCTGTTTTGCCATAATCTGCCATTCCGCCACAATTGTGTATCTGAAAGAGCGGGGTGAAGTTTCACGTGCCGTCTTGCAACCCGAATCAAGCCACACAAAGTCTCTCCTGCCGCTGCATGAACCTAGCATGAATTGAAAAGAGTGGAACAAAGTTTCTCGTGCCGTTGCATGAAACCTAGCATAAATCGAAAAGAGCTGAATTAAGTTTCTTGTGCCACTGCGCAAACCTAGCATGGTTCGAAAAACCTGTGCAAAGTTTCTTCTGCTGCTGTGTGAACCTTGCACGAATTGAACAAAAAAGCTGCACACAGTTTCTCGTGCGGCTGCATGAAACTACCAAGGATCGAAAAAGACCTGCCTGAAGTTTCTTGTGCTATTTTCAGGAAAATAGTATGGATCTGTAAAAGACCATCAAAAAGTTTCTTGTGTTGCTGCGTGAACCCTTCACACATCGAACAAACATGCAAAATGTCTCATGTTACAGCACGTAACTAGCACAGCTAAAAAAAAGACTTGTGCGAAGTTTCTCATCACGCAACACGAAACTAGCATGGGAACCAAACACCACAAACCAAGTGAAACCACACAAAACCGGGTGAAATTTCAATGACGATGGAAAAGTATTGCTGATTTTGGGGATCAGGCAGAAGCAGAATCCAGTGCGGGTTCCATACTATGTGCTTTGCAGGCACAGATTGTGCTCATGCCTACCTACGTATGTAAATGTACTGGATGCAGGCATGGCTAAGGGTTGTCCTTCATATGGGTATTAACGGATCTCATGCCTGATATGTGGAGAGACGGTTTTGGGGTAGGGGTGGTTCAGAATATGCTTCAACGTGAAGCCATTCAGTGCCAGATCTGGTGGGCACCATTCAGAGGTGGAGCAAGGTTTTCATCGACCCTTAGGAAAGTCCACCGCTCTCTATGCGAATGGGTGAGTTTGTACACTTACGTGACCCACCCACTCGTCATATGACCAGCCCAACATGTGTAACCCTATCGCTAAAGGGATACATTGGAGTGTATCGAAAACAATGGGGAAAGGTTGGAGGTTGTGCCCCAAAATGTTCACAAAAAGCGGCTGAGCCTAAAAGAAATAACTGGCTGAGAGAATGCCCCCTGCTGGCTGGTGCTCCACAGTGCGTGCTTCCTAGGACTTTGCCTGCATTGCCCATCTGCTGGCACCAAAGCTTTTATTTTCAAAACTCCCAAACACCTGCGACAGAAAGCCTATCACACTGCCACCGCCCCTCTCTCTCTCGGCCTACACTTTGGGGATGTAGCGAGGCCTGGACACGCTTTCCTGACTCTGCTGCTTTTCTCTCTCCCAACAATCAGTAAATGCTCTGCTGGCGCCTTGCAAAGCCCAGATTACACCCCAAGTGAATGGTGGGTATAAGAGGATGCCAGTGCCTTCGCCTGAGCCCCCGCCTCTCCCATCTCTGCCACAGTCTGGGCCATCCCATGTTCCCATTCCCTGTGGCGAGTTCTGCTGACATGACAGCACGAGTCTAAAAATAGCAGCTCTGCCCAGACCTACCACTTAGTGGTCAGGGAAAGTGGTGTGTCAGCAGTTCAATTACCTTTGTCCAAGTCAATGTTCTTCGCTGGCAGGACTTTATCCAGATCCGCCTTCTCCTTCAGAATGTTGTTCTTGTAATCTGTTCAGAGAAATGTGCATTCGTAAGAGTATGTCTAGGATCACACAGCAGAAAACACAGAAGCAGGGCGTGCAGCCATAAGCTAATCCTCCCAGCTTCTATTCATACTAGTACACAATGGGCAAATCCCAGCTGAGATGTATTGGGACACAGGGAGGTCCCTCGATATGCTATTTCCTCTGAAATAGAAAAGCATGAAAGGCTGTGACAAAGATAGTCGCATATCAGGACAGGCATGTGATTGACTCTATCCCAACCCTCTGGGTTCTATGTCCTTATTTCGATTTTTGTAGGTCCCCTAACCAAAAGACCCATTTTTTACACCCGATTTTAGGCGGCCTACAAAAATGGAAATAAGGACATTTCCCCACCTTTTCCCCCACCCGCTCTCCTGTTTTTAGACCAAATCAGGGAGTTTCAACCGCGTACCCCTCACCCTAAGCCCCGCTACCTCCCAAGCCACCCCCAAAAATGCAAACAAACACAGACACATACACGTACACCCAACACATACATAACACACACAGACACAGAAACTTACCCGAACGCCCTGGTGGCTGCTTCCGGGTCCTGGCGTGCCTGTCAGCCCCTGCGCGCACAGTCTGATAGTTCCATTTAGAAAGAATGCTCTGTGCGGTCACAGAGCGGTCTTTTGAAATCGTTTTTTGTTTGTTTTTGTCTTTTTTTTTTAAAAAAAAAAAGGTCTATTGACCTAATACCCCCTTCAGGCTTCTTGATTGCACTAGCCCATTAAGTGATTGCCCATTTTCTCTGCTGGCCTGTCTTCATCCAATTAACAAAAGTAGTTGTAGACGCCAGGTGGTTAAAGACACTTTCAGAGGATTGCGTGTCAGCACTTCTCCATCCCGAACCTAAACACACAGAAACCTTCGCTACCCAGCTTGTGACGCTCTATTAACCCCCAGCTGCGTTTAATATGGTTAATATGGTTTACCATATTTCCCTGTGGTTTCTGTAATGCTGGTTCTGCATTTCAAGTAAACGAATTATATTTTGGCGTAAACTCGATTGCAATGATTTATTTATTTATTTTATTTATTTAAACGCGATTGCAATGATCTGCATGTAGGAGGAGTCTGATGCTGCAGTTCAGAGAAATACAAATATATTTTACCCTAAGAAGTAAATCGCTCTTTTGCTAGACCTTTGTAATGCGCTGGTGTTGGTGCTATTTGAAAAGAACAGACATTATTGTTGGTTGTTATAAGTGTCATACAAAAAAGATCCCTGTATTTCAAAATCAAGGTAAAAGTAACGCCCCTTCACACGAACGTTTGATCTAGTTTTCCCGCTACTCTGAGAACTCCAGAAAGCTGCCCGAGCATAAATGACGCGTTCCAGGGGAAGCATGAAAGGCAAGGAATTTTCCAAATGAAAGCCTACAGATTCCAAGTACTAAAGGTCTTTTGTGATGGGAGCTATTTAGATTAACTGCCTGGCTATGGCTGCAATTTCACATGCCAAATTATTTCATTTGTTCTACTAACAGGTGAATGCAAAGTCTACATGGCACCTGTGTTTGTTCGTGTAAGATGGAATCTCCCTCGGTTAGTACTTTCTCTCCGGTGGCAAAGCATGCCCTTCATCCCAGAAAACCACTTCAGATCTGCTGTCCAAGCCGTGGTCCTCTCCAACCTGGGTGGTGCCAAGGCCCTTTTAGAAGGCCTTTCCGTAGACTACCCTGGCTCTCTTGAGATGTGTCCTGAATACTGCAGTACGACTCATCAAAGACCTCTGCAAATTCAACCACATAACCCTCACCCTCAATGAGGTGCACCGGCTCCCACTGCAGGCCCGTATCTGCAAATCCTGATGCATCACCTATGGGGCTGTCGCCCTGAAGTCCCCAAGCAACCTCACTGGGGAGCACAGCATCTCCAGAGGCATAGGATCCACCAGAAACAAAGCTATATGCAGACTAGAACTCTACCGGTGCAGGAAGGAAAGTACCAGAAGCCAAGACTCTGGAACCTCCTCCCCATCAACACCAGACTCGGCCCCAGGTGGGAGCTCAAGGCCCTTCTCTTCAAGGAATAGCTCCTCCCTAACACCTAGCCCCACACACAATCCACTGCACATCCTACCTGAGACTGGGTGATCGGCTTCCCACTATTTCCTCCTGCGGTTGCTTGTAGATCCCTTGATGACAAATTGCCAGCCCTCCCACGCTCTTAGCTCACTGCTCCCTTGGAGCTGTGCTTCCCTCATCCTGTCCTTCTCCCTATGATTGTTAAGTGCTCCATTGCTTCCCAAAGCTAGGTCCGCGCTCAATAATTACAACAATAACGATAACAGTAATAATACAGGAATGTTCTCGAAGATCAGTGGAAAATGTAAGTTTCCCCCTTGTTGGAAAGTCCTCTGTATCAAGCAATGTTTCATGTCGATTTTGCCAGAAAATGAAAGGATTTCTGCATCTATGATGCCCACTCTTGCACTTTAACTTTGGGCATGGAAACTGGAAATGTGTGGTCTTGCAGGGTGGGCGGGAATATCTTCGCATATTTGTCCACTAACACCAGATTGCAGAGAGAGGATAATTCCCTTTCCTTATGCCCATCTGACCCATAGGAGGCACCACTGCCCAGCTCTCATTAAAGTCCACATCAATCCCTACTATTGACAGAAACTGCCATGCTTATGACAGCCCTTCTGGATGCCAACATGTCTGTGGGCCTACTTTAGAAAGGGAAATGCACACTTGTGTCATGCTCATTTAGTGCCATCCTATCCTCTGGGAGCTCCTTGAAGACCACCCTCTCTGTGCAAACACCAGGGGGCTCATGGTCGAAGTGGCATAGAGTAACATTCATGAGTAAAATGTACATGCAAAGAATTTATGCACAAATTACACTCCACGGCATATTTTTAATCCTTTGCTCGGCATGGATCATAATTTATGATTTTTCCTCCCCCTTCCTCTCCGGACATAGGTATGCAACAGCATTCATGCCAACTTGGCATTTTCATGTCCTATGGAATCCGTATGCATTTTACACCAGCAAAAAGCAGGCAGATTCCAAAGGAATCATTTTAAACGCTGCTTGCCGTGCGTAAAGGGCAGGCAGCATTTACTTATCTCTCATAGTGAAGTTAAAACGGGAAGCATAAAGGCAAGTGCATTATTTGACATTATCATCTCTGTACTGTTTTTTTTTTAAAACCTGTGGTGTGTGGTGTGATTCCGAATTAAACATATGAAATGAAAAAGAGCAAATTTAAGTTAATAATACACTTTTTTTGCCATTCCCGATGTCCTTCCTTCTTAGAAAAATTCCCTCTCAGATTAAAACCAATGGTCTGTTTCTTCTGTAAGCACCAAGGAAATGTTTAAATGAGAGACAGACAGAGGGAGAGAGTGTGGAAGATATAAAGACATAGAGTGGGGCAAAGTACGAGAGATCTACAGAAGAACAGGGAGACAGAGAGGCAGAGAGAGAGTGAAAGAGAGACAATAAGATAGAGGGTGTAAGAGACAGAGTGAGAGAGAGAAGGGGGAAGATACAGGGAGAGTGACAGGAGAGATAGCGACGCTGAGACAGATAGGAGTTTAAGGCGAAAGAAAACTAGGCCTCGCTGACAGGCAGCCTAGCATGTAGCGGATTCACTGCACTGACAACGAGAGACAGGGAGAACAGAGTCTGCAAGATCACACTTACAGAAGAGGCAGAGGGAGAGAGAGCGAGAGAGAGAGAAACAGACTGCACCAACAGAGCGAGCCAGCGAGAGTGTACCAGACCATACTAACAGAGAGAGAGAATGGGCCTCATTACACGGACGGCGGTAAGGGTTAACGGTCACCGTTAATGGCAACGGTGACCGTTAACCCTTACCGCCGTACTACGAGGTCCCTTTGCGGGTTGGAGGAATTAACGCCTGCTTCTTGCAGGCGTTAAGTACCAACCCGCTAAGGGACCTCGGAGCTAATTACGGCACCGCAAAATTGCGGTGCCGTAATTAGCGCCTTCCCCATTCCCATAGAGCCCTATGGGGCAGAAATGGGAATGGGGAAGGGCAATGGCGGAAAGGGGATTTACCGCCCCTCCAACCTTGGAATGGGGCGGTAAATCCCCTTTCCGCCAAGGCGGTGCCGGTAATTTACCGGCATGGTCCAGGGTGCTAATAGCACCCTGGATTACCGCCTTCCGTGTAATGAGGCCCAATGTGTCTGACATTTTATTTTTCACTCACAGAGGTAGACACGGGGTGAAATAAAGAGAGGGCAAGAGAGACAGAGGCAAAGCGAGCGAGATTGGCCCGTGACATGCCTGTACAGCTAGTATACATGAAAACCCACCTATTATTCAAGTGCCTAGAGACAATTCAGTTTATTGTGCGTGCTACAGAAATAGTGATTATACTTCACATTTCAGGCAGCGCCTGGCGTACCTCACTCACTCTGCAGGACACACCTGGCAAAAAAAGATCCTCCGAGGGGTGCGGGTACAATGCCTTTCTGCGCCCACTTTCCCGCAGGGACATGACATATATTAAAAACAACATCCCACTTGTAAAATCACCTACCGAGCCGGATGTCATCGCTTTTGCAGATGGTCAGCTCGGCATCTTCCCCGGCAGATATATTCAGGTGGGCTTCTCTCCTGTCATACCGAAAAAAGAGGATGGAAAAAGAAACAAAATCACTCGTTGGAATTCAGTGGCCACCGACAAAAGTGTCTGGCATTGTTATTTTCAGAAATAGTTTCACATCTAAACTCGGCCTTCTACTTCTTACCTGAAGAGGGCGCCCCTGTGCTGCAATATTTCCCTGCACTCTAATTGATGTTTATTTTTCATAACGTGAACTGAGCCTTGGGACGACAAAAGGCTTTTACTATTGTGTGTTTTGAGAACCGAGCGCGGTTGCTCTTTAATGAACATACATTGAGATCAAGGAGCTGTCGACCTGGCTGTTCAACCATCTACCCAGCATGCAACACAACCTTCAGAGTACACAGCCTCAGCTTTGACAGGGGACATGCAAACCTCGGAGCAGAGGAGTACGAGCGAAGAGCGACTTTTTGAAATAAATTACAGAGCTTATGAGAGGCAACGTGTTATGCTCTCAAGTACTTTCTTGCCTTTATCTGAAACAGCAAATATCAAAAAGGAATGCTTTCAAAACAATCTCATGTCCCTGTCCAGACGGGGGAAAGTTAGTCCAAGCAAACAACCAATGGAGTGTAGCACCTGGCATCTCCCCTGGGAGTCGTGGCTAGTTCACTCTGCCCTGTCTCCCATACTTGACTCTGCACCTATCACTTCATGGAGGTACTTCGGCCCCTGGATCCCCGTCAGAAATATATCAAAAGAAGAACTAATAGAGCAGGTAAAACCTGAGCCCCCAACCTGTGAATGCACTTCAGTGTTGGCTGGGAACCCTTGGGCCTTCCTTGCTTATTCTTCCGGCCTCCCTTGTTAGAGGGGGCCATAATTCATGTAACTCAGTGGCTGTTGTTAGACATTTAGCCATACAGGAACTACCAGGGCCCTGCCAGCCTGTCCTTCGGGGTGCTCTCCTACCCTGGGCGCGCCTTGCTACTCTAGCTGATCCAACAGGCTAGTAGGTTTGGCCTTGGTGAGCGTATAGCCCCATGGTGTGACCAAGCAGATGGTGGAAGCGGTCAAGTGCCTACTGCGTTCTGAAATGCACAATTCTGTGCTGTGGGTGGACACAGAATCCCACTGTCCCTTGCGCTAACCACTGACTGCCTCATCACCGGCCTAGGCAGGAGAGTTCACTGGGAATACAATCAGTGTCTACATTAAAAATAAAGATGAAATAAAAATAAATAGAAATAAAAACAAACATGAAGAGACAGCCACACAGCTGCAACAACTGCAATAGCTGCACCAGTGGAGGAAAGCACCTTCACCTGGAACCAGGGACGTCAGTTCACAAAAATGCCAGGGGTGGCGGAAGTGACATCACACGACCCTTGACTTCCCATGACATCACAGGAAGTGATATTATTTGTCCACACCCCGAAGTGACATCACGGGAAGCGATGGAACAAAAGATTTTACCACTTTAATTAGTCTAGCAATTATTGTATAGAATTGCAGAAAGACAAATTATTTGTTATTCCTATTCTTTCTTATTTATGGGCACTGCTCAAAGTGTTACACTTGTGGAACACCGTATTTTTTAAGAGGCCTTAACAGAAAAGCCAGCCACTCCAGAAACAAAGAGCCACATGGCACTGGCCACAACCCAGCAGGTTCAATTAAAAAATAAAATAATAATGTTAATAATTTTTCTTTTTTTTAGGATTTTCAAGGGAGACCACATGGGTAGCAAGGGAGAGTTCAGGGGTCGCAGGTGTGACCCCCAAATGACGTCCCTGCCTAGATCCCCTGCGGTGTTGCCTGAAGAAATCTAACAGTTACATTTAATATGCACTGGAGCCGGAAGCCTCCAGTGACAGCACTACCTCTCACACACACGGTATCCAGTGATTTTAGCGAATACATTATAAAGAATGGGTAGTTCCTTAATCAGCTTAGCGTTCCCCTCCTCCAGATGACCTCTATGTTTATTGTTGTGCGTCTTGTGAGCGCCCTGAGGCCTTCGGGCCTGTGGCAAGATACAAAAACCATTAAGATAGAGAATGCTTTTTTACCGAAAACATAAACAATGAAAAAAATACCGTAATTTTGTAAAAAGGTATGTGGAGGGGGCGGGGTAGGGGTAAAATGGGTGGGGATGGGGTTGTGGTGGGCTTAGGTTTATAGAAAAACAGGGGGCTACAGAACACAAATCAGTATTTTTTTCGTTGTGTTGTGTTCGGTAAAATCACATTCTCTATAATGGAATTCATTAAAATCACATAGATCCCACAGACACAATAGGATAAGCAAATAAGGTGTATTTAACAGCAAAGAAAGAGTATTTGAAAGCTGAGAAGGTGGCAGTTTTGTAGGGAGCATGGACAAGGATTGGTGTTGGACTTTCAGATGATACATTGCATTCATAGTTTGCTGGACTACACCGTACTACGTCTAAACTGGGAAATGTAGTTCGGTCTGAACATTTTTGGTGTTGATATTTGCTGCTCGAGAAAAAGCCAAGAAAGCCGGAGCATAATACGAGCCTCCGGTCTTGACATAAAATTCGGCAGAGGGAGTAGCTATGGTAAGCGATAGGCGTGGTTTACACGTGCTGCTCATGCCCCATAGCATGTGGGAACAATGGCTTGGGCATGTTGGAATGTAGGTTGTGAGTGGGGGATGGACGTTGTTGAATACCTAGCCTGGGTGAGATTTACTGCAAAGGAGTGGGATGAGTTAATCAACTTCAAAATATTTTGTGAACATTTTGTTTGTACAACTCTATCTGAGGGAAGGGAAGTGAGTAGCTCTGGGTCAAACCACAGGTGCACTCCGGATCAGGATCTTCGAAAACTGAGGTAACATTTTGAGCCTTACCCTATTATGGGAACACCAAGGCTTTGGGTTCACTCTGAAGGTAATGAGGTCTGGGGCAGAGATATGAAAATTCTATGACCAATTGTGGACAAATGGGGGCTAGGCATTTGGGTTACAGAGACCTTGCATAACACCATCCAAATTCCTACTTGAGGAAATAAAGAGACCGCCAAGGTCCTGAACAATCAAAAAATATGTGGGACTGTAGACTATCACCACCGCTGGTGTGCAAACAGCTGCAGACAACACAGCTCAAGGTAATTACCACCACCAGTAGAAGCACACCCACTGTAAATACTGCTGTGGGAAGCATCTACTATCGGGGGTAAAAAATATAACCAACCATAAGATTTAATTTCCTAGGAATGGCAGAGGGCACCACAAGCCAATCCTCCATCATAACCTGGCACACATGGCTTATGCTTTCCTCTGTAGCAGCTGGGAGGTTGGTGGGCTGATTTTATTTTGAGTGGCAGTTTCGACAATTGCGGACCAGTATTTGGTTTTAAAATAATAATTAACTTTTTTAATTAATTAATCTTTTATAACGTTCTCAATACCAGAGACCAGTTTCTAAGCAAGGGACCGAGATTCGAACCTGTGTTGCTCTGTGTTGCCCCTGAGCTATCCTCCAGGCCCGTTTATGCAATTAACACAATTACCAGCTGAGGTAAACCAGAAAAGTGGATTTTGCCAACAAGTGCTACTTTGCCCTTCAGAGTTTGGCAGCACTTTATCACCAACACAATGGCCAATATTTTGCCGGCAATGTTCCTACCACTTTTTCCATAATGAGGACCTAAGCATCTTATGGTTAGTATTCTCCAATGTGGTAAGCCTGGCATGTGGTGGCTACACTTGCCGAGAGTACTCGGGTGAGGGAATGCCTATTTTGCATGTGGGTAATTAATCCACATTATGGCAGCTCCCTTTCCTATTCACCTTACTCACTGATGTGGCATTCCTTACCTCAAGAAACATTTTATTTTGCTGCTCCTCCGTGTGCCTCCCTTTACCCCTCCTCCCATACAGTGGGAAAAGCAGGGGGAACCACACTTGGTGTAATCCTGTCGTGCCCCACAAACGTGGACCTGTGGTAGCCTTTCATGCGGGCAAGCAGGATGTGAGAATGGCGACGGGGCAACAGGGAATGGGAGCTGACGTACTCAATGTCCCCTGAATGAAGCTTGGGAGGTAAGCAAGGGATCTGTCTGCCCCTTCATAGGCCTTCATTGCAACCATCCTAATCCGTGGACTAAATGTCTAGATGGATGGCTTACATCCGCTCCTGCTGAACCCAAAGGTGACAAAAGCATTGTCACAAGATCTAAATACCTCTGCATGCTCCAGGTACAGGAGGACAGCCTGTGGCGCATCCAGAAGAGTCAACCTCTTCTCCTCCATCAGTTATGTCATGTACTCCAAGGCTAGAAGGTTTATCTCCTGCTCTAAATGAAAAGTAGAACATATGTTGAGGAGGAAACTGATACTTGGCCTTAAAATCAGGAACTTAGGAGAGATGCGCAAATAAGGGTTTTTCCATTAAAGCGCGCCCAAGTCTGTTATTCTTCCAATGGAGTCTATGCCCACTCGAAATAAAGTCAAGTCTTGTAAGACAGTTACTCAACATCTGTGGCATCTAGTGGTTCAAAGGAGGACTTGGCAAAGGCTTCTCCAACTAGAGGCAGATGCCACATATGACTAGTCCTTCTTCTGCCAGCATTCAACAAGATGAAACCCTCAAAAACTCTAGCGATAAGGTCAACCAGAACCTCCAGAACGCTGAATCTCCCCAAAGCTCTCTAACGGTGGATGACTGAAACTGCACTGTAGCACTGCAACCCCCTTTCCAAGGCCCTCTAATAGGAACATTCAGGATATGCTTAGGAGATGTACAGCAGAGATTAAGTTCCAGAAGTATAGCAGGATTGGAACAAACACAAAACATAGGAGTAGGCCTGGGTGGTAGAAGGATTCCTGAACGTGTGACCTGCTAATTCAGCTTCATTAGAAATCCCTAAATTCTAAAGACCCTGCTTCTCAACTTCCAGTGTGACAGCCTGAGAAAGGGCAAACCCAGCTTTGAAAACTGGTGGGGGGTGTGGGGAATTGTGATTCCTGATTTGAGAAGGACCTAGGGGAACAATTACTTCTCAAACCACATCTACCCCCAACTCAAGCAGGAACCATATCTTCCTTGGCGAGTGGTGATGATCAAGATAAATTCTGCTTCATACTCCATGATCTTTTGCAGAACACTTGGGACCAAGAGAACCGGAAGGGAAGCATACAACAGAACCATGGGCTTGTCCAAGATCAGAGCATCGGTACCCTGTGCCAGAGGGTCTGGGCTACTGCTGCAGGAAAGCTTCAGATGGAATTTTTCTCTGGAAGAAGACATTCATCCTTGGCACTCTGAAACTCTGGAAAAGTATCTGGAATGATCTAACTGATAAGCACATTTCCAATGATGAAGGAAAAACCTTGCTCAGTCTGTCGGCCTCAATGTTCAAATCCCTTCCATTTGAACTGCAGAGGGTTGCAGGAAATGTTTCTCTGCCTAAGAAAATATATCCTCTGCAATCTGAGATAAGAAACACAGTTGTGTACCTTCCTGACAGGTATTAGATGCCTTCACCACCATGCTGTCTCTCCAGGTTAGCACCTTCCTCAGATGTGAGGAAAAAGTAATCATCAATTTGGACTGCTGACCATTTCCTACAGCTCCCAAATGGCAGACTCTTCTGGCTGGACCACTTGTTCTGGCTGAATTCCGGTATAGAGTGATTCTTTGGGTTCCCGGGGCACATTCAAAACCCCTTGATCTTATTTTCTTGGGTTAACCACCACTGAAGGCATCAGATCACTTCTTCAGTCACTTGTGTTGCTTTGTTGTCTTCCCTCATGGCTGGATCCCAATATTCCAGAATCCCATTGACAGGGAGTTTTAAGTGGAACAGTGCATAGGAAACCCAGAAGATCCAGGCCATCAAGTAACACTGGATCTTAAACCAGTTCCTCTCTCAATCCTGCTGGTGGGTTAGAAGTTGAGACAGCTTGTTTGTATTTTATTCTGCTCACTTTTTTAGGAGAAAGACCATCCTTCATCTGTTGCTGGGGGCCGCCATGATGAAATCCAGGCTTTGAATCGGATATAGAAGTGATTACCGGTAGTTAATTGGAAACCCCAGATCAGAAATCACAGTGTAAACTCTATTGATGCACCTTATATATACCTCCCGAGAAGGGCTAATAATTGACATGTCATCCAGAGAGATATACATCCTATCTTCTCATTGCATTGAATAGCCAAGACTGGAGCCACCAGCTCAAAGAATGTCCTGGGTACTGAGTTTAGTACAAACAGAAGTACTGTGTTTTCCAGATGTTTATCACACAGAACAAACTGGAGATGCTTCCAGTATTGAAGTACTATTGGCGCCTGGTGTTACGCATCCTTGAGATCCAAGGAAACCAGGAAAAGACCTGGTTTAACAGGAGGGAAGATCTTCTGGAACATCTCCATTGTGAAACAGATGTCCAGTATCCACTGATTCAGACAGCTCATGTTCAGTACAAGCCTGAAACCCCTGCACAGCTCTTCAGAACTAAGGACACTAGCGAATAGAGGCCCCTTCCCTGTCCCTCCTCTAGCACTGGGGCATTTCCTTTAAATCAGATCTTGTATCATAGCCCTCCATGCTACCTGCTTCATCTGATCCTTCGGAACCTGCAGCCACACTGCAGCAGCATGTGGAGGCCATGTTGTGAATTCCATGGCATCGCCCTGTGACAGCACCTTTACCCCGAGGGGTCAGCCATGAGATATCTCCAGCTCACTTTGAAAGTCTGCAGATGACCTTGCACTCGGATGGCACTGCTCCCATAACTGACCGATAGTCCGGAAGTCGTATGCTTAGTCTCAGCCACCCAGTCTGTGACCTAGGATGTACCTCCATGAATCCTATGTGTCTGCTTCTGCCTGCCTCTTCTCATGTGGTTTTCCCTGGAGGTTTTAACAATGAGCCCATTTATCATAAAATGTGTTAACCATATCAGCAAGTTGAGGTCCCCAGAAAGGCCATTTGCAGCAGTACGTTCTTCTGACTCTGGTCAGCTTGCCAATCCTTGACACATATGTTTTGACTTCTAAGGTTGTTGCATAGCCTGCCAGTGCTGTTGCTGAAGTTGCATCCATTGCAAAAGCAGACAAGAGCTGTGTCTCTTGCTCATTTCTTGAGAAAGGTACAACGCTGCAGTCTTCTTCCTTCACCGTCATCGAGTACACTTCCTCCAGGTACGTCAGGGTAGCCTAATAAGTAAATCCACGGCCAGTAAGAGTTGCCTTTGCTCAGCACATGCCTTTTAAGAGATGAGTTCAGCTGCAGTTCATTTGGAACCCTGGGCGGCCTATCTTCCACTGCCATGGAGGGACTTCTGTTAAATTGGGCAATGTGATCTGAGAGGACAGGTTCACTCTCTTGACTGAGCGATGCTTTGACATGAACCCAAACATCACAATGTTCCCGCGGTCCATTCTCTGGTGGTGACCTTCTCTATACTCTTAATGATAGGCACCTGTGATGCACCCATTATATCACTGCAACTGACCAGGTCTTCTTCTTCCTCCGGATTGATATCTTAAGCAGGGAATTCTAGGGTTTGACGGATGTGATGCCGTCGAGTCTGGACAAGCATCCTTCTCCATATCTCACTCAGGCACCCTCTCCCTCTTCTCCTTTATAAAAGCCGGAGAGATAGCCATGAAAACTTCAAGTTCAGCCTTATCCTTCAGGAGATGGGGGTGAACGGGGGAGGGGGCTCATTCTCGTTTCCAGCCTATGCCTCTTGTGTGATGATCTGCATCGGGATCATGGGATGTGTTCCCTTCTTTGCTCATGGCAGGAGAATTGCAGGATTTTGGATCACGTTTCTTATTTTATTTATTTATTTTTTAAATGTATAAAGCGCACTGGCAGCCCGGAGGCATAGAGGCGCTGTTACAAGAATGTGTCTTAGTTACAAGGTACATGCGTTGCTAAAGATTACAGTAAGTGTAGCAGAGTTTACAACTACATTTCCCCATCTCCCCAAGTTGCACCCTACTGACTTTCACCACAGATGAACAGCAGCAACAATACCCGTAATCAGAGGCCTCCGAGAATACCCTAGTATGCTTATGTAATTGTTCATGGCCTATTGCTCCAGCGGCATTTGTGTGTTGAAACGCCACCACGCTCTGTGCGCCCGCCCCCCTACTTCCAATGCTGTGTGCCACTCCTGAACAGTGTGCGATTGAATATGGGCTATGCAAAGGTCTTTCCAACCCTTCTGCTATTGCCCAGTTCCCCGTGAAGAATTGCAGCCACAGTCTGCTCCGGTTCAGTGCACCTTCCCCATAGAATCCCATCATGCGGGTCATAGTTCAACATGGCTGCGCATGCTGTCGCCATGACAGCTAGTGTGCCTACTTCCTTAAAGGACACTGTATGGGAGGGGCAAAGGAAGGGAAAGTACACAGACAAGTGAAATCTTTAAAAACCTTCTATCACAGGGTAGGGAATACATCATTCAAGGTGACGAGGGAGAGGAGCTGAGGGTTATGTTCTGTAATAACATACCAAGTACTACAACGACGCTTGAGTCTCTCGCACAGACACAATTCTGACTAAGGGACCCAGGTTGGGAACATTCCTCTACCTGGGACCTCTGAGTCTATCCAGAATGCTATGGATTTCTGTGCATAGACGTTTTTTTGTCTGTGCACAGAAATCCATAGCATTCTGGATAGACTCAGAGGTCCCAGGTGGAGGAATGTTCCCAACCTGGGTCCCATAGTCAGAATTCCAATGTATTGGAAAACTACAAAGAGGAGTCAAACTCAAAGAAAAGGCAGGTGTTGGAACCCAGGGCCTCTGGGGCAGGCCGCGATTTATAAGGTACAGTATGCCCAATTTCCTCAGAGTCCCAAAGAAGGGGGGTTCAAACAATTGTTGATGGGCTAATAGAATCTTAGTGTCCTTATGTATTATTATCCTGAGTCTGTTTAATCAGACACTGCAGTATGTATAGAGCTGAAGCAGTTTCAATTACCACTGATGTTAACAGTGGCATCTCTGCCTAATTATGAGGTGACCCCATTCTGAAATGCTACTGAACTCAATTTAAGAATGGTGGTATGAATGCCAATTTTAAAACCACTGTGCCATTAGTTCAATTTTGTCAGGGTAATATATCCCTTACAAATACATTATTAGGGTCATTAGTAATATTGTTTTTACGGCTACCACTGAAATGGGAGCGTAAGAGGTCTCAAGTACGGCATGCCGAGCAGCATAGTCAGATTTCACACCTCATTCTTCCCCCACCCCCAAAACCTACTAGAGCGGAATTGCAATAATTGGGCTACAATTTGTGCCAGCCAGGTTCAGGGATGACTAGCTGTCTTTTGATTAGCTGAAATGCCAACCAATTAGGTAGGTAAGGTGTTCTGGTCACCTGATCAACTGGAGATCTAGCTATCCTGGCCAATCGGGGTGCATGGTATAATATATCCCTCTCATTGAGCAAAATATACACACGCCCAATGAGAGAAGCCTGTGGAGCCCAAAACTGTGATTCCAGACTGCAGGCCGTAGGGCAGGGAGGTGGATTGCATGCCAAATGTGTCATTCTCATCCATGGTACTGAAAACTGTTTTTTCCCCTAACTACCAGGTCTGGGAATACACACTCCCTGAGTCCCAACCTGAGAATTCCATTACCTCGGGAATGCTCAAAGAGTGGTCATCATTTATGCGAATCCTGAATCTTTGGCACAAACATTCTCAGGGAGCGGATTTCTTATGCTTTGAGGACTTCCAAGTATGGGTGCCCTAGATATTTTCAGAGCCCTTCAGCTTTATTTATGTATAAGCATTCTGAGATTGTTAGAGTAACTAAGTATGGGAAATTCCAAAACTTGTGTCAGATGCTAAGAGCTCCTGCTCACAGCCTTTACATTTCCAATGGCCAACAGTTTACTAGATATGGCAGAGCCTTTGATGTACAGCTGATTAAAGGTGACCCACACAGGGCTCCACATAAGTGGTGAACCTGTTTTACCCATTACAATCAGGCCATTACTATCAGCAAAGATAAATAGTGAGTAGTGGGTATGCTTTTGTTGGGTCGTTTATGCAACATGCACTGTTCTGGTGAAGGGCTCAGATCACTGGCATTAGTAGCACCTTCCACAAAGAGGGCACTTGCCATACTGTTCCCTGGTGTGAAAACTGCCTACATGATTCAATGCTTCATTTCCTTTGCAGGAATGGCTATCTACAGTAATAGGTGAAAAGCATGTCACTCTGACTTCCCATAAAGCAAGTTAAAATACTTTACCTCAAATTCTTAAGTAAAGTCCTGGGGCCACATAGTGTCATTTTAATTTCTTTACAGACTGGAGGAGTCTTTTAATATATTGTATGTGGTGATGATTCCATTTTAAGCATGGATGCCTGAATTAGTGCATGATGCTTTGTTCCCTTTATGGTATGGCCATTGGTCATTCCAGCCTACACTCAGTCTTTAAGGGAGCTATGTTCATCCGCCATTTTGTCTCAATTCATCTGAAGTATTACAGCCGACACTGGAAACCTCAGGTACTTCTTCAAGTTTTATTTAATTAATAGTGTAAACCCGGCGCCCAGTCCTGCACTCACTCACGCTCCTTTCGTACCTCACGCCAACCACCGTTCTCTAGAATCCCCACTCGCCTTCAATCATAAACATTCCACACAAGCATACACAGGACCGGGTGCCTGAACGAACGTAACAATACAGCATCCAAATATAGGCATAAGCAAATACAACATCATCCCCTCCCTTTTAGCACACAAAACTGTAGAATGAAACCATTAAAAGAAAAGAAACAACACAATAGTTAAAACAACCAAAAGAGAATTTTGAGTCTAAAACTCAATTGTCCATGACATAGTCTTTAGACCAATTGGGTAATCTTCTGAGTCTTGAACTTCGAAGAACTCTACTGCTACTTCTGGTCTCAGGGCTTGCCTCTCAGCGTACATTCAACTCTCCCATTGAATTTCCTTGTTCCCCATTCATGATACCATTAGTTGAGTTAACATCATCTTCAAACAACCCACAAGCTCTTGATTTGAACCTTTTCTTCCTCCGACTTACCACTCTCGCACTACCACTCCATCTCCACTTACTAAGTTTGTCCAAATTCCAAACAGATACTCCTCGAACCCTAACTGCTCTTTTAAAAACTTCAATGACCTCAACCGGGGCACTATACTTCGACTCACCCTTCCTCACCACGTGCCCTAATTTGATTCTAACTAAATCACCAGGTGAGATTCTTAACCCACATCGTTCTACCTGCACATCCTCCTTATCACAATTTTTCCTTTTCCTACAATTTACCCACACAGGGTTAAGCAAAGTGTTAGGTACTCTACCTCTCATAATTTCAAATGGCGATTTACGCGTATCCCTTCTGACAGATACCCTCATACTCCACAACTTTTATTGAAGTGCCTCGTCAACAGACATGTTGTTCCTCAAAGCTAATTCTATTGTTTCTACAATCACCCTATTGCATCTCTCCACTAACCCATTGGTTTGTGGATGATATAGTGCTGAAAATCTCCACTCAACACCAGAACGTTTGGCAAACTCTTTCACCTCTTTGCTTCTGAACTGTACCCCATTGTCACTGACAATCACTTTGGGATATCCCTCCCTTCTAAAAATGTGTATCAAAAACCTTATCACTTCACCAGAGTAAATTGTATTTACAGATTTGATTTCTAACCAACCCGAATAGTAATCTACTAAGACCAACAAAAGTTTCTTGTCATGTGCCAAATTCCCATAAGGACCCACAACATCTATACCTACCCTGTCCCATGAAAAATCCATTTTAGAGATGTTAATAGGTTCTAATTTGTAACATTTGCAACTTTTGTCACTATTCTGGCATGGCCAACAATTTCTGACATATCTTTCCACCATCAAGTCCATGCCAGGCCACCAATATTTCGTCCTCACATTGTTCTTGGTTACCAGTAATACCTGGATGTCCTTGGTGAGCTTTTTCAATTAACTCCTTTTACAACTCCTGCGGAGGAATCAATTTATCTCCTCTTACCAAAAACTAATTCTCAATAGATAATTCATCCCTAATCTCCCAGAATTTCATACACTCATCATCAACTAACTTTTTCTCCGGCCAACCTGATTCAGTATATTTCATAACTTTTTGTAACGTCTCGACCTTATCAGGTTCACTTAACCATGCTTCCTTTGATGTCACTTCAAAAATAGTTGCTACAACCTCATATTCTTCCTCACCGCCCAATTTGTCACCTGCCAAAGGCAACATTGATAAATAATCAGCTATTAGATTTCTTTTGCCTGGAACATATTTTACACTAAAGTGATATTCTTGCAACTTTAGGCTTAACCTGGCCAACCTGGGAGAAGCCTTACACATTCCACGCACAATAAGCACTTCTAGCAAAGGTTTTTGGTCTGTCTGTATGGTAAATCTGCTTCCCCCTAAATACTTTCTGAAATAATTGACTGCCCATACACAAGCCAACAATTCTTTTTCTATAACGGAATATCTACCTTCCGTATCAGAGATTGCTCTGGAAGCATAGTTTATGACTTTTTCCTTTCCATCATCAGTTATCTGCGACAACACCGCCCCTAGACCACTACAACTGGCATCCACAGTGACCTTAGTCCATCTACCAAAAACAAACCCTCCCAATTCCACATCTCCACAAATCGAATTTTTTATGCATTTTGTTGCTACACTGCATTCATCACTCCATTCAAACTTTGCGTCTTTTTTCATCAGCTTTCTCAAAGGTTCCGTCACGCTAGCAAAATTTCTTACACATTTATCATAATACTTGCATAGCCAAAGGAATGACCTGAGCTCATACTTATTAGTAGGATTAGGAGACTCTTTAATCGCTTTCAAAGCCTCCAACTTAGGCTTGTACCTTCAATCTTGTTAGCACTTCATCCAACCTCTTGTCATGTTCTTCAGTGCCATTCCCAAACATAATAATGTCATCTTGATATACCATTGTTCCAGCTAAACCCTTAAGAACCTGAGTCATTACTCTTTGAAAAACTGCTGCTGCGGATGCCAACCCAAAAGGCATCTGCTTGTACCTATAGAGGCCATAAGGTGTGATGAACGCTGTTATGTCCCTGCAGACCTCCGTGAGTGATATCTGGTGATATGCACTAGATACATCCAAGGTGGAAAAGGTGTCTGCATCCCCAATGCAATTCAACATCTCTGTTATTATTGGCAAAGGAAAAATGTCTGTGATGATGTTTTTGTTAACATCTCTCAAATCCACGCAGATTCTCGGTTTCCCATTCTTATTTATAGCCACGACAATAGGACTCACCCATTGTGATGACTCAATCTTTTCAAATACTCCTTCTGATTCTAGTTTAACCAACTCTTGTTCAACTTTCTCAACAATGGCGAACGGTATAGGTCTGGCTTTCGTGTGCACTACTGGTACTGCTCCCTGTTTGAGACGTATTCTATGGGCACAATTTTTCAATAAACCCAACTTCAATTGCAAACCATCTCCAGGATTTGACACTGTTGTCTTTGTTTGTTCTATGTTGCTGTTTACAATCAGAATGTTTTCTTCTTCACACAGATCCAGCCTTATTCTTAGACCTGCTTGGTCTCTCCATCCTATTATGTTTACACCTTTTTCAGCAACATATACTTTCACCTGAGCACGTTTGTCGTTGAATTGGATTATACTTGAGAACCAACCAACAATGTGTATTTTCGACCCCTCGAACCCACCAGGATCCTTTATGTCTGATGCTTTTAATTTGCTTCTGAGGCCTTCGTGACTAATCTCTGCCAAGTCTTCTTGGTGATAATTGTCCACGGTGAACAACTGTCAACCTTTACCTTTAACCTCCAATTGTCCAAAATAATTTCACAGCTTGGACATTTAAATTCTGTGCCGGTGGTTCATGTATCACAAATATCCTCTCTTCATATGACTCCTCTTTTTCCTCTTGTATAGCTGAAATTCTCTTTTTGTGCCTGCATGTAACTGCAAAATGTCCTTTAATTCCGCCATTTCCACATTTTTGCCCAATTGCAGGACAATTCCTGGAATAAGCAAAGTGGCCTATTCTTCCACAATTGAAACATCTGTCGCTGTCTCTTCCTTGCGTGTTCTGGGACCTGAATTCAGGTTTGGTCCCAGACTTCCCTCTAGACAAACTTCCTCTGATTTCTGATACCTTGTATTTATTGCCTCTGTTCATGGTGACTTCAGCTCGATCTTTGTTTCTCACAACATTAATCAGTCCTTGTTCTTCCACTTCTTGCGTATTTTTGCTGCTACTCTGTAACATGCATTGAGTGGGTTCTTGCTTCTTATTTTTCATCTCTTTAGAACACAATTGACTGTGTTCTATTCTTTTCGCAATGGCAATGGTTTCTGGTAGAGACGGGTTCTCTACCATCCATAACCTGTCTTGAATGAGCGTGTCCTTCGTATGAATTATAATTTGATCCCTTATAAGTTCATCAAGGGTGATCCCATTCCCAAAGTGACACATACGGGCCGACAACCTCAGAGCCGAAACATAATCTTCAATGCTTTCCTGTTCCTTCTGGGTTCTCGTGTAAAAATTGTATCTATTTATTGCCACATTAGTCTCTGGGGCATAATATTTATCCAATTGTCTGATTGCCTTATCATGCTCAACAACATCACCAGCCTCATCAACTGGTAATTCTGGAAGTTCTCTATACTTCCTTTGTCCCTCCAACCCTAGAGCATGGAGCAATAAAAGTTTCTTCTTCCGGGGGTGAGTCCTTCTTGTTCCACAGTTTGAATATAATTCAACAAAAACTCCTTCCATTCGGACCAAACCACTGTAGGTTGTCCAGGAGTCAGAAGAAAACTGGCTGGCGGCTGAATGCTAATTCCTTGCATGTTCGAAATCGTACACAAATCCTGAACAGATCGTCCTTGGAATGCTTACTTGAGATTATACTGAAACTTCGCTATATGCAAGACTTGCATATAGTATCACAAAGTCAGACTTCACCAACCCTAGTATGACCCAAAAACAGAAACTTCACTTCCTTGCGAAAGATGTTCTTATATATTATTTCCTGCTGCACCAAAACAAACAAAAAAAGTTTTTTTTTCAAGTACTGTGACGACGATGCAGCATGCCTCGCAACATCCTCCCCTGACTTTCTCGTTTAATCCAAAATGGAGGTGCGTCACATGACGCGCGTCACGTTTTATGTGGTGCATTACTCTAACATGAGATGATGGGCAAGCTCCGTCCCCTTCGTACGCGTGTGCGCGACCAAAACAAATGTCGTTTAAAAGAAAATTTCCCTTCCGGAACCTTTGATCCTTTCTTTTCCTGTTGCGGACTTAAAATCAACCATCTGCACAAGCAAATAACTTTGTTTGCTCGCAGCTCCAGCTCTCGCTTCTTTCGCAATGCGTAGGTGCCGGTGCCGGGTGGACCCTCCTCATCGCCAATTGAAGTATTACAGCCGACACTGGAAACCTCAGATACTTCTTCAAGTTTTATTTAAGTAATAGTGTAAACCCGGCGCCCATTCCTGCACTCACTCCCACTCCTTTCGTACCTCACGCCAACCACCGTTCTCTAGAATCCCCACTCGCCTTCAATCATAAACATTCCACACAATCATACGCAGGACCGGGTGCCTGAACGAACGTAACAATACAGCATCCAAATGTAGGCATAAGTAAATACAACATCATCCCTTAATTTAAATGGTAACCCAAATGTAAAACCTTCCTGGTAATATAACAAGATGACTCCATGGCCGTCCATGTGCCCGCCTGCTTAAACTGCAGACCTCAGGGTTATGTTAGAAAGAGGCACGCATTGTTACTTACTCGTCTGCTTTCTTCACGTTATAGTCAAAGCCTAGATGGGAAACAGAAAGATTCCAGTTAGTTAAGAAATTCCCTCTAATGACAGTCCTCCCTCGTCATTCCCCATTATCTTCTTCCTCCTTTAGTGTTCTTCCTCTGGGAATATTAACATCCAGGACACATGCATCATATAAAGGTGACCAGGTGAGTCCATGTTCGTCCCTAGCAGACCATTTCTTATTTCCTCACTTTTCTTTTTGGGGACAGTCTCGCCTGGATGTTAGAGTCCAATGAGTTCTCCTGTGAACCAAGATTACAACTGCTAGATTGCAATAGCTTAATACATGACAATCCAAAACTGGAAATATGACGTCTGGTGAAATTAATCCATATGGCCAGCCAACTATACCCTATATGATAAAGCACCTGAGACTACTTCTACTAGTCAATGTCGATTGGCCTGTAATTCCCTCCACCCCAGTGACTCTCGATCCAATTTCAAGATCTTGCCAGTGTCCCTAGGTCTTCTTCTTGACCTCCGGACCCTCATGCGTTTCTATGCAGTGAGCCAGGAGCTATTGCCAGTGAACTCTGGACACCATAGTACTAGCTGACCTATAACCCAGGAGCCTTATTCAATGACCTCTACTGAACAGAATTAGCTTCACATTATTGCACAAGCACTATTATTCAATGTCCACTGGGCATGAAAGTATTAGTTAGACAGTGGCCATAGGACTTTAGTCTTTGAATAACATTAGATTGAGATAAGGAGTTATAAAGCCGGGATAGATAACATATATATGAATAGAGAGAGAGAGAGAGAGAGAGAGAGAGAGAGAGAGAGAGAGAGAAAGAGAGAGAGAGAGAAATGGGGTAGAGAGAGAGAGAGAGAGAGAGAAAGAGAGCGAGAGAAAGAGACAGAGAGAGAGAGAGAGAGAGAGAGAGAGAGAGAGAGAGAGAGAGAGAGAGAGAGAGAATGAAATAGACTGACGGACAGATAGATAGACAGCTACTTGGATGGAAATGAGAAAAAGAAAGGAGAGCAGGGAAGAGGGGAGCAGACGAAAGGAGAAAACTGCAGAACAGAGGAGAAGAGACAAGAGTATAACAAAAAGAGGAGACAAGAGGAGAGGCGAGACGAGGTGAGGAGAATCAAGGAGAGAAGGAATAGAAAGGAGAGAAGAGAAAATGCAGGGATGGAAATAGCAGGAGGAGAGGAAAAAAGAGAGAGAAGAGGGCAAGCAAGGCGAAGACGGGAAGATGGAACCAGATGATGTGTTATTTCTTCTGAGGAGCTGAAGTAACTTCTGTTTTGAAGAGCAAAGGTGATTTCACTACCAGGCATGGGATAAGTTCTCCTCTAGTCATGAAAGATAACGCTTGGACTAGCCTTTGGGGAAAACGAGACAGCTGAGGGATACAAGCAAACCCTCACACTGCTCGATGCAGAAGGCAACTGGAGGAAGATGCGCCTTAGCCATTGCATCGAACCCCCCCCCCCCGCTTACAATGCTCCCCGAGACCAGGGCATGCCTCAGAGTCCTCACCTCGCCTGTGCCGCTTCCTTGTGATGAGGACCACGATGGTCAGCAGGAGGATGAAGAGCAGAAGCGTGGCCAGAATGTAGCCCAGCTGCTGGAAGAAGTGGATCCGGTGTTCTGGGATGATCACATTGATGACTTTATGCTCTCTGCCCACACTCGAATCTGCAGAAACACAAGCACACATAGATAGATCATTTCATAACCTGAGCCAACCTGTGGAGGATGCAGTATATTCAAGATCTGACAGCATGTTCTGTCCTCACCACAATTTCTCTTCCAACCTATATGCACTGCAAAATGTGCATGCTGACATGACACGGAAGCCCTGTGTCTGGAGAGGATGCCAGCTGCATATAAGGAGCCTTCCATGCAAAGTGCATTCACACACACATACAGGCTGATTCTGATGATCCCAGTGGAATATCTGATAGGAGCGCAAACGATAGCACATCTACACCACCGCGCTGCCCATAGCGACTGTGAACCCACTCCAAACACAGTAGACCCAGGCCGAACAGTCACTGCATGCATGCGCTAAAAAACATGGCCACCAGGTGTCTTTCACGCTTTGCGTGTGATCTTCATGCATGGCAGCGCTGTTACAGTGGTCTGCAATGGCTGCCGCCTTATCAAACATGGCGGCTGTCATTGCTCTGTTGTTTTGAACAGATTACACGTGTTATGTCCTAGTGGGGGAATATTGTGCGCAGTCCCTTGGAGATATAAAGCCACCATGCAGGGATCAGAATGATGATACCCGTGGTCACATGACGAGTTTCTGAACAATTCCAGGACACTGTACAGAAACTCTGATGCAGTGTTCCCGAAGACACGGTTCCTGTATACGGAAACACTTCTTCCACTGCCAACATGGGAAATATTTTGGTGCAGAGGACTAGTGTAGGAAGACATTGTACGGATGTGTCCATCTGCCTCAATCCGAATGGAACTAATTGGTAGTATTTAGATAGAACCACCAAATAAGCATTCATTTGTGTCTGAAAATTCCATTGCCTGCCTGGAAAGGAACACACGTTTCATAGATAAACTGAAGACATGTGGGCTCATTCTGATAGTAAATCCGCCGGAATATCGCCCTATGGAATTACCATTACCGACACATGGTCCTGTGGAAATTACCACCAGATTACATGTGGCAGAATTAATCCACATTTTTTGAGAGTCCATTGGATTCAATGGGGCATTTTTGGTGGCATCACTGCTGGTGGAATTACCATCACATTAATTCTGCCGATTTTGCCAATTTTCAGCAGAAAGTGGAAAGATTTACCTCCAGCATGATACTGAAGGTAAATGCCCCACTCCAGGGCCATACTCGTAGCATGGCAAAATGGCAAATACTCGTAATGAGCCCCATAAACTTTATATATATATATATATATATATATATATATATATATATATATATATATATATATATATTTACAGCCTGATTCATGGAATAATTTGCGTGAAAATTTCAGATTTGCGCGTCTTTCTGCCTGAAAATCCCCATACTTCAAACAGGGATTTTTGGACAGAAAGGCGCCCAAATCTGCGTTTTTAACGCAAATAATTCCATGAATCAATGTCATGTCTCCCAGCACACATCTAATGTGTACAGCCGGAACACCAGTTAGTCCTCACCTACCTGATGCAGCGGACACCACCCACCAGGGCCCCTGTGATTCCCGTGCCCCTACACATGAGCGGCGGCGATGTCTCGCCAGACAGGGGAGGTTCATGGCTGGCTATCCGGGAGTTTTCCGACCCTCCTTGCGCTGGCAGCTGCCATGGAGACTTTTGCATGGCTGGCGCTGCCGCCCGTGCGCGTGGGGAACCTTGCGTCACGTGACGAGGCGTCTACAACAGCCTCCGTCAACATCGCGAGTCATGTGACGCAGATCCGCACGTTCCCCCATGACCCGCGTCATGTGACTGCATCGCGCAGTTAAAAGGGTCGGGAAAACACAGAAGCGATGCTTCACAGCTGCTTTCTTCAAGGACTGTTTGGCGTTTTGGATTCTCTTGGATTCTTCAGGTACTACGACCACGGAACGTTCCTCGGATTGCTTTTGTCTTTGTCCCTGTAACTTCCTCGCATTGGTTACCTTCTGGAATATCAACCTTTGAACTTTGTTATTGCTACTGGCTCCCGACCTCGGATCTGTTTAACTGGACTGCCCAAGGATCATCCTGTGTAGTGAACATTTGAACTCTAGGCTACTATTGGTTCTCGACCTCGGATCTGTTAACTGGACTGCTCAAGGATCAACCTGTGTACTGAACATTTGGTTCAGGTGTCTTCCATTACCCAGAGTGTTGCTGGAATCCCGCCACACTGTTTATGCTGTTGGTCCCCTTCTGACTATCCTTTTCCATTAAGGCTCTTGTTCTCATCACACTTCGGTAAGCCTTGCTACGAATTCTCTATCCCACTGCATTACTGTCCATTTGCACTGTTTGACTAATCATTCATTGCCTTACAGTGGTCAGGGGGTCCTTCCGGCGTTCCTGGTTCCATATTGACTGCCCTCTACACCTGTGGCCTCAAAGATTGCGCGGGTAGTGGTTTTTTGCTTTTCTACCCGTGTGCTACTTGGAGACGGAGGTATCATTAATCTGCACGACCATCAAGTACAGAACAATCAGGCAGTTCTTTTCTTTATATTTGTATTGCCCTTTACAGTAACCATTAATAACTTTGTGGCTCAAATCTTTTTTAATATCTGGGGATAGGGAAGGGATAAAAATAGGGGGCGAAGCAGAGAAAAGCTGCAGCGTATGTGGGGAGAACAGGACCATCATACTCGCCCAGGGTATACAGTTGTAGGAAAATGCAGGGACTGTGAAGGGATGTGTTTGACCTAGTAGTAAACACACTTGCAACGCCAATTAATAGAGAAGCCAGGGGTGACTGGTGGATGTCCTCAGGAATGTAAGACCTGAAGGTAAGCCGGAGGAGGCGGTGGGTCTTGTAATGGTAGCAGGCCCGAGAGTGACACTAGGGCACTCGGAAGGCAGCAAAAGAACAGAAAGTCAGAGGCTGCACACGCCCCATCAGGCGGCAATAGAGGTGGACACACCGTAGTGGGTTACTCCTCTGGTCACAAGTTAGCTCCACTCCTCCAGACCAGAAGACTAGAAGTAAAGGGGCAGATATAAGAAACCCTCTTTTTTTGGCTTTGGCGGCGGGAGGTTTCCAAATGAGGGGGAGTCGCACCAAAGCATGGTTGAGTTACTGGGTGATCTTAGCTGAGGAGGAATGATGCCATGACTGACAGACACAAGGATTACCCACTGGCTGCAGAGGCCGGGCCCGTGCAATCTACGCTCTCACCCATAAGGACAGTTGGAATCCTCAACGACATCACTACATAGAGGGTAGGAGAGTGAACAGAAGGTTCTCGGTAGGAACCGCCACCAGAGGTGGGGCTTAAACTGCAAGGACATATGCCCGGAAGTGACACAAAGTCACTCGGAAGAAACTGGGACCAGAAGTGATGTACATCCCTGGATGGAAGAATGCCTGGGAACGGCAGAAGGCCATCCAGAAGTAATGTGTAAGGGCCTCGTTGACTGGGAACCAGTGAATTGCTGTGAGAACCTGCAAGTTATCAGTGAAATGAAGGTGGCATGTTTTTAACTCCAACAAGACTGCTGTTGTTATTTGTTTCCCATCAGGCAGGTCCTTAGTTGGGGCAAGCCTCACTAACAGCTCCTTGAACTCTTTCCCGGACAAAGATCGAATTGAACAAGCGTACATTTGAGATCATTAACACAACATGGCATGAAATGGTTGACGGTTTAGGTGCAGCTACAGCCTCTTCCAATTAGAGCCTCCATTAGAAGTGATGATCATGGCAGGTAAAATAGGGACAGTGTTGAACAGGCAGATTGGATAGCATTGGGAAACCCTCAGAGAGGCAATTGAGAGGAGCTCCATTAGCACCAGGAATAGGAACTAGGCTATGGTGGTCAACAGTTAGGGCTTTAAGTGGGCCCGGACCCTTCTAGGTTACATTCTGCTTTGACACCTGGTCCTCATTTTGCCAAGGATCACAGGCAAATTCCTCCTGCTTTCCCAACATCTCAGAAGAGGAGGGTCTAGTCTCTGTGTTAAATGTGAAAACCTAGTGGGGCCCAGACCACTGCATTACACCTTTCTGTCCTAAGCGAAGACATTTTCAGTTCATGAGCTGTGTCCTGCATGTTAGAATGCTGCCCATTGCACACAGTTTACTGTGTACAGAACTTTAACCCTCTGAGCTACCTTACCCAGGTGGGAAGTTATGACTGCAGGATAGAAGCATAGCTTTACAGCAGGCACTTTAACATTCGTGCAAGGATTGGACCCTTCATTTACCTTCTTTAATTTAATTTTATTACACTTTATTAATTGATTTCACTCACTTTCCTGCTAGGCATATTTTGTAAAACGTTCTTGCGTCTGTTTGGCCAATCTTTGGTTACATAAGCCACCCCTTGCTTGAAGGTTGCTTACTCTTCTTAGGCCCTGCCTAAAATGTTGCTTTGTGACTGTGAGCCCCAATTAGTCCCTTGATTTTCTCACTCCACATAAAGCACTGGCCGGAGTCCCCAGACTGACAGATTGACTGCAGGGGACACAAGGAGGGGCATGATACGATATGATAGGCTAGGTTATTTATAACACGCTTAATACCCAGAGGTTTCTAAGCGCGGACCCAGGGATCGAACCTGTGTTGCTCCGTGTCGTCTTGCTTCCAAGGCGAGCACGCATGGTCGCTACGGGAGGGGCAGGCTGTGGTAGGATACAAATGTAGCTAAGTGTAAACGCTGCATTGGGAAAATGTTGGAGGTGCTTTTTGTGAAACGATTTGCAGGAATGAATATAGCTATTTTTTTTACTATAATTCCTCTTATTATGTCTGCCAATGTAGGGAGATGAAGCGTATGCTGTGTACTTTTGCCAAAAGAGTGCGTATAGAAAACTATTATAAACCTATACACAAAAAAGCACCTTAAAAAACCTCCGCGCTCTATGAGACACCATGATGGAAAGTAGGACTTCTGGTTCTCAGGGGGCAGGACTTCCTGTTGTAACAGGGTAGTGCAGGTTTACACAGAATGAGCCTGAAACAAAGCGAAGGGCAATCTTTGAGATTCATACCTGTCAAGCATGTACACCCTTTGTACTCTGCCCTTGGCTGGGCGAGTACAGGGGTGAGGGGATTGTGGCATAGGAGGTGGGGCAAAGGCCAGGTCTCATTCTCTCTTTCTGGGCAATCTTCATAGGTCAAAAGAGATTTTATGGGACTGTTCTTTCTATGGGGGTGAAGGGGCAGTCAGGGCAGACATTCCGCACAGGCAGTAAAACACATCACAGACATGTTGTTCCATTATGTCACAGGTCTAATGTAAAACTCTCTGAGCGAATGCGGGATGGTTTATGCTTTTCTCGAAATAAATGAAACACAATCTTGTTTGTTCTGTAAACAGCATCTAATAGCATTATAAAATACATTCTTTTTTTAAATAATTGTCCTCTTCCATCTATATGATTTGTAAAAACGAATATTAGAAAACGTTGATTTAGAAGCTGCTATTTAAAGGTTTAATGTATTCCTTACATGACATTTTAACCAATACATTCACTCTCTCACACGCTAAACAATTCATATTCCATTATTTTGTAATATATATTGTATGTATTGTTATTTTATGAGTTAACAGCTATGAACGCAGCCATTTTGTAGCATCCCAAGTGCAAAGTGAATGGGAAGCTGAGATCTGATCTTGACGACCTTGGAACTTTTGGATCAGGTAAGTGCATGGGTCGAGGAGTCGCTCATCTCGCGCAACCCGCTACCATGCACTCAAACGCAGTCGTGGGGGAAACGAGCAAAGTGCAAGAAAGCGCAAGCACAGATAGTTTGCCATGGAGCAACAGATAATAGCATTCAACAATCAACATAAGGAGACCCCAGGGCAAGTGTGGTAAGGGGCCAGTAGGCGCGGCCCAGTATAATCCAAGGAGACTTTGAGAAACCAGGACCACCCCAGAGGGAGATACCGGGGTCTGTTAGTCAACGCTTTTTTTCTTCTTAAAGGATATTTCTACTTTGTGCTGGTGCTTTGCTGTGACATCTGTTTGAACCATAACAGGTCTTTTTGCACAGGAGTTATGCACTGTAATTCAAAGCACACATCATAATTAAGCATGCTGCCAAACCACCATTCTGTACACATATGTCAAAACTGTCATTAAAACATGTTCATTTATTCTGCCCAATGCATGGCCAAAGGGATGTCAAAGCAGCAAAACATCTGTGTCCCCTTGAGCCAGCAGGACACACTAGGATATATTGCCGCTTTCATCCTGTGCTGGGAAACACATTAGCAGGGCAAACAGTATCGTTTTATGTCATAATACCCTGGCTCTAAATGTAGTGGCACTAAGTATCTCGGTTCTAACATTGCTTGTCCTTTAATCATTGGCACGCGGCATCTCGTCCCTTTACTCGGAAGACCCCATTCTTACCCACCCCTCTCTTTGTCACCCCTCTGTGCTCCCTTATCCACCACAACATCTCACCTTGAACCCCCGGACCCCAGTGCTTTAAGAGGGATAAGAAATCGAGGGGGGCTCTAATGCGTTCTGATGTAATATTGGGGGGGGCTAAAAACGGTCTCGCACAGCCTCAAATCACAAGTAGCTAATAAAGCTTTAAAAGAGGAGTGGCCTGTGTAAAGGAGTGACCCAACAGAGCCAGTCGAGTTTGCACATGTGCAATGACAGGGCAAACATTCTGGTTTAAAAGATGTATTTAAATATGGTTAAGGTATGTGAAAATGTTGCCCAAAATAAATATATTCTAATATTGATATAGAACATCAAATCAAAACAGATCAGTACGCCATGCAATTCCACAGTTCTTCTGAAAGAAATCCATTATTTGTACATACTAATTAAAGGCATTCTAACAATAATACTTTAATACAATGTGTGGCAAAAATCAAACAATGTATTCTCTTATCATTTCCCTTTCCTGTTTGAAAATGACCTAATTTCACATTGCTTTAACTGATGTTGTGATTGTAAACATGGCTGGAGGTGATATTTACTAGCAAAGAGCAGCATTTCCACTCATATTTTTAAAGAAATTTGGTGAGTTCGGAGAGCCCTGCCTCAAGGGCAATATTTGGAAACTGATCGGGCTGAGCCTGGGCTAGCCCTGGGCCACTTAAGGCCCTGCTGGCTCCCCATCTAAAAACAAGAAGCCAAGCATTTGAGGCATTAAGCAACTTCTTTTAGTTGATACTTTTTTAATTTCAATTTCAAGATGTCTCTAGTAGGTGCTGCAATTGTGGGACTAGAGTCATAATAATTTTAGGTTGGAGTTTGCATCTAAAATGCTTGTTTTTTCCAAGCATGCAACAGAATTGTGACATATTAATATACATTTAAATGTAACCTTCTCAGTGGTCCTGCAAAAATATAAAAGAGATCTTAGCAGGCGCAGAGAGACTTCAGCCATGAAAACAACCTATGTTCCCGTGAGCACTGCAAACACTGAGGACACCCACACCTTCATCTTCCTCAGTGCATTTAGACAGACTAAGAGAATCTAGAAGATATGCAAGTAATCAACTTTCTTTCACTGTTTCGGTGACCACCTTCCTAATCCTCCCCTAATCATCTGGAAGTGGCGACCTCATAGCGATTTCACAGTTAGACATCCTCCTCTTAGCAGTGCACATTGACTTCTCAATTGTTCGACTTAAAGACAGGACGTAGCCCCTTGAAATGAAAAGGTTTGCCTCTGATGCTGGGTCGGAGGCAACTGTTGCATTCGGGTGTGGGGCGTATATGTATGAGGAGAGTATTTAAACCTCTGCCTGTTTTCTCTCTGCAACAAACACACAAAATATGTTTGCTTGCTCTGGCTTCTTCTGGAAACCCTTCGAAGGAAGTGGAATTTGCAAATAATTTGAATGAATGAACTAAAATGCACTTTTTGATCTTGCTCCAAAAATGGCTATTCTGGGGGTCAGTATTGATGCAAACGAATGTGAGCTTTCACAGGTTTTAATGTAATTCTGCATGGGTTTTAAAAATGGGTTGCAAAGGATTTACTTGCCTTGCTACTGCCCACTTTCCTATGTATCCTGGTGTTGACAGGTTTTGCCTCTGACTTATATTAATACATTTGAAAAAAAATTGAGAACCCTAATTTTGTTATTCCTTTTTTAAAAATCAGTACATTATGACTTCCTAGTTGGGGGTGTCAGACCCCATAAACACAGAGTCCTGTCTGTTGCACTGCCACCTCTTTCCTTCCTTGTGATATATTTCTTTGTCCTTCCGAATTTTGATTTTGTGACTGAATGCTATTTCCCATTTTTAAGAGATGATCACCATTTTTTTGTTTTTGTAGTTGTATAATTAGCTATACATTCCACCTCTTCAATTTTTGCATGCATTGATGATTTTGTTATACAAGCACATTATGAAACGCTGTAAAATGTAATGCCATATTTTGTCATGGCTTGTTATGTCATATTTGCAATGTCACGTCACTTTGTACAGGGTCGACAAGGGCTGTGAAGCAGCAAAGCAGCAGGAAAGAAACATGTAACCCTCCAAACACACACGCAAATAATTAAATTATACAACCTAGCGGCACTCAGTCCAGTAAAAGGGCCACTTCGCCCAACGTGGACTGGGAAAAGCAGACGCTACAACATTTCTGAACCTAAGAGTACCCTCCTGCCCTCTATGTACAGGAATATTGTTCTCATGGTAACTGCAGCCAGGCTGTGAAGGTTAGTCAAGGCTGGGTTATACACATTAACTCCCAGAAGAGCCCAGCCTCAGGCAAGGAAGAGTACAACCTCCAACACCACCGTTACCATCCCCATATTTCCCGACATCAAGGGATTCCAAGTAGCCTGGTACTGGGTCCTCCTCCCAGAGGATCTACAACTCAAAATCCGCCCTTATTTAGAAATGCCCAGTTCCTCCCAGCTTTTCTGTCTAGGGTTAATACCCTCAACGGTCATGAACAGCTGGGTTCTTTAGACAGACATTCTGGGAGTGCGCGTTCTCCTGCTCCCTTAGTAATTGCTTGGATACACAGAGGTCGTGCAGGAAGGCCTCACGGTTTGTCATCTTGTAAAGTTTTGCAGTGGTTTTCTTCTAATGTAGATAATCGTTCTTTTGCAGTTTTGTGGAAGGGTTCTTTTGCATACTCGTATCCTTTTTTTAGGGTGTTCCTCTGGATTCTGACAAGGATCCTCTTTAATTTACTTCATATACTTCATCTTCGGCTTCTTTTATTTCAGGACGCAAATTTCAGGCTCACTTTTTGTACGTGGATGACACTCATATCCTTTTCTTTCCCTTCATTTGATGATTGTATTCATCAGCGTCTATCTGCTTGCCTTTTAGCTTTTCCTTCTTAGATGTCCTCTTGCTTTCTCATTCACAATCCTTGAAAACCCGACATTATTCCGTTCCTGCTTCTTCTTCTACTTTGTCTTCTTGTAATATTTTCCCCCTACTTCAGCTTCCTGTTGGGCTCCAATCCCTCAACTCTTATTCCTCTGCACATGCCCAGATGGACACCCTAGTCCCTACTCACCCTAGTCCCTACTCACCCTAGTCCCTACTCACCCTAGTCCCTACTCATTCTTGTCATTTTCATCTTTGTAATATCAAGAAAATCAGTCATTTGTTAACCTTTGCTTCTGCCAAGGTTTTGTTACAAACTATTCATTTCTTTCAACTTAATTATTGCTCTTCTTTATATGTGTGTCTCTCACGTTACAAAGGAGTGTGGGAGCCCCTCTACTGAGAACGAGCCTGTGTCTCCCATGTTACACGCGTCTTTCTCTTCGTGCTGGCTTGTATTCTGTTGTAAGAATTGTGTTTGGTCTTCATTTCTTCTCTAGTTTTACTCCCTAGCTGGCTCGATTATATTGGCTTCCCAGTAAACTGAGATTTGAGGGTTAGGTTCTTTGGTTTTTAAATGTTTTCATGCTTTAGCTCTTGTGTATCTGTCTTCCATGGCTTCCATTTATCATCCACGAACGGTTCTACGTTCTGCCACTCAGTTTCTTGTTTCTGTTGCCCGCCCCCTTCTGCCCTCCTTGTGCATCCTCTAGTTTTTGTTTCATCGCTTAGCTCCTAAATAATGGAGTGCCCCTCCCTTGGATATTCGCTCTTGTTCAAACTTAAACCAACAGCCGGAGTCTCATTTTTGCAGATTGCTTTTTAATAAAATACTGTTTTTTTAAGATGATGTTTTTTCTGCCATATGAGTTATTCCATGGATCATGGATCAGTCACTGACTGTGAATGTACTGTTTAGATTTTCTATACAGCGCTTTGGGTAGCAGTGCTATAATAGTATTATATAAATAAATACACAAAAGCTGAGAGTGTCGGCATACAAGCTTTAAAATGGACAGCTGTACAGTTGCCCACCTAAAGTGTTGTCCTCGCTACGCATGTCTCCTTTGAATGAGTGAGTCTGCTTTGCATTATTTTACAACTTTACCTCTAATTTGAGCATCTCACACTGCATTCCAGTGATTTATTTACCAATTCTTTACATAAAAGGGCAACACCCATTCTCATGTCTCGGGAGAAGAGCTCAGGGGCAACGCGCCCGCCTTGAAAGCAAGACGATGTGCGGAACAATGCAGGTTCGATCCCCGGGTCCGCGCTTAGACACCTCTTGGTATTAAGCGCGGTATAAATAACCAATTACAATTCGGCAGACAGCCAATTCCTGGCTCTGACACGTCAGAGAGCTTGGCTTAACCACAATCCCCTCAGGCTACGAGCAGGAAGGAGTCCAAAATGATTATCTCATTAGTAGCCCCCATAGCTCTCAGGCACTCTTGAATACAGATCTGCAATATCACTCAACATAATAGCACCACTCCATGTGTAACTTCCTCCATGAAACTTCTACTGGCCAAACAACAGAAATCTAGTCCTCCTTTAATAGGCTAGACATGGCAGCTCCAGCCAATGCATCCTTGCACCGCGGATATACGAGGCTCCCCTCTAGTCACTCATCCCTGCGCTGTCACCACAGAGCACCACGAAACACATCTGCATGCAGAGGTCAACATCTGCAATATATGCTCTAACCCACCACCTCTCTTTCACATCTACCCATGAACGCAGAGCTCATGTTAATGGCAGTGGTACGGAGTATAAAAGCAAATAATATAGGGTAACTGGTAACTGGTTTTCAGAAGGACCTCTCCGTACAGTCCCAGGCTGCATGAGACAGCTGGGCTGCATCTAATAGAAGTGACTCGCAAGATGGCTCCTCATCAGTCTGACCCTGCAGACATTTCATTTATAGCAAGCCTACTTTACTGACGAAACGTAGGCCTTTTTCGGATAATAAAAGGTGTTATCTTTCAATTATTCACCCACAGTGTTTACAAATCTCACCCTCCCATGTAATTCTTCATATATCATAGATTCTTTGCATGTTTAAACTCTTTAGCAGATCAACGAAAATTTGCAGCATGCCTGATACGTTGAAGACCCATGTTCAGATTTCAGAAAAGGCCACCCTGGACCCGCACATACACATGTATCACATGTATTTCTAACACGTGTGCTTTATTTACATTGGTCCAATAAATAGTATCAAATCTCAACCGAATTCTCATTCTTCTGGACCAACGCGGCGTTTAAGGCTTCTGCTCCAGATGTTAATGATGCACGCCGTGCTTTTGCTATTTTAGGCCCTTAGAAAGTCTGTTTTCTTCAAAGAAAATTGGAGGCTGACTGCCAAAACCGAGAGCAGCCTAGCACAACCTCTTAAAGTTCTTTCTCTTTACGAGGGTCGTTTTCTTCCCCTGGAGACAACGCAGGCGCAATCAGATTGGTTCTAAGCGGACCAGTCAGATCGCTGCGGCGCGCGTGCCAGCAGCAGGCTGCACGCGAGGGCGAATCCAAGGAATTGATTGCTTTTCGTGCCTTACACTGCTGAATCTGGAACTTTCCACATCAGAAACACTTTTAGGAAAGCGCTTCTGTACCTTTGTCTTTAATTGCTCCTGCTGGTGTGCGTTGTTTGTTCAGGCAGACGTCTGGCTGGGCCATGGGTACACTACCCTCTCGTCGATGCCAAGGCGAGCATCACGATTGGCTCGCCCCTACGTCTCGCCAGGTGCCATGTCTGGGCTCTTACTGTCGACCTCGCTGCTCGACTTTTTCCACTGCTGCTCAGACACCTCAGGAAAGCTCTTCGACGTCTGCTCAAAGCATTAGAAGTCCGGGCGTCGAGCATTGCAGGCCAGAGCTGCTCTTGGCCCTAGCGAAATGTTTACAAGAAAAACCGAACCAGGAAACAACCACTCCACAGCATCCATTTTGGGGCATCCTCACTTCTACCCACTCTCTTTCTTCTTACTCTCCATTTGTTCATCTCACTTCTCTGTCTTCACTTCTCGTTCTCACACCTTATTCCTCCTCCTCTCTCATCACACGTTGCACATTTTACCGCATTATCATTGTCCTCCTTACACATCTTCCTTGATTCATACATGCCAACGTTATGCATTCCGTTCGGGAGACATTGTTCCAGTCCTGGACTTTTAGTCCTGGATTTACACATTATGAACCCTGGACTACATGTCCCAGAATGCAAAGTTAAAACCAGGAATGGTCTCCTTGGTATAAATGAAGATGGATCGCTAGTTGGATCGCTGATGGTCTGATTTCCATATTTCCCCTGCTCATAAAAGGAGGAGTTCCTTCATGAATCTGTCGAAGGGATATCGCTGTTTGTATGATGAGGCTTTGCACTAAGGACGGGTAGGATTACGAAGGCTGGTTCATAGTGCTGCCCTACTCCTAAAGGCCTTCCATTTATCTACCCATGTTAAAAACTCTCCATTTCCCAGTGTTGCAGGTCTAGTGGTCCTATTGGGATGATACACAATACCCAGGCAAGATGGTTATACCCTCATAGCATTAGGCATCAATCAACATAATTATGTAACGTATAGGGTCAAAAGCTTTCTAGACACTAAATTGGCTTGTAATCAAACGTAGTTCATTAAGATCCCAGCGATATTCGAGATATGTAATAAGAACAACTTTTTTTGGTATAATGTGAAATATTGTTGCCAGTAATAAGGCGCCGCCATGGGCTCATGGTTTGCTCTTCATATGCCAAACATTTGTTGTTTGCTGGGTGCAGATGATGCAATCCTCTTGTTGAGCTATATCAATGATATGTTAATTTTGTGGGATACAGCCCTAACATTATTTGAGGAATATATACAAGTGTTAAATCACAATGATGCAACTCTGCAATGTTCGTGTGAGCACAGCAAACCAGACGTTAACTATTTGCCACTGAGGATATAAGACATTGGGCCTCATTACAAGTTTACGGGTCTGGAAACAAGGGTGTCGGTAAACTCACTGGCACCCTTGTTTCTGGACCGGCAAACTATGAGTCTGCCTGCCAGAGCTGCTGTGCCTGACAGGTCTGATGCTGCAGAGCGCAGCGGCCAAGGTAGGCAGACCCGTCACAGAAGCACGGGCACCGTTGGTAACTGTGCCGGTGCTCACGTGTCCCCACTCCCATAGATTCCCTACTTTTTTACCATACAGATTTACCGCTACCATCACTCACAGCAGAGGAATATTTACCACATTACGAGTGGAGGGTTGGTAGTATTAGTTCCCTTTCGTGGAGTCCCAAAGACTCCTTTGGGGATTTTTAGCATTTACCACGGCGTTAATTCTGCCCATGGGAAATCCTTCATTTCGATTAGGTAATGCAAAGCAAAAACCTCCAGAATTTGGTTGCACTGTTTTCCTCCCCATCACTCAAAATGTATAACATGACAGTGCAGAAAATATAGCTGTAATTTTTCTACTGGCACTTTTCTAATGCACCGCCATACTTGTCATGAAGGCCCATCGTACCTACAACAGAATACCTTAGTAATAAACACGAATGTAACATCAGTATGGTGCTGGTCTATAGCTCCTCCTTCCGAACCAGGGAATAAAGCACTCAACAACCACACTAAAAAACGAGCATAATGCATTAGTCGGGTGGGATGATTTGGTAGCCAAATTTGAGACGATGCAGCCAAAGTGTCAATGCTTACATCCCAGCTTTGCCGCTAGATGTGGTCCTGCACAGATCATCTGAACTCACTGCACTCCATAGTGCTGTGTTGTTTTCAGTGAAAAGGTTTGACGTCTCACATTATTAGTCCAGTTCCTGATATTTCCTTTCATGAATGCCATATCAGAGGCCGTAGACAGGAGAGACACGACCAGAGGTCACAGACCTCTGTGAAACGTATTTTCAGGTCTGCTTACTTTATATAAAAATCATTTGGCTTTTTTTTAGAGTCTCAAATGTTCCTCACATAATGAATAGCAAAAGGTTTGTCACTGTGCATTGATACAAGCAGGTAATAGTACTGAACAGATTATTTTGCACACCCCGCAATTGAACACGGCACATGTGGCTTTCTAGGCAAGATGTCACTGCCTGTGGGAATGCAGCATAGACCGTTCAGTTACGATGATGCCATGGCCGGCACTGCTCCGATGAGCCCTCCTCTATCAGACATGAGGATAAGGTAAGTGGGGTTTGGAGGGGAGTACAGCCATTGCTCTATTCCAGTAAAACCCCACCACTCATATTACCTATCATCATGTAGCCTAATTGTGTAAGGTAGCCATTTTAATAATAATAATAATAATTTGCATTTATGTAGCACCACAAACCCACAGGCATCTGAGCACTGCTTATTATTACCCACGGTGTGTGGTGCTCGTTTATCGACCTCAGAAGGATGAAAGGCTGAGATTGGCCCTGCGTGGAGCCGAACCTTTGTATAAGATAAGATATATTTTGTTGTGTATAAAATAGCTACACATATAGTTAGCCATTGTGTTCCGCCCCATAGATTAGTTGTGTTGAACGTTGCCATGCCCTATAACTAGCCATCATAAAGCGATGCGGGCAGGAAGCACAACCATTGCTGTGCTCCAGAAGCTTAGACACTCTAGTACTACTAATACACACTCTAGTGCTACTAATACTGTTACTACTTCTGTTTGTAAACAGGGCTAACATATTTAGCCTCTGAGTTGAATTATGCTATCCTTCATAGTCAGCCATAGCGATACGCTTCATAGTCAGCCATTGTACTGAATTGTGGAAGGAAATTAGTTGAACCTACAAGTATACTAGGGGGCCGACGTCATGCAGGATTTAGATGTATTTTGTGGGAAACGAACAGTGTTTTGCCCAAATATATTTTGAGGGGAGGAAATATGCTACAATAGACATATTGGTAAGATTAGCAATGCGTCTCATTTGGATAGATAGGTGACGATTATACTTGCCTCACATTTATATAGAATTGTGAAAATTAGCCATGGTTCACATTTAGATAGAATTATGAAGATTAGCCTCCTAGAAGAACTTTCAGAGTACCTAAAGTACTAACCACTCCACTCCTTCTCCCCTCCTACGCGCATCCCTTGTATTATACACGCCCATGGCTAGTCAAACTAAATACAAACACACACCCAACATAACTAACACTTGCATACAACAATTCCAGTCACTGAACCATACACCTACGGATACACAAGCCAGTGTGCTCAACCATAGCCTTAAATTCCAGCTAACTTACACATACAACACACACACAGCCAGCATAACAGACATTCACATACAACAAACAACCCAGGCATTGGGCCCCACCCTTACGGATACAACAAGCCACTACACGCTATCAACTCATGTGCAACCCAACACACACAGACACCAGTTTCTCCTGGTTCTGGACCTATACTATCCCTCTATCCTCACTAACCAACACCCTCCTCTTTCTTGCAGAGCCACGTAAACGCCTGGAGACTGCCCCTGGGTGGTAGCGGTGCACAGTATAAGTGAACATAACATAGCTGTTTGATAGTATTGATAGAGACCTGTTGTGAGCTAAATTAGTGGATTGGGGATGTCCTCCTGATTTGCTTCAGGAAATTAATGCTTTATATTCTCCTCCTCCTTGAGGGTAAGATTGAATTTGGCAGGACGCTAATCTAGATTAATAAAAACTAATAATGGCCTGAAGCAGGGTTTGTCCCTAAGCGCCATCCTTGTTCAATCTGTTTATTTCAGCTTTGGGTGTTACTCTGGGAAGTGCTCAATGCTTCCCACCCAGACTCAATGAAAAGGCGTTGGGTTGGTTGCTGTACATGGACCATCTAGTCCTTTTGCACCAGACACCGATCAGTTTGCAGCACCAACTTGACACATTGCAAGGGTATGTAGAACAGAACAGACTTAGAGTAAACGTAGCAATGTCGAGAGTTTTGATCCTTCGCTCACCAATGGGTAAGCAAAAGATAGCCTTTGAATGACATTTAAGAAATTCTATTGAAGGTGGAAACCTTTACGTACTTAGGACTGTGTTTGAATACCAGTCTGATTGACGCCCCAAGAGAAAGGGGTTTAAGGGCAAAAAAAAGCAAAAAATGTGGCTGCTCAGGGTTGTGTTCTGTTGAGGCGATATGGGTGTTATTCATTACTTCCTGTTCTGAATTTCTGTACGTTGAAAGTTTTGTCCATATTGACCTATGTTGCATAAGCCTTTTTTGCACTTTCATTTAGGTTATGACCGGTATAGGAGGGTTTGTTGTGGAAGGGAGTCCTTTCACTGCCAAGTGGTGTCCCAGTTCAGGTTATTCGACATGAATTGGGGCTGCTTTCCTTATACACTATGGTAGTGTGGAAATCGTTACCCCTATACCGTAAAAGCATAGCTGAGGGTGCACCTCTTGCATTCCAAATTGTTAGGGGCTCTTTAATAAACCATAATGAGTGGACTCTGAATGAATGGAAATTGGCTTGTCAAAGAATTCTTGTGAAATTGGACACAACAAAAGACATATTATTAGCAAACCCAGTAGCTTTTAAAGTACAATTGTGAAAGAGCGACTGGATTGAGACCCAGAAGTGAGACAAAGGATATAAGTGATACTACTATTATAATTTGGATTGTAGAACATGCAATTTGTTGCCAAAATATGTGATCACGTTTCCTAGCAGTTATCTTTGGACCCAATTTTTGCATTTCTATATTAATTTATACCCAACAAAGGGAATCCTAGCTTGGTGGAAGCTGAGTGCTGCAAAGGATTTAGGAGGCAGATTTTGCACTACAGAGAAAAACACAGAGACACTTCAGCACCTTTTGCTATTTTGCACAGACTCGACGGAGATGAGGACACGATGTTTAGGGACGTTTTTTCTGAAAATAAAGGTTTTACACCTGAAGAGTGGTGGGGTATCTTTTGGATTGGTGAAAGAGTCTCCTTGGTTATAGCCCTGATAAGATTTCTAGCAGGAGTGTTAAAGGTTTGCTGCTAATTTTAAATAGAAATGGATGAATTGTTTTTTGGAATGTCTAAGGAGATATTGATTTGTATTTGATCATGTTAGAGAAGAATATTTCAGGGAGATTGGTGCTGACCGCTTTTTAGAGGATGTTTTAATATTTGGATATGAATGTATGAAATGTAACTGTTTTGCACACTTTTGGATATTTGTGGTTTTAGATAATGTGTACCGGGAATGGGTTGTGATTCTTTTTTGGGATGTTATGTATGGATGGTGAAAGGCTTGTAATAAGCCAAACACCTAATAAAAATAATAATTATAATTGGGCTCATGAGCAGGAGACCCAGAGCAGGAGCTGTGTTTCTAACATGCAGGGAACGGGGCAAATTAAAATCTTATAATTCGTGGCAGTTTGAGTTGTGGAGCATGCATGGCTCCACAGAGTAAGCTGAGTAGTGGCACCCCCCCCCCCCCCCACCCCCACCAGCGGCACTCACGCATTTGTCTTTCAGGAAGCGTTGAGACCTATTAGTTTTATCAGATTTTGGGCAGAACCTGTGCCGACATGCTCGCAAGTGGCAAAGTCTGTGCTTCCAACATCTCTCCTTTGGGACAGACATTCACACTTCAGGGGTTTCTGAGAATGCGAGGTGGAATATCATACAAGAATGGGATGGATGCCCTGGGGATCCATTATATACCTTCTTTGGGGCCAGCATCATTAAGCAGGCAATGGTCCCCAGGCCCTGGGGCTCCGAAGCCCCATCTACTAATCTTTCAACATTGACTTTGTCAAAGCATCAATATATTGCACATTACAAAGCCATGTGTTTCCTGGCTCACTTGAGGTAGCACAAACTCATTCTATGGTTGGGTATGTGCCCCTTCCTGATAACCTCTGATATATATTCTCTGCTTATACTAATGTATGTGTCTCTTTCTTGTTACTTCCCATGTGTCTCTTTTATCCACGCGTGAGCACTTGGTCATTCTGCCTGCTAAATCTGAGGTCTTTGGGCCTCATCACGAGTTGGGCGGTATCCTGGCGTTATTACCGCTGGGATACTACCTGGGCTAATAGCGCTAAGGCCAACCGGTCCGGTGCTATTAGCACCAATCAAGGGTTGGGCGGTAATGGGTATTCCCCATTGGGTCCAGTGGACCCAATGGTGCATTTTCGGCACAATTAGCGCGCACTAACAGCGCTGCGCTATTTGCACCCAAAAATGGGCGTTAAGTTGCCTCATGGCTGGGGGTAAATGCTGCCAGACTCATGATTGGGCGGACACTTAAATGCGGCAGTAGTAGCGTTACTGCCGCATTTAACGGCTACCACCCAACTCATGATGAGGCTCTTTATCTATATGTGGCAAGTGGGCAGTACCTTTTTCATACAGCTTCTATGTTGCTGACTCTATACTATGGCCTGTATACCTTCCTCTTGGCTGATATTGTTCAATTGTACCCTCTTTGTGGAGTGCTGTTGCCCTTGAAATGCCATTTGTTTATTATTCTGAATCCAAAATGAATTAAAGGTGTCAGGACACTTCAAGGGTGTTCCCATGATTGTTTTGATTGCTGCCTTCGCAGCCTATTAAGCCATGGGTTAGGACCGGGACAAGGGGAGGTGGGGGTGGCGGGTTGGCCTTCATAGATCCTTTGATCCCTAAAGTTCAATGGTTGGGCGGAAAATTATCAGTGCCTTAGGTCCCAAAAACCTCCAGCTAAGTCTGGTCTGTACTGCAGAAAGGCAGTGCTGTGCTGCATTGAGAGGGATCGGGTTGGCCAACAGCGTTCGAGCACTGTAGTTGTTTCATTTTATATGTTCCCCAGAGCCTTGAATGCTTTCGATTTCCAGGCAATCGAACATTGAATCGGATGACTCCCACAGTCCTGTTGTGATAATTGCAAAAGTAAAAGCTACAACGTTCATATAAAACTGCAGGCAGTTTACTTTGACATTGCAAACCCAGCAACAAATCAGTGTAATAAGAGAAAATGGAACAAAGCATTGCTGCAGCCTGCCTTGGCTGCTTAAGATTTAATGATCCTGTGGCAGGTGCATGTGCTTGTCAATCATGCATTTTCCACAGCTCATACAGGGACCTGAGTTTGTGTCACTGACCAGTGATGTCGCTCCATGGAAACAGCAGTCCTATCATCAATCAAGGGAGTGGCTCAGTATTCGCACTGCTAGGTAGGTAGGTAGGTAGGTAGGTGTGCGATTTATGTAGCTAGAAAGCAGTGCAACACTGCACAATAAATTAGGGAGTGTAACATGGAGGGGGATTGTCAGTCTCGGGTCTTCATTTGTCGGTGAAGTGTTCCTTGAAGACCACTATATTCAGATCTTTCCTGAATCGAAGTAGCAAAGGAGTCAGTCTGATGTTAGCAGGAAGTTTATTGCAGAGCGTGGGAGCAGAGCTGGAGAGTGCTTATTTTCTGGTATTCTCCTTCTTGCACTTCTTGGATTCCAGCCTGGAAATATCTTGGCTCCTTGTGTTGCATAGGCCTGATATGGTAAGATTTTCAGCTAAGTAAGATGGGGACTTGGACATTGGTGATTCAAGCGATGGTGATGTAAGCTTGGCGGGGTAACCAGTGCAGTTCCAAGAGAGTGTGAGGAATGTGGTTCAATTTCTTCAGTCACGCAATGAGCTGTGCTCCAACGTGCTGGAAATCGTTTAGTGGGGCCAGAATAACGTTTGGGACACCTTCCAGAAGGGCATTATCACCGTCCAGGTGGGAGAGCACCAGTACTTGGACGATGGATCTGAAGTCTGAGGTGGGAATGAAAGGTTTGATTTGGTGCATGATTAAGAGCTGGTACCATACTATTTGTGTCTTCTGGGTAATGTGTGCTTTATAGGAGAGGGTGCATTTGATGGTGATTCTGAAGGACTTTGCAGTAGGGGCAAATTGGGAGGAGAAGCCGTCTAGAGATCTATCTGTGTCAAGCAGTTTTGATCTTGGGTGCTTTTGGTGGCAACCATGGGGAGGATGAAATCTGTTTTGGTAGGGTTGAGTTTCAGGTAGGCACTTGAGAATGGTGGAAAGGCAGTGTTTCAATTAGTGGATGTCATTGAGGCAGCTGACCTTCAGGTTTAGCTGTGTGTCATCAGCATACTATCGGATTTGGATGTTGCATTTTCCAAGAGTACCCCTAGTGGCTCTATGTGGAGGTTTAAGATGACAGGAGGTAGATCCTTGTGGGACTCTGCAGTTGACAGGGAGTTGTTGGGATGTGCAGGGGCACATCTGGGTCAGATGGTGTCTGTTGGTGAAGCAGGAGTCGCCACCAAAGGACTGGTGCATCAAACCCCATGTGGGAGGACAGGGTGTTTTGTGGACGACCCTGTCAAATGCGGCAGAGATATCGAGCAGGACCAGGAGGCCCGGGTTGCCTTTGTCCATGAAGTGGAGTGCCTGGTCTGGAATTGTGGACATGTGCATGCCCCACATCTAGATAGAATTGTGGAGATTAGCATACCTCACATCTAGATAGAATTATGTGGATTAGCATGCCTCACATCTAGATAGAATTATGTGGATTAGCATGCCTCACATCTAGATAGAATTATGTGGATATAGCATGCCTCACATATAGATATAATTGTGGAGATTAGCAAGCTTCACATCTCAATACAATTGTGAAGATAATTATGTCTCACATCTAGATAGAATTATGGAGATTAGCATGTGTCACATCTAGATAGAATTGTGTGGATTAGCATGTGTCACATCTAGATAGAATTGTGTGGATTAGCATGCCTCACATCTAGATAGAATTGTGAAGATAATCATGCATCACATCTAGATAGACTTGGTGAGATTAGCATGCGTCACATCTAGATAGCGATGGCACTGACCAACCCTACTACAAAATCTCACCCCTCTGCATACACATCTCAAACTCAAACTAAACACACCATACGGCTAAAGCACAATATCCCACACATACTTCACTACACCACAGCCACAAAACAAAACACACATAACCTCGCACTACAGCACATGAGAGGCTACCAACCGAAAAGCACACCTAAGCTCAGCGAACGGTGTTAACCAAACTGAAGCTGCCAAAAGCACATCACAGGTCTCTTGCACTTTTCCCGCTCAATCCCACTAGCCCATCCTACCCTCTTTCCTTTCAGATCCGCCAGAACGCCACGGGACCACTTCGGTGGTGATAGTGTGTGGTATAAATATACTTTAACATAACTAGCAAAGACATGTTCAGCCTGATAGAGCATCTGTCTCCACAAGCCACGTATTCACGTGAATGAAAGAAAAACAATGCTGGTAAGTAGTTTAATGACCACAAAACCGCTATTAAGTTTGGTTATTTAATACTGTAAAGTAATGTGTCCGAATTCTCACTGCAGTATATGGTAGCCTGATTTTGTCTCTGTGGGCATTGCATGTGTCAGGCTAATTATTTGAATATTAACCTTTATGAATCCATATGGGCCCACACAGAGGGCATATAGATTGCATAGAGGCTTCAATATCACATAAGAACTATATATTTATTAATATATATATATATATATATATATTTGTTTTCGGGAGGCTACGTTTCCGCTCTGAGTTGAATGCCCTTGGTTCATGGCTGCCTCTTAGCTATTAAGTCTTGCTGGAAGCTTAATTGGGGTGGTGTGGGGGCTGCAGGAGACGTGGCCCCTCTGCACAGTTTTCTGCATAATCCACCGTTTTGCAGGATAATGAGAAGTCTTTATGGATAATGGAGTATAACTCACTTCTGAAAGGATGCAAAATACCCGGGTGGCTACAAGCAACCAATATGGTTGCTCGGATGGGGGTTGGGGGGAGTTTACCGTACGTATAAGTTATAAGCAAGAAGTTGACTGCTCACACCCTTTCCACATGAACTCCTTGCATCGCCCTCAGCCTGCATCAGAACCTCATTATATGATAAAAGCACGTACTTGTCACCTGTTATGCTACCGCTGCTGGCGATACTTCACAGACACCCTTCACTCTGGTATCTTGCACCGCTCCTGCACCCGCGGCTGCTATGGAAATGGAAGAGGGGCTTCACACATAGCTCCAGCCAGCATTTCATTGGTGGATCTGTTATTTGCATTTTTTGGGGTTTAAGAAAATGGGCTACGTGTCCCCCTTCGCTTATTTTTTACCCTCAAATATCTGGAATATTACTAAAATGTTGCCCTGAAAATTGCACCCATTCATTACCGCGTCTTTGCGCTGCAATATAATGCCGACCCCCACTACACCGACTAATGGGAGCAGGGGTTGCAGGGGTGTCTCCCGCTCCCCTTTATCGGTGTAGTGGGGGTTAGGATTTGCGGGTGGTGTCTCCCCTAGATGGAAACGGGGGACAATAAAGAAAAAGAAAAGTAAAAAAGAAAAAAGGAAAAAAGGACCCTGCGACAGTTCAGAACCATATTAGTGGACGATACCTAATGCCACTGAGTCCGAGGAGAGGCAGCGGCACACTTCACAGTGTGCTGCCGAAAAGGTAAGTGGGTAGGGGGAGGCGTTTGCGGGGGATGCAGAGCATAGTGATCTATGAGATCATGCGCCATGTCATAATGAGAGACAGCAATTTAATTGTCGACATTATGGGCGGAGCGGTGATCACATAGATTCAAATATCTTAGGTCTTAGGACCACTGGATGTTACCCCGGGGTGCTAATGGTGATCAAGTCTGAGTTGGTGGGCTGTATCGGTTGGTAATTGCCCTTAGACCTCAGTAATAGCCTTCACTTTGCTCAGCCATTAACTCAGGCTTAAACACCATAGTGTGGAATGAGGTGAAAAGGATTAGTTCTGCTTTGTACCATCACTAATGGTGTAGTCGAAAAGATGGTCCTTATGTTAAAGGATTGGATGCAAATGTAGATAGAATGTGAAAGGAATTTGAAGGACGACTTAGAGACTATCAATAGTGACCAGGTACAGAATGCTGCAAAAGGGGCAAGCTTTACTCACACAGAGGTAGAGCATGGACCACAGGAGGCCAATCTTCCCCCACATCAAACAAAATAGGTACAACGTGGGCCACAGCAACGCACACTTCACTCCAACAGGCTTTAGACAGCAGAGCTATCCCCCTAAATCACACCAACTGGGCACCTTGAAGGGTGCAGGTCATAAGGAGGAAGAACATGCACAGACAAAAGGGAGAAATGGTACTGAAGAGATAATGTCAATGAAGGAGCCCACGAAGTGCATACATGTCACTAGAAAGCAGAGCATGTTCAGGCAAAAGGGAGAACGGTACTGAAGAGGCAAGGTGACCGCTTTAGGCTGGTGTGCCAAGAGAAGGAGGGGGAAAAGCTGACAGGGCGGGTTAGTAATAGACAGGCAACAGCTATAGCATGTCTCAAGAAGGAAGAAAATGACCAGCCAACTAAAGGGAGCTGACAAAGCCAAAACATGTGTCTTCTCACTTCCAAACTACACAAACCCAACTTTGGCACTTAGTCCAGAATTCATAGCAAATTGTGCAAATTGTTTAAAACTGAACATATCAGGGCAAAAATCAGTCGACCCCACCTTCCGACCGAAAAGGAAGCCCCTTCCATTTAACCTCCGTTTGCAGTTCAAATACCTGCTACTGATTGAGGTGGTTCCTACCTGGCTCCGAGAGAACTCCTATGGAGATAGATGCCACCATAATCCCTGATATCCCCTCTTTCTTCCTGTAAAGACAGCCCTAAACATAGAAAGCACTACAGACCTGCTCTTGCCCTGGTATTATTATTTGCCACTATTGAAAAGCTGTCTAGAGAGCTCCAGCAGGGAGAGGTACCTAGGAAGGGGCCAGAGATACTGAACATTCGAAATTGCAGTGTTACAGGACTGCCCATTCTATCCCTTCGCCCTCCAGCCTCCTCTCTTTCCCAGCATGCTTCTCTTCACCTTCAACACCAGCATAATCCAAGGAATGGTGCAGCCAGCTTCATGTAGGACTTTAAGGAATCCAGACCCTACCCTGTATCTTTTCTGTTCTTCATTTCATCATGAAGATCCCCTTGTGAGGTTTCAGCATCATAATCAAATACAGGTTATGGAGAGGCTGCAAAACACCAGAAGACAGGGGATTTTGATTTGGTCTGTGGATATGTGCACTGCGCGAAAGGCGTTTGAGGCTGGTGGCAGACACTGGGGTAGACTTCTAGGGAAAGCATGTAGGCATTCTGGCCAGTGGCCTGATTTCTTGAGGAACGCCTGATGAATGCTGTTTGTTGCCACAATATGGGTCACTTTACTGCAGAAAATATTCTACAGTAAAGGATTTCACATCCTGTTTAGGAAAAACATAGGGGCCACAGGGTTTATCTCATGCAACGGGTGAGAGGACGGAGGCAGGCACCTCCCCCCAAATAGCAATGGGTGTGTCTAGAAGGTGTCCAAAGTGGAGGTTACAGGAAAGTGTCACGCAATATAGGGACCGCAATCCACCACAACAGGCAAAAGTCCCAGAGAGCCACTAAGCACAGCACTTAAGCAATTTAGAGTGATGTTTAAGACAGTGCTCAAACTGTCAAATTACATACTAAGGATGTTAAAATGGGAGCCTGAGGTCTTCAACCCTCATGTAGCGGTTTCTCAGAAGCAAAGGTTATTTCCTCCTATAGCCCTTAGCACCTAGTTTATGGCAAAGAGTGGAGTATCCAGACTGCCTCCTTCATCAATGTGGCACACAAGTAGTCAGTATCTGGTAGGTAAGAATTAGTACAGTCCAACTAGTGTGGCACTACACAAGACTTATCTCTTGGTATTAGGTAACCCACCTTTTAATATAGGCCTGCACTACAGACGTTGGTAGTGTGACTGAGCAGCCAGGCTTATTATTTTAAGAAGGGTAATGTGATCTGTAGAGCTGTACAATTAAATCAGTAAATACAGGTATCCAAGTAAACACACACTTAATTATATAATAAATACATTATTTATTTATGCACAAAGATATTTAAAAGCAGTAATTAGCTGTAACATTAATCCCAAGTTAGGATTCAATAAAAAAAAGTGATCAAAAAGCAAGTGAGTTATTCATTTATATGTTACACATGTTCCAGCACCCATAGGTGATGTCATTTGAGGTCAGTATAATACTTATTTTGTATCACCTTTCCAATATTGAGTTATTTAGGAGGGAAAGGTTAGTGTTAGATCAGAACAGACTGATATTCTATAAAAACACTTAGATTCTCTCAAAGGGATGCAGGCAGTCTTTTATCCCAGAATTAAAGTGTTCAACATTTAAAACCTGTAAGGGAACAAGAACTGTCAAAGCCAATAGGTTCAGAAGGCGGCCTTTGGGGAGCCAGGACAGCCAAAGACAATGAGCAAAGTCAAAGTTCTGATGCTCTTCTTCTTAGGAAAATGTTCATAAATAGTGAGTGTTCAAAAAGAAATCACAGCAACTCAAGCTGAAAAGCCAGTGCAAGTGTGTTGAGGTCAACTCAGAGTAGGGTTAAATCACACACCCAAAGGTAGAAAGCACCCAAAATGACAAAAGGATAATATACACCAAACCCCACAGTACCCTTGAACTGAATTTTTTTTTCCAGTTGAATGCCTTCTGGATGCAATGCAGCAGACCCTTGTTCCTGGTCCTTTGTGGTGGTGATGAAAGGGAGGATGTCTGGTGGGCTCCTGTGACAGCACTCAAGAGAGGGACTCGGCTGCGATGGATTTCCAACAATTCAGCACCACTTTGTGGTTTTGGTGCCTTTTTCTCAGCGCCAAAGAAGAACGAACAGCTCTGGTTAGATGTTCCTTGATCCCTCAGTCCTGGACTCTGGTGAGAGGACTCTGGACAGGTAATTCCTGCCTCTGTAGGGTCCTCTGCATGCCCACAAAGATTTGTCCGGATTCGCACTTCAGAAGACAATGCACTCACAGGTGGTCGAGGTACCCCGGATATTGGGATTTTGCAGCTTTTGAAAGTCGCTGCAACTCGGGGGTTGTGCCAAAATAGAGTTTGTCTCGAGGCTTGTTGGTCCCACCAGTAAAGGAGGAAGTCATCCTGTACGGGTCTTCCCTGTCAATTCAAAAACGGCATCTGCTGGCATCTTCTCTTGTCTTCTGCTGTGGATGTTGTTCTCCAGTGGTCGACTCTGCTTTTAGTCCTAAAAACCTCACATTTTATGCAAGTTCTCATTCATTCACAGCCTTAGGTTGTCAATCACACAGGACAGCCAGCTGGCCAATTGGAACTGGTTTCACTCAGGTTCACCTAGAGACAAATGACAGGGACGTTTCTGGATCCTCCCTCATGTCCTGCTTTTCCAGACAAACTGGAGCCTGGGCAGGCTTGAGGGGTGAAGCCTGCCAAAGGCAAAACACGCAAAAGACTCAAACCTGATGCAAACAACAGAGTAACAGCCCAGAAAAAACAAACTAATGAGAAATGGTGAAAAAAGAAGACAGGGGCCATTTTTGTGAAAAATGGTCACCCTTTGGGTGCAGCACTGCAGCTGAGGTATCAGCCTGCAGATACACGTCACTCGGTAGTAAAAAAGAAACCACTGCCACCAGCCATTCAAGTGAGTTAGTGTAACAAAATGTTACATGAGGAATGGGTTAAAGGAGTTACTATGTAACCCCCCAGCACTCCACATAGGGTGGGGTGTGCTGGATCGATAAAGTAAAGGTAAGTAAGACAGGGGTCATCTTACTATTCTTGGGAACAGTAGTTCACCCAAGAAAATGTAGTTAAACATTAAGAGAAGTCCATGGGACTTCTCAGTGGCACTGCACAAAAGGTGCATGTGTCACAATGCAAATGTAGATGCCTATGGAGTATACCAGACTCCATAAAACAGTAAGGTACATAGAAAATCAAAGTCAGGAGAATGAATGAGAAAAAGGTCCAGGAGTAAAAAATAAAAAACCCTGAGTCCAGCACAAGAGCTGGGGGTCTCTATGGTTAAAGGGAATTGGCACAGAAATAAAAATTCTCCCTAACAGTATCCATTTGACAGAGAGAGACAGTAAGAGACAGTGGGCCTCATTATGATTCTGCCGGTCCCGGAACAACAGTGCCAGTAAGCCTAAAGTTGTTACCGGACAAGCACAGTACAACTTTGGGGGGATGCCATCCCGCCTGCCAGTGTCAGACCTGGCGGGTGGAACGGCACCCGCCCGCAGTTTCACGGAAGCACCGGCACCATTATTAACGGTCCTATGGGACTCAAACAGGAATGGGGATTAACAATTTACCGGCGGCTGACTTCCCAGAACGCTGCAGTTGTAATCCCCCAGTGTTACCGGCAAGCCAGGTGTCGGTAAATATTGCAAGTCCGGCGGCAACCCACCAGTAGCACCGGCAGGGTTACCGCCAGACTTGTAATGAGGCCCAGTATCTGAGAGTGGCAAGGCAAGAAAGTGGAATGTGACCCGTCTGCAAGAAGCCAGTGATAGAAGCACGAGGAGGACATTAGGCTGCTTTGCCTTGCAAGATATTTTTCATGTGTTGCCATGACTTCGAATGCTTTGTGATGACTTTCAAATATTTTACATACTTGTTTTTGCAATGCAATGATCTGCTGTCTGGTTTTTGGGTTTGTCTGTCCTCAACACGCAATACACAACATGCAAAAAGCATACCACACATGCCAAATCCTTGTTACAAGTTGGGGTGTCAATGGGGAAGCCTTTAAGTCCACAAATTCCTATGACTTGTTGTGAATTGCAGGGAAGGGTGGGGTGTGTTAGTGCAACCAGTTAATGTGATCTTAACGAAAATTGAAATAACAAAAACATTTTGACGAACCTAAATATGTGGGAATCCCACCCAAACCTCCTATTTCCCTAGGTCTATAACCTCACCCCACTCCCCTCCCCACCTGTTTTAATGCCTTACCGCACCCCTCCATATATATTTGTAATAAAGAATTCTGTGTTTTTCAGTGTTGTAGGTTTGTTAAAGGTTATCTGTTATTTGAAATTGGTTAACATCACTGGATACTGTGCAACCACACTTGTTTAGTGGTAAATACTGCCCATAGCAGCCTACTGCAATTCCACAAGGGCCAGATACCGCATGACTGAAAAGAACACTTTGCATGGTCACCGCCAGTTGTAAAGCAGCACTACCAGAAAACACCATCAAAGAAAACTACGGTGCTGAAAAAGGGTGGTAATAATCACTGGAAATTAGATCTGTTCTCAGTTGGTTTTAAAAGCGCCTTAACAGTTAACAATTGCACAGTATAAATGGTGTTAATGATCTGTCACATGTTATGTTATGTTGTGCCAAATGTTATTAGGATTTGTACCACATACTGCTGCCGTTCGCATAGTCTCCAGGTGCTCAGGCAGATCTGAAGAGAAAGAGTGGGATTGGTTAGGTGGGAGGAGAAGCAAAGGCAAGATTTGAGTGCTTTTGTGTTGAGGTTGCAGATTGGCAGTACCCTGAGCCGTGCGTACTTGTAAGATTTCTAGGAGTGACGTGTAAGAGGCATCAAAGACTTTGCATCCAGCGAGGCGGCCTCGTACCTTTAGTGTGGGCATGTGTTGGCCAGGGGCTGACCATGTCAGTTGTAGTTAGAAGTGTAACTTTGTGATGTTTGAAGTATGGCGAGGGTTCTTTTTTTGTTAAAGCTGTGTGCAAGTGGCTGGTTTGCTTATGTGTGTGGTGAGTAATGTGGAGAGAGAAATGTGGGCTACTCCAAAGGTGGGAGAGGGTGTTCTCTAGGTTTACATGGTGCTTTCAAGTTAGTGGCCTTTCTGGTGGTTGTGTTATGGTGAGAGGTGTTTGGCTTTAAAAACTGATGCATGAAGATGACCTGTGTTGAGGTTTAGGTATTCTCAGAGACAATGAAAGTGTTCTCTTGGGGTTTTTGCAGTGCATGTGATCATAGAGACATATTTGTTCCTGTCGGGATGCTACTCTAGTTCCAGCATCTGACTTTTGTGTTTTGCTGGTGGTATTTTACTGTTGAGTTACAAACAGCAGCAAATTTTATCATGAGTGGAATTCATGTTTTTGCAGAAAATGCTGAAAAATGTGTGTTCCACCAGTGACCCCTACAACCGGCAGTAATGCTGCATTTTATACTGCCTACAATGTACCGGAATGCCAAATTTAAGACATTTTACCTACAGTACAGCAGCCCGAGTGCTAGATCAGGATTTTACCACGGGCCAGGAGTGTTGCTAGGTCTGGAAAAGATCGAGCGCTACGCTAATGTCTGGACTGTCAGGACTCTGGTCTACCTAGCTTGCCTCCCTTGGCCTCTCCCCCTCCCCCTCCTCCTTATCCTCCTTCGCCCTTATCTCACCTGATGAAGTCACCAGAGTTGTCCGCTCTATGAAGGTCTCTTCCAAAAAGGTTTCCCCTTGCTCTTCGAGAGCCATCAAGGACAACATTGGCTCTCTTGCCCCTGGACTTGCTGATCTCTGTAACCACTCCTTTGCTACTGGTTCTTCCCTCTCCTCCCTCAAGCACTCCCTTGTACGCCCCTCCTTAAGAAACCATCAGTTGACCCTGCCTGTCCTGCCAACTACCACCCTATCTCCATCACCCCCCCTTAATGGGGAAACTGCTGGAGAAGTTGGCCATGTCCCAAATCAACCCTCACACTGAACTTGTTGATGGTCTCCACGTCCAGCAATCTGGATTCCGAGCATCCAGAGGCAAAGAAACTACACTTCTGAACAACCGTGAAAAACTGCTTGCGTCCGTGGATTCCAACTCCCCAGCTGTCCTCATCCTTCTTGAACACTCCTCTGCATTTGACATGGTCAACCACTCCATTCTCATACAAAGGCTCCACAACACCCTTGTTATCTCGGAGCGGGCACTGGACTGGCTGACCTCCTTCCTTACTGACTACTCCTCTCAAGTTATCCTTGGCACCTTTTCCTCTCCTACTTCCTTCTCCTATTGTGGTGCCCCCAAGGGCTCTATCCTCTTACCCTGGGTCTTTAACATCTACATTTCTCAGCTGGCAATCCTCATATCCTCCTTCTCCCCCAACTTCCAGTGTTATGCAGATGACACACAACTCTTCTTCAAACTTCCTGCTGACCCTCTTGCACCTTCCATCATCCCTGACAGCATTTCTGCCATCCATGCCTGGTGCACTTCCAATGATCTCTGCCTCAATGCCAGCAAAACGGAGATCCTTCCCATTGGGATCCCTGCTCCCGACTTCTTCCCTTCACTCTGGCCTTCCTCCATGGGCTCTCCCCCTGCTCCCTCCTCTGAAGCCAGAAACCTTGGAGCTAACTTCGACTCCTCTCTCTCCTTCCTCCCTCACACTCAGGACATTGCCAAGAAGTCCCCCTTTCAGCTCTTCCTTCTTAAAGGAATTCTACCTTTCCTCACCCTACCCAGAAGCTCAATGTTACCCAAGCCCTGGTTCTCTCTAGGCTTGACTATTGCAATCTAATCTTCCTTCTTCCACTCTGGGTTCTCTCCAGCTAATCAAAAATTGGGCAGCGGGACTTATCTTGGCCTCAAGCCCAGGGATCCCATCTCTCCTGCCCTAAAAAGTCTTCACTGGCTACTGGTTGCTTCACTGATTAAATTCAAATCCCTCAGTATCATCCTCAAGTCTGTCTGGGGCCATTGACCACACTTTCTGCAATGCTCCCTTACTAAATATTCCCTCTCTAGACACCAGCGCTCCTCTGGCACCAACTCTTTATGTGTAAAGTATTTTGCTAAACAGAGGGCAGGAGGTTGATCACTTTCCTCAGCTGGCTCCCTTCTTTGAAACAGCCTCCCCCTCCCGCTACGTCTTGAACTGAACTTTGTTGAATTCCAGAAGCTCCTCAAGACTTTCCTCTTTACCACCGCCTTGCCCCCCACTCTCCTCTGCTAATATCACAGTTGCATGCTTGGTGTTCAGGGCTCTTATGCATCCACTGGGCCCTGACCTCCCACACCGAAACACCCCCCAGCTTCTGTCTATCCTCAGCACTTGCCTCGGCTCAACCTCCACCCTGGAGGCTCGCACTTACCTTACATTGCACTTCATTTGTTGCTCACCCATGAGCACCACAGCACCTATCCCATTCCCCCTCCTTTGTGCACTTGCACGTTCTGAACACTGGCAAGGCATAGTAGGTTTGTCTCCCCCACCCACTGTATTAATATTTGTATGTATCTTGATCGTTTTTACATCCCGTTGTCCCCTCCCTGGTGCCCTCTGGGCACTTTGAAACAGTATTAACTTCCTGTATAAGCACCTTACAAGCAAACAATAAATAAATAAATCAAATAAATAGCCTTTTGGTTATAGCTTCGATCCGGGGCTATAGCCCTGAGCTCCCCCTAGCGACACCCAGTGGAATTTGTGCAACAAGGCTTCTAATTCTTGCTTTCCATCCCAGACCACAATTGCACCAGGGAAACAATCTGCCGGGTTTTACCCAGTGCATTCTGAACGTGCCCCACTTCCTGCCCTACAGGCATCTGCTTCTCAGTCCCTCTCGCCGTGGGAGGCGCAAGCCACATCATGCGCGCGGCCTTGCAGCGTTCCCAGCACCGCCCCACCCCCGCGAAGTCGCACAGCATTTAGCAGAGTCTGCGAATAAGTGCTGCTTGTTAGTTCTGTCTCCTTGCTTAACCATCCTGTAATATGTTAAGTGGCAGGTAGACTTGTGTCCTTCGGCAAAACCCATCAATTTCGCTGATTAAACATTCCCCGTGCGGCAGGCACTGGTTATGTTAATCCGCAGTGGCACGCACTGCTCCCTCTGACCACCAACTCTGCCACCCCCCTCCAGACATGAAACAGATAAACGAGGAGACATTTATGGGTCGAAATAGACAAATGGAAGGTACTGGATCTAATGGACTTTCAGGCGTGTCAGAGCAGAAATATGGATTTAGAAAATAATCTAATTCTGGGTGTCTTCCGATACCTAAAGATGGGCAGCTGTGAGGTGAGCTCTGGCTGCTTGGCAGGGGTTTGAGAGGTCTCTATGCAAATCATTAATGCAGCCAGCTTGGCACCTCAAAACAGGCATGCATCGGAGCATAAAATGCGTGCACATAATTAGGGCTTTATTCATGGATTCTTTTGCTTGGTGCAAAGTGACCTTGCCTGCCAACAAACACCTTGATTAACAGAGCACTACAAAGTGTGTTTTTGCAGTGCAAAGTGACTTTGCACTGACTTTGCACCATGGCAAAGTCAACTGCGTCAAAAGATTCCATGAATCAGGCCCTTATAATATGTTGTGGTTAATTAAGGGATAAGGGGGATTATTATATTTTTTAGATAACCTACCTTTGGGGGTAGAGATACTGAATGTGGTAATTCTAGGGTGGATGGTGCATAATACGTTTATCACGTCTAAGGCAGTAAAACAGATGGGGGCAAGCACCACAGTTGAAATACCGCTAGCAATATTGTCACGTACAGATGATATACAGGGCCTATTGTACAAAATGGGAAAATCGCATTGAAAAATGTTTTGTAAATCAGTCCCACAGTGCTTATTTTTACCACTGCATACAACTCTTCTGCACTAACACAACCACACCTCCAAAGCACTACAAACCGCACGCACTTCACTACATCGCAACAACAAAATATAACACACATAGGGCCTCATTACACGAAGGCGGTAACCATGGCGCTATCAGCACCATGGTTGCCGCCGGTAATTTACTGATCCCGCCATGGTGAATGGCGGAATTACCGCCCCATCCCAAGGTTGGCGGGGCGGTAATTCCCCATTCACCATTGGCCCTTCCCTATTCCCATTTGAGCCCCCATAGGGCCCAATGGGAATGGAGAAGGCGGCAATTACACTACCGCAAATTGCGGTACCGTAATTGCCTCCAAGGTCCCTTTGCGGGTCCCGTCCTTAATGGCTGGTAAAACCAGCCGTTAAGGTAGGGACCAGCAAAGGGACCTCGTAATAGGGCGGTAAGGGATTACCGGCACCGGTGCCCTTACCGGTGCCGGTAATCACTTACCGCCATCCGTGTAATGAGGCCCATAGTCTCGCATAACAACACACGACGGCTGCCAAACGAACTGCACACACAAGCACTGCGAACGGTGTTAACCAAACTGAGGCTGCCAATAGAACATCAGAGCTCTCTTGCTCTTTTCCCGCTCAACCTGACTAACCCATCCCACCCTCTTACTTGCTCAGATCCGCCAGAGCGCCAGGGGACCACTACGGTGGTGATAATGTGCGGTATAAATGTCATGTAACATAACAAGCCCTATTTTTTGGGTTTTTTTGTAAATTAAATCATTTCAATTCCTTATGAAATGGGTTGAAATAAAAGTGGGGCAGCAGTGGCTCATACCCCCGCGGTTCCGTGAAGGGCACACGAATGAAAGGGTCATTAATGATCTTTGCGCACGCTGCGCCTTTTCTGCGCATTTTGCAAACAGGCGCAACAGAAGGCTTCCATTTCCGGTCATTATCATCCGGTTGTGGCTACGGGATGCGCATCACGAGGCATGGAAAGGCCGCCTGCCTCTTTTGGATGTGTGCAACTGTACGCAACAGGTTCAAGAGGGGCCTCACCATGCACAAAACAAGGCACACATATTGAGAAGGCGTGCAAAGTGTGCTCACTAAGGTGAAGTAGCTTTGCACGTGCATCTCTTGACTTGCAGGACGTTTGGTTTTTTTGTCCCGCTCCAACGTTTTGCTGGCTAAAAAATATGTTTTAGAACTTTTAGAAGGAGGTAAAAATATGAGGTAATAACACTGACTTTTATGCAGCATTTCAACTCAGAATAATAAGGTATTTACCCATTGTGCTCTTTTCAAATGACAGTATGTGCAAATACCAGAGATTGCCCCAGTACGATTTGAGGATGTATGCTAAAAACAGGCGGCATTTTAAATGCTACCCTTTTTATCGTTAACACCAAACCTCTAACGTGTCTCCTTTGTGTCTCTATTCTTGGGCAAATTGAGTGAAAAATATCTGCAGGGGGGACGCGTAAAATGCAATGAATACCACAAGTAACTTCCGCTGTTACTATGCGTCTAGTGTGCAGTCCTCTTCCATGTTTGCATCCTATGTTATCCGATGGACTGTTGGTTGCTTGTCTTTTGCTTCCTCTGCATCATGATAGTGAACATTTTCATATGAGGTTCCTCAACAAAATAGTGTGCTTTCCTTTTCAGTTTGGTTTATTGGGTGGCGCTTTAGTATAAGCCACAACTGTTGCATTGGAGAACAGATAGGTAAAATGGCATATGAGGAGGGACACATTGCTGATAGGTGTTGCTTGGGTATCTGGCCACCGACAGACCACCTAGGGCCATACTAATCCCTATAGCCATTCCCACCCAGTGTTTGACCCTCCCTGCCCAAAACACCTCTTTGTGGGAACTCTTTGATCTCCCTTTAATCACGCCTTACCATCAAACTTGCCACCCTAAGTTCCTGCCAGTGGTTTTTTTATTCAAAGCATTAGGCACTGGCCAGGCACTGCTACTAGATGCCCATGTACTCCACCATTGTGCACCTGCTATCATCAATAGCAGGTTAATACCACTACGGCATTGCTTGGCAAGTGCCTTTCCCATGCGTGCACAAAAGCAGAAACTGTTGTCAATTCCTGTATAAGCGTTATTGCAGCTCTCAAATCTCTGCAATGTGGTCACTTATCCACTTTTGAAATGTTCTGGCAAGCACAGGAGATCCTTAATAAAAAAGACCAGGAAATGCAGCCTCTCTGCAATATGTTATCAGTAGAGTAAGCGAAAGAGGAGAGTAAATTACCCTAATCCTTTGGATGACTTTCAGAGGGCACAGGGTGTGCATTAACATCTTAATATGCTATGTCGTCTAAACGCATACAGTAGTAACACATCAAAATCGTGAAGGTTGTGCTAGTGTCCAGCTTACTGTCGCTCTTACACCTATCTGAGTAGAATCAAGACTTGTTTCCAGGGGTTAAATCGAGGGTACACGACCACGCGGGTGGACGGAGTCCACCCACTTTTTTCAGAGGGAGGACTCAGTCCCCCCAGCTAAAATGAGAAACACTGAATGTCCTCTTTCAATTTACGAATTAAAGTCGACCTCGGGGATCAAACAGCAGTCATCAGATTTGCAGGCCGGTCACTTTATCACTGCACTATAAACCATGATGAAAACTGAACAACTGAAGGTGAAATGTCCCATTTCGGTACTGCAAGTTCCAGGCAAAACATCTGTATTGGTTCTTGGAGTTTAAAACCTGCACACCTTTTAACATTTTCAAAAATACTATTAGAAGAAAATATCCTCTCTTGGTTTTGTGTGTGTGTTAATTTTTTGAAAGGCAAATGCCATTGGTCCTGTGCAATTTGGATGGTTATACAGGGCCAATTTAATGAAATGTGAATATTTTACCTTGATATGCTAATTTCTGGCGACATCACATCCCATTGTGTTTGTTGATGAGTCCCCCCACTTTACTTTTTAGGACTTCACTCCTGTTTTATAGTGATCACAAGATCGCAATGACCCTCCCACCAGGTTGCTAAGCAGGCATGGCTGCTGGAAGTTCTGGCATGACTCTTTGTTACCTTCCCTCTTTCCCTTCCGTGTTCCCCACATTCAGCTGTACACAGACATCTCTTTCTTCCAGCTCGTCCATCAGTCACATGGGCACTCTCAGATTAACCCCTTATTGATTGGGGTGATGGATTGTTCAAAACCTTCATATGATGTAGAAGCCTGCGCACTTCAAGGGCGAGCTTGAGCACATCTCGAGGCCATCACACAACCGTGCACTGACTAATTCTAGTACCATGCGTCAATGCACTAGAAAAGGCTTTCATGGAAAATGCTCTGCATTACAGGTGGGTTTAGCCCCTCTATTCATGATCAGCACTCCGTTTGACCCACTGCCAAGAATTACACATGCACCCCCACTGCTGCAATCAGACACCTCTCCCCCAATCTCCTTGGACCATTCTAAATCGTTGTGTGTTTGGTTGTGTCCTACTCTCTGTGCAGGCATCCTCTTATCTCATTGTCATCTTGCTTTGTCCTACAGAACGCGATCTGGTTACCCTGATGGAGACAGAATCCGCCTCTATCTGGGCAAGCCGCTGCATCATAGCACCAATAGGGTGGTGATGGGCACAGTATAAAAGCTTTATATTATAACGTACGTAGTATATGGTGTTATCCAGAATCTAAAAATGCTCTTATGTATCATTTGCAAATTCTCTGGAGGCCACGCATTGATGTATGTAAACAATTCATGCCATCATGTCCCATTCCATTCGGGGAGATGCTAGCCCAGTCCTTTGCATTCTAGCATGTATAGTCATGGGTTTATAATGGCTAATCTCGCACTACAATGCAAAGAAAATCCTGGACTGGACTACTATCTGTTGACTGGAATGGCAATGTTGGCATGTCTAACCTGTGATGCAGCAATGTCCATATGGGAGTTTCCAGGTCATGCATCATCTGCTGCCTTATATATTCCCTCCCTACGAGATCCCCCCATGTTTGTGAAGTGGTTTGTACCTATAGCAGGAGCGATGGGCTGGTCCGTTTTGTTCAACGATTCCTTCTCCTTCACTGGCTCCACCACAGACAGTCGAAAGATTCTCCGCTCATGCAGCCCGCAGTAGTGGTGATGGAGGTGGCAGGAATACGTCCCCTCGTCGCCATGCCCCAGCTCAGATATCGTTAGCGAGAAGTCCCCCTCGGTGAAGGCCGAGTCCCGGATGTCCATCCTCCTCCTGATGAAGAGCGGGCCATACGACCGACGCTCACCTGAGGCGTAGAGGTCAATGAGGCGGTCGGCACGGTCATGGGGCACGCCAGGAGGCTGGCGGTCCCAGTGCACCACCTGCTGGTCCTCCTCCCGGTACCTCTCTGTCCAGAGGTGGTCTCGGTTTTCACAGGGCAGCGCCACGGTTGTGCCCACGAAAGCCACTATGACGACTTTCTCTCCATCCCAGTAGATCTTTGCTCTTCTCTCTGCAGAGAAGAGACACATAAAATGAATATAATGTTTGTTATTTTTTATCTAAACACTTACTGTGCCAAATTCTCAAAATCAGAATCCCTTTTCCAACTGCTGAATTTTAGGCTCTTTTCAGGGAAAGAATCAAAAAATAGGGCTTCTGGTGTGGAACCTATTCTACCCAGGAGGGTTAACTAGGAAAACAAAAGATACAAATGAATAGGTCCAAGGATGCTAGGCTCAGAACAACACCTCCACATGTATTATCAAACTCTGCATTGCTAAGGAAGGAATCACTCTTCAATAGTATGTTGTAGAGATAAATCTCATTTTTTTATATTAGAGTTGTGTGCAAAAAGACATAAATCCAACATTTAGAGAAATTAAGACATCAAAATGGTTTGCTAAAACAGAACAATCAGACAAAAAAACAGAAAGATATTTACAACACACAGTGCCAAAAAAACATTTTTTGGGACAATCTCCAAATTGTGTGTGTGCAACAAACCCGACTCCTATCAGGATTTGCCAAGAAATTCACATATTACAGTGTACATATTCAAGTCAACATTTGTGGAAAACACATAGAACAATGGTGGGTACACACAATAATTTTTCTTGCGTAAACAGCATTAATGTGCTGTAGTTTTGGGGGGAGTAGTGCGTCTACACCAGGTGTTTCAGCCGTTTCTAGGTGGGCTAGGTGTGCCTCATCTTTAACACGGCCTTCACCAGCCGTTAAAGTAGGGAACCGTAAAGGGACCTTGGTGCTAAGTACGGTACCGCAATTTGGGTACCGTACTTAGCGCCTTCCCCAGTCCCATTGAGCCCTATGGGGCGAAAATGGGAATGGGGAAGGGCCATGGTTCAATGGGCAATTACCGCCCCGCCAACCTTGGAATGGGGTGGTAATTCCCCATTGAACCATGGCGGACCCGTTACAACACCAGCACCAACCATGGTGCTAATAGCGCCATGGTTTAGCGCCGGTGTTGTAATGAGGCCCATTCATGTGTCTTTCTGGAATTCTATACAATAATTGCTAGACTCATTAAAGGTTTATTTCTGGCACACTTGAAGAGGTGAGACACTGATTTAGCCTGTTCTTAAACACCTCGAATTCACAATGCAGACAATAACGTCCAAAAAGGATTTAGAGTAGAATAAGCATCAATTTCGGAATATGTATTTAGCTTTTCACAAGTTGCAGTTCATTACGAGTTTGGCGGTAGCCATGGAGCTATTAGCTCCATGGCTGCCACCAAACCGGCCTCACTTACCGTGTTCCTGCAATGAGGAATAACCGGGTCATTCCAACATTGGAGGACCCGGTAATTCCTCCTTGCAGGAACCATTCCCCATTCCCATTTGAGCCCCCATAGGGCTCAATGGGAATGGGGATGGAGGTAACAACGGGCAGATTACAACTGGCCCGTTGTTACCTCCTTCTTCCCCTCACGGGACCCGGAAAGCACACCTGGTTTTACCAGGCGTCCGATCCGGGTCCCGCGATGGGAAGCTTGTAATCGGCGCTCCCGTAATGAAGGGGGCCTGTCCCGTACCGGCCCCCTTCATTATGGGAGCTCCAGGGTCGTACTGAGGCTCACAGTATTTTTTTAATGCTTTTTCTCTGTTACGATCATCACAAGATCCCATCTTGGTGTCCTCAGTCACTGTACAAAATCCTTCCCCTAAAACCTAGTGTACAGTGTTGACATGTTTGACCATAGCATATGAAGTGGCCCTTGTTTTCATTGTGCCTCAATTAATGCTTTGTTGTAATGTGTCTATGGGCCTCATTACATAGCCGGTAAGATAGCTCAGTGGGTTGAGCGCTCGCTGCTGTGATCTGAGCGTGATCTACAGGTCGCAGGTTCAAATCCCGGCAAGGCCAACTCAGCCTTTCATCCTTCCAAGGTCGATAAATGAGTACCAATTTCGGTTGGGTGATATTGTATGTAAATATGTGCTCTGTAAAGCGCTTTGGATTAAGGCGCTATATAAATAACACATCATTATCATTACGAGTTTGGAGGCAGCCATGCCCTTAGGGCATGGCTGCCTCCAAACTCGGGTCCGGGTTCCCTGAATGGGGAATTACCGGGCCATTCCGACCTAGGAGGGCCCGGTATATCCCCATTCAGGGAACCCAGACCTGGACCATCCCCATTCCCATTCGAGCCCCCATAGGGCTCAATGGGAATGGGGATGATGCTAACAACGGGCCCGTTATTAATGGGCCCGTTGTTAGCATGCTGGTCCCCTTGCGGGACCCGCAAAGGACGTCTGGTCTGACCAGACGTCCAAACCAGGTCCCGTGAGGGAACCTCGTAATAGGGCGGAATGGGTTTAACCACCGGCACCTTTACCGGCGCCGTTAAACCCATTCCGCCAGAGTCGTAATGAGGCCCTATCTCTCCTATCTCCCTGGCATGCTGTTCAGGATGTTTTTTTGCATGTATGAGGTTAACGAGTGCCCAAAGTAAGGAATGCCGCGTGAGTGTGCTGCTTTCCCTGCGCTACTCTAAATTCTTTAATACAGTTATGAACCCTCCCGACGGTATGTATTTTGCCAACCTCTTAAGCCTGAAAAGTAGATCCACACAGGCTTGACATGTGGCCAACTTTGCACCAGACCTGCAGATGAACTGGCCTGCTGTTAAATCTCAGTTACCAGTTTAATGGTATCCACTAGAGTGTAATTTGCTTTCAAACTTTTAGAACATTCAGACATGTTATTGCTCATTTTACTATAGCCGGTAAGATAGCTATAGCCGGTAAAATAGCTCAATGGGTTGAGCGCTCACTGCTGTGATGTGTGTGTGATCTGCTGGTTGAATCCCGGCAAAGCCAACTCAGCCTTTCAGGTTGATAAATGAGTACCAACACAGGTTGGGTGATATTGTATGTATATTTGTTCCATATAAAGCGCTTAAGAGTAAGTGCTATATAATAACACATCATTATCATTTGGCCTTGGACGTCTGCTTGCATTCACAGTAATTTCGTAATATGGGCCTATACACACTGATAAGAACAATACGTATGATGATCCATTCTTGTATGAAATGTATATAACATTACAGTGATATTGTAACCATATTTTTCATAGTGTACTTAGGAACAATGCTTTGTGATGCCACTTCCTGTTTCGTCAAGGGGTGAAAGGTCGTGCTGCATCGCTTGCCGTGATGTCAACTCAGGGTGGGGTCAAATGCCATCACTTCCTGTGATGTCATCAGAGGTCAAGGGTCGTGTAATGACACTTCCACTTCCCCAGGCATTTTGGAGAAATGACGACCCTGTTTACAAACCAAATGTTCAGCTTCCATTTTCAGCTCATTCAAAGGTTGAAACAAGATGGCATTGTGCAAAGCCAATTCACAAAGGCTTCTGGGTGTTCATAACTTATGCTGCGTGCTTGCAAAGGTGCACATTTCGGCCTTGAGCAATTACTCATAATGGGTAGGTTTAAGTGGGCATGTACCTCATATGAATTTATATCACATTCACTCAAAGGGCAGTGCTTCCACAGGCACACGCCCTCTGCAGGCAATCCCCAGTGCTTCGTTGGACCAGGCGCAGGGGAATGCGCAATGCTCAATGTGTTCCTTTTTGACCCTTGTGTTTATTGTTGGTGCCCTTGAGCTGACTCACATGAACTTCATGGGCCTTTTTGCTATTCATTTCATTTTTACACCTGAAGAAGGGGTTCATATTCGCTCAAGAGCACCGCAGGGCAAGGTCCTTTAAAGTCCACGGTCTGCAAGGCCCTATTTTGCACATGATGGAAGGAATGGGGAACCTGCTCACAAGGGCAGCAAGAGCGTATGAAAGCATTGGATGCACCCCAATACGTATACCTGCAGGGAGGACTGGGATGTGCCTTACTGCAATGGTAGAACTCCCGACCACCTTGCTTGGGTGCAATTTGTGAACATGGGGGCTGAATTTTGTACCACGTGCAGTGCAAATCTGAAATGCTCTTTGCGCACATCCCCGATTTGCACCCAAGGCTTCATGCGTCTTGGGCGCAGACCTTTCCAAACGCAGGATCAGATGTGAGTCGTGTTCAGTAGCTTCACAAGTTGCACCAAGCTTCCTTTTCCACTCACCCTCCATATATGCTCTCTTTAAATCCCTAATGTTTGTAAATTGCATCCATTTTATAACACAACGCTTGGAGGCTCCTCTATATGGAGGCGATATAATGCTAAAAATGGATGTGCCCTGGATCAGTTCAGAATCTCAAGTAAATACACGTCTGGAAATTGCACCCAATACAATTGTGGGCTGGTTGAGTGTTTTCATTCTGTAAAGTTGACTAGTCTATCGCCCATTTCCCGTATCTGAGCAAGCTTGCTTGCAGGAAATGCTCGTCTCGTCTACGGGTAGGATAATTACAAGGCAAGAACCAAGAGCTGCAGCGTTTCATCTGGGGGGGTCCAAAGAAATAAGCACATGCTAAGAGCCGCCTGCCGTATCCAGAGGAGGGGCGGAGGATGCATCAGAGGGGTTAGACCCTCCCCAAGCTATCCTGAAGACACCGAGTGCCTAGCAGGACCACATGCACAGTGACATCTGCTTTATGCCAGTGACGTCCCACTGCTCACGCGGCACAATGCATCGTATGAAGGTTCAGGATGAGCACTTACGGGAAGCAGAAGACCTGTTAATGTGAGGATACAGTGCACTGAAGTAAAAGAAGTTTTCAGTGGCAAGAAAATGTTCCTCATTTTTTTTAGCGAAATCGAATTCTCATGGAAAAAGCAAGTCACTCTAACTTGAGAAGAGTTTATAGAGTCAGGTCCCCCGGTTGCCGATACCAGTAACTCTCTCCCTGTTAAGCGGTGCTGCAGAATGTTAAGTCTATGTTGTTAGATGTGTACAATACAACTCAATCAACAGACAAGTCTGCCATTTCAAAGATATATTGCATCTTTGCTCTTCTTTCCGATGGAAACTTTTCTGAAGATCAAAATGGACTCTTAGGCAAACCCAACAGCGCCCTAGCAGAATTAAAAAAGTCCCACTTCCTTTCTTAGAGCCACCATGTAGTCCAGCAAGGTATGAAATGATTGGATCTGATGGTGCAGTAACTTGAATTATTGGGTGGGGTCCCCACGTGTGCTCAAAGTCATACTTTGATTGTGTGCTCTCTCTGCCTTCAGACACTCATCACACATTCATTTCCCAGTGTCTGATACACCACATGGTTGATGGAGATGTGACTGTGCTAATCCCAACGGCTCCATTGCATGTTTATGGTGATCTTGACTATGCCTGTGTTCATGGACAATATTCACTAGGTATAAGGGGAGGTTCCATCTTCCTTCTTCTTGCTCCAGTATGTTCTAAGAGCAGCTTTGAGGGTGATGGAGAGTGTGCTATGTAGGGGCAAAGCTGATTCTCCCTGTAATTTCTCTAAGGTTGGCCCCAAACCAACCTCTTTTTTCATCTTCTTTTCAATCTCCACCCCTGCCCCCTAGATCCAAACATATCTTCAATTTGAAATGTCTCACACGTGTAGACACAGTTGTGCAGCATATATCAACAGGGCCGAGCCTGGTCGCTCCACTCCTGGCGACCTCCATCCTTGATTGGAATTAGATGATGTCCAATAGAAATCATTGGAATACGTTAACCCCTCAAATGCAAGTGATCCATTTATCCTTGGCACAATGTTCCCGCTGCTTAGGATGTGACTTATATGTCTAGTGTACATTTAATTATAAATGTGTAGCAAATAGTGCACAGGTGTGTCTAATACTGCACTGTTACTTGTATATGTATGTACTCTTAAGTGCAAAGAGCTCAACGATGAATCAATAAGCAAAACCTTTTTTTAGAGATCAACCAAACAACATGAATATCAACTTATGCTTTGAAACGATATAATTGACAAGTTCAAAGATTAACTTGCAATCAAATTGTCTCAAAATATTTGTATAATGTTCAAAAATTAGCTTCCAATCGTGACCAAACGTCATATATTTGGACTAGTTAAAAAATGTCTAATGTTATGAGATGAGAGCCGACGCGAATGGACATGTTGAAGCGCTGCATTCACTAAAGAGGTTGGATTTTCCCAGAGACGTGAAGCGAGCAATTAGAGAGATACCAAACAGGGATGAGATATATGTTATATTGCCCAGATTTGAAAAAGGCACATTGCCGAACAAAGTGTTATCGGAAGGGCACCAGAAAATGGTGGTGGACACTGATGTGTGCAAAAAACTAAAAATAAACAGTGAACCTATAAAATAGTTGGCGCTTCATTTAAGAGGTTTAATCCTAACTGCGTATATCGGAGTTGGTTTTAGTCTCCGTCTACCCTTAAAGGAGCGACATAAGACACACAAGGGAATAAAAGTCGCTGGGCAAGGATAACTGATATAAAAAAGAAAAACGCAGGCAACCAGTTCTAATGCTAATACAAGCTTGTAAAACAATATTGTAACCATATTGGAAGCAAATTTATGAACATGATAAAAAAATATTTTGAAACAATTTCATTGGCAGTTAATGTTTGATCTTGATAATGTTGTTTCAATGCAGAAATTGATATTCATGTTGATTTGAAGTTTCCACGCTTGGTTGATCTCTGAAAAAGGTTTTGCTTACTGATGAATGTGGTTAGCGCTGCAGCTGAATCCCTTCCGCAGCTATAGGTTTAATCTTGATAACTTCTTAGTAGGTATAAAACCAAACATATCCCCTTTGACAAAAGAATCTAATGAAGAGAATAAAGTGATTTTCTTTAGCGCCAAAGGATGCTTGGTTATTCTGATGCCTTTGATGCTTGTGTTTTATAAATGTATGGTAACTGTTTCTTAGTAGTGTTCACCAGAGTCCCATATGGATTTTACATCTATTCTAGCTCAGTGCTTCTGGAAAATCCCCTCCATATTGGGGTGTGTAAGGACACTGATATTCCTAGACCTACTCATTGGAAGACTATGCAAGACTCTGACGAGATAAAGAGGGACTTAAAAGCATCCAAACTTGCCCGCAGTCTCGAATATAGGAAATTTATGAAGCATTTCGATGACACTCAGCTCCTTAAGAGGTGCAGCTAGACTGGTGTGCCATTGCCTTAAAGGGACATGGTAGAGCATTTACATATCCACCAGGGTTACTTCAGTGGCTGATATCCTGGGGGAGAATCTCAATATGGAGCTTTCATTTGAGGCTTCCTCTGCTTAACTATTATCTCCTAAAAAAAACTCCATTTTGTGTGAGCTTACTATCACCAACTGCATGTTCTGAGTGAATTCTTCCCTACATGGAATTTACCATGTGCCATAAATAGTTTGGCCAAAGTAATGCTACATTTTGTCAGTGCTCTTTATTGGTAGTGTATCCAAGAGACAATTCCAGCACCAGACGTCTCTACGTCCAGCTCTCTGCCAATTTTCAGTTTTCTTTAACTCCAAGTATTTTCAGCTTAATTACTTCTCTTGGGTTAGTTATTTTCTCAGTTTCCTGGGATCTATCAAGATCAAGAGATTTCACAGTATTTCTCAGTCTCAACTGGCTCTATTAATATCTCAAGCACATAAAAGAGGTGATGGCTGGAAGGTTTAGAATTATTCTGAACCTCTGGCATCACTCTGGGCAACCCTCGAGACCATTGTTCTTCACCTCACAAGCCATTACAGAAACGGGAAAGACTGTATGCAAATCAGGGTTGGACCCGCCCCAAAGGGACAGTGCAGCCCGAACTGCTGGGTCACATCCCTTCTGCACAAGACCACAAGCATCCCCAGACATGTTTCTGCCTCATAGGGCGTTGTCAGTGCTAGATTTGATCTCTAGGCCTAGCAGGCTCGGGACCCAAGTCTGCGCATACACGTCCCACTTATAGGGACCCGCGCTTGTCCTCATTAATGTGGTCTCATGCAGAAGGGATGTGACCTAGCAGCTCGGGCTGGACTGCCCCTTTTGGGGTGGGACCGAGCCTGATTTGAATATGGTATTTCCCCTTTCTGTAATTGCTGGACTGCCCATTTTGGGGTGGGGCCAGGTCTGATTTGATTAGATCTTTCCCCTTCTGTAATGGCTTGGCAGGCTGAAAAACAATGGTCTGGAGTGTTGCACAGAGCTGTGCCAGTTATTCAAAACCTTCCAGCTATCAACTTTTGGTTTTGCTCCATTAAAGCCTCTAGAAAACCTATCAGATGTATTTATTTATTTATTTATTGTTTGCTTGTTAGGCACTTATACAGCAAGTACATACTGTTTCAAAGCACCCAGGAAGGGGACATTGGAATGAGAAACATTAAAATACATAAAATACATACACAATATTAAATACCGAGGGGGAGGACAAACCTACTATGCCTTCTGAGTGTGCAGAACATGCAAGTGCAGAAGGGAGGGGAACTGGGGTAAGTGCTCGGGTGCTCGTGGGTGAGCAACAGGTGAAGTTCAATGTATGGTAAGTGCAAGCCTCCAGGATGGAGGGTGTGCTGAGGCAAGTGCTGAGTATAGACAGAAGCTGGCGGCGATTCGGTGCAGGAGGTCAGAGTCCATGGATGCATAAGGGCCCTGGACACCAAACAAGCAACTATGAGATTAGCAGAGGATAGAAGGGTGGAAGGAGGGGGTAAAGAGGAAAGTCTTGAGGAGCTTCCGGGATTTAAGAAAGTCCTGCTCAAAACGAAGAGGGAGGGGGAGGCTGTTCCAAAGAAGGGAGCCAGCTGAGGAAAGCAATCTACCAGCTGCCCTTTGTTTAACGAAATGCTTTACACACAATAAGTTGGTGCCAGAGGAGCGCAGAGGGCAAGAGAGGGAATATTTAGTAAGATGACTCCAAGGTTTCTGGCTTCAAAAGAAGGAGCCGGGGGAGAGCCCATGGAGGAAGGCCAGAGTGAAGGGAAGAAGTCGGAAGCAGAGGTCCCAATGGGAAGGATCTCTGTTTTGCTGGCATTGAGGCAAATATAATTGGGATTGCACCAGGCCTGGATGGCAGATAGGCAGTCAGGCATAATAAAAGGTGCAAGAGGATCAGCAGTAAGTTTGAAGAAGAGTTATCTGTCATCTGCATAACATTGGAAGTTGGGGGAGGAGTAGATGAGGAGTGCCAACTGAGTAAGGTCAATGTCAAAGAGCCAAGGCGAGAGGATAGAACCCTGCGGGACACCACAGGAGGAGAAGGAAGTAGGAGAGGAGAAGGTGCCCAGGATGACTTGGGAGGAGTGGTCAGTTAGGAAGGAGGTCAGCCAGTCCAGTGCACGCTCCAAGATACAAAGGGTGTTGTGGAGCCTTTGTGTGAGGTTTGAGTTGTTGACTGTGTCAAAGGCAGATGAGAGTTCAAGAAGGATGAGGACAGCTAGGCAGTTGGAATCCAGGGTTGCAAGCAGTTCTTCATGGGTGTTCCGAAGACCAGTTTCCATGCCTCCGGATGCAGGGGATCCAGATTAATTGTTGTTGAGACCAACGATCAGTTCAGTGTGAGAGTTGAGTTGTGGCAAGGCCAACTACTCCAGCAGTTTCCCCAGGAAAGGGTGATGGAGATAGGGTGGTAGTTAGCTGGGCAGGTAGATTCTGCTGATGTTCTTTTTATGGAAGGGCCACAGAAGGGAGAGTTTGATAGAGGAGGGCAAAGAACCAGTAGCAAAGGAGTGGTTGCAGGGATCAGTGCGTGCAGGGGCAGGAGAGCCAATGTTGTCCTTGATGGTTCTGGATGAGCAAGGGGAAACTTGTTTGGAAGAGACCTTCATGGAGCTGACTACTCTGGTGACTTTTTCAGGTGTGACAAGGGTGAAGGAGGAGAAGGAGGATGGAGGAGGAGGGTGAGTGGACAAGGTAGGCATGGGTTGAGGCATGGTTGGGAGGGTGAGTAGTTCAGGATGTCCTGAGTTCTGGTGGTAAAGTGAGTGGCCAGTGCGTTGCAGAGGACCTAAGGAGGAATAGGGGAAGAGGAGACTGCTGAAGGGTTGGCTAGTTCCCTACATATTTTGAAGCGTTTAGCAGTATTGTTGGATGCGCCAGATACCTGTGCCTGAATGTGGGCCCTTTTCTTGGCACGGATACAGAGTCTGTATTGTCTTTGTAGAAGGCGGCAGGCCAGTTTGTCAGAGGGTGACCCTGAAGTTTGCCACTTCTGTTCTGCCGGTCTGAACTTTCGCTTCAGGGCTGCAAGTTTAGAGTCATACCAGGTGTTGCGCTTAACGGCGGGTTTCAGACGGATACTCATTACTGGGCAAGAATGTCAAGAGTGTTGGTGATGGACAGGTGGAAGTTTCTGAGATCATCATTGGTGGTAGAGTCTGAGTTGGGGGTTAAGGGGATAAAAGTGGAAATGAAGGCAGCAGCTGACACTTGTTTAATTGGGCGGATGTTCGTGAACGGGGTTGGTAGGGCTTTTGGAGTTGTGGTCAGAGGGCCATAGGGACCCAGGTGGGAGGAGAGAAGACAATGATCTGACCAAGAGAGAGGGGTAACTAGAAGAGATGAGAGAAGGAGGATGGAGTGGATGAGTGCGCCCAGAGTGTGTCCAGCAGAGTGTGTTAGACCAGAAAGGAGAATGGAGCGGGATAGAGAGGTGCAGAGGTCAATGACAAGAGTGGATGCTGTGCCAGGGGAGTCCAATTGGATGTGAAAGTGACCCAAGAGGAGCATGTTTGAGGAGGTTGAAAGTAAGGAAGAACAGAAATCAGCCCATTCATAGAGGAACAGAGAGATAGCACCTGGAGGCCAGTAAATGGTAGCAATGGTCAGGATGGAGGAGGGAGAGATGACCAACTTGCATACCAGGCTATCAAAGGAAGAGTAGAGCTGGGTGGGTAAGATGGACGAAGGAACCCACTGAGGGAAGGTTAAGGCAACCCCACCGCCAGCATGGTGCGTTTGTGGCTTGGAAATTGTCTTAAAGCCATCAGGTAGAAAGGAGCCGAAAGCAGTGACTGAGCTGGCATTGAACCATGTCTCAGTAAGAGCGAGAATGTCAGGGTCAGTCTCTTCAAGAAGGAGCCAGATGTCAGCAGAGTGTTTGTTGGCTGAGTGGGCATTTAGAGTCACCAGGGGGAGATGGTCTCTGCCTTTGAAGGTTTTCTGAGGTGGAGTACAGGTGTGTGGTACTCCAGTCAGAGGGGGGAACAGAGAGAGTGGTTCGGGGAGAGGCAGGAGAAGGAAGAAAGTTAATGAGGGGTGGCAAGTTCTGGTCAAAGAGAAGGAGGTTGGCTTGGGGACCCTGAACCAGGATAGTGCCAGTGTGGTAGACATATATGATGCAGCATGATGAGAAGAAGCCTGCCAAGAGGACTTCCTACTTGGTGCCACCATTAATGGGAGAGGATGTGAAAGGGGAGAGAGTTGAGATGAGATGAGAAGTTCATAGGTCTGGAGAGGGGGCAGAGAAGAGGATTCCGGTGAAGATCTCTCTGGAAGATGCATTGACATATGCAGTTGCAGTGGGAAGACCAGGATTTGCACCCAAGATGTCTTTTATGTGTGCAGATTGCAAGAGAGAGGGAGGGTAGGTGATAGTGTAGCAGTTAGAGAAGATAGGAGAGATGGTGAGTGCCATCTCACTGGCAAAGGATAGATGAGAGAAGAAAAAGAAAGGGGGGCTGCATTGCACAGTCCTGGCCCTTACTCAAAGGCGGCCTAGTAGTTAAGGAGGGCACAAATATAAATTTAGAGCAATAGGTGGGGTGCAGGATTCAATTTAAAAAAAGGATCACAATGCAGTGCACAAAATGGATGCAAGATGTGAAGCACTCAAAATGGATGCAAGATGTAAAGCACACCCACCTAGGTTCTATTTAAAAAAAGAATCACAATGCAGTGCACAACATGGATGCAAGATAGACAGCACACAACATGGATGCAAGCTGGAAAGCACGCCGACCTAGATTTGATTTAAAAAAAAGGTATATTGCATTGTAAACAATGGATGTGAGAAGGAAAAGGAAGAATCACAACTTTAATGAATTTACCAATTGTCAAACACAGCGTGCAGAGAGGAAATTAGGTGGTCAAATGGAGAAAATGCAGAATAGAATTGGCACAATTACGGTTCAAGGAGATAACTGGAGGAGGCAATAGGACAGTTCAGCCATCACTCACGTTTGCGCAGAAGGGGTCTCCGGGGTGCAGTGGTCCAAGTTCATGCAGGAGCAAGACGTGCACAGGATGCTGCAGCATCGTTTGTGGAGGGGCACCAAGGTGGGGGCCCTCTCGAGCCCTACCAGGTCCGGACAGGCTCAGACAGGGGCCTCTGGAAGGGAGACAGCATTCGCCTGCCGGTGACCCAGATTGGTCCAGATGTATTGGGCTTGGCCTATCACAGGCCATGGGGAAGGCAGCCAAGTAACGCACTCTGGTGCTTAGATTGATTCGGCCATCTTGGAATGGTCATCGTGGGACGGGTAATGAGTATGTGTAGATGTTCCCAAGAGCAGATGCTGGCACACAATATGTTATAGCCCCATGTTGAAATAACACACCTGTCTCTCAGAACAACAGCTCAATGACATCTCATTCAGATCTGGATGACTACTCACTGCCTTGCAGAATCGTACCCTTCTTATATCCCTACCCTTCAGCCCATATTTTAGGGCGTATACATCCATTTTTAAATCTATTCGCTCTGGGAGTTTTAGCTCTGCCCCCTTTCCCATCATGTTCTGGTTCTGGCCCCTGCCATATCACAAGGGAATGTCAGGTGATATAAACCATGATATTGAAATGTACAAGTTATTCTTTGTTTGTATAAGACATCGTGTTGATATGTTATAACTTGTGTCGAGAACATCAATGGCATGCCAGACTTAAGGTCACTGAGGGTTTGCTTGAATGATGTTTTGTCTTACCATTTGCAAAGAAGGTGCTACCTATGTTGAACACAGAGGATACTGCTTTAACCAGCAGCAACCACTTCATTCCAGCTCTCAAGGTTTGATGGCGACAAAGGCAGGACAATATTTTAATTCTGGTGCTCGACGTCCGTTAGTCACTAGAACAGCTAAATGGAACTTTTGGTTGCTCTCAGGCTGGAATCTCATCATTACAAATTCATGAAGTCCCTTGTAATCTGTCTCTTCAGTATATTTCTTCTAGCATTGTCTTCTCCCAGAGACAAAACACTGCTATCATTTGCTATCACTCAAGACTATCCACACAACAATAACGATCTCCTATCATTCTAGGAGGGTTGGGCTCCTGCAAATAACCGAATATGCATCTCCCACCCCCTGGAGGCCTAGGATGCAGGCCTCTTCCCCTCCCCACCAGGAGCCCTGACTTACCATTCTTGGTGACGTTGAGCTGGACTTTCACTGTTTCATACAAGTGGCAGTAGTGGTGGTGCAGGCTGCAGTGGTAGTACCCTTGGTCACTCAAGGCAACATCTTAAAGGAAAGAAAACAAGACGTTGGGCCAGTGCTGGATGTAGGCTTTTAGTAATAAACCCTTCAGTCGTATAACAACAAGCATGTAGAAAAGATTTCTTGGCCAAACAAGTGATTCTACTGGTCCCCATTCAATGGCATAGGCAACTTCTCTCTTAGGCACTGACAGGGACAGATTCCCCTTCAGGCCACATGGGCCCAGGCCTAGGAAATCCAGAATCTGGAGGAAGCTCCCACTCCCTCAAAGCTCCAGCAATTGCTGCACTAGACATTAAACAACAAATGTTTCTATAGCTAGCATGAGCGGTACTAACAGTGCTGGAAAACGAAACATTGGGTGTCTGTTTCTAGCCTACCCGTGCAAGAAATATTAAAGATATTTTGACAAGTCTATTTCTACGTCCTCATGGGCAGGCAGCACCTAAATTCTGCCTGCAGAAACTGAATGTTGAGGAGGTGGCGAGGGAGAAGAGCCTGGTACCGCGGTGGGCCGAGGGGTTTGTACCGGTTTGTCCACTCCCCTGAAATGGCCGAGAATATTCACGTGTCACTGAGTTTTTAAAGGATTGAACAGAGACGTTATGTGGGGCACTTTCAAGGCAGTTTAAGCACCTCCATCTCCCTAGGGTCGCCACATATCTTGATAGAGAGTGCGTAACACTCAGGGATAATATTCAACTTAAACTTGTCCTATAGAATACAAATGAATGTGCTGGCAAGAAACCACCACTGTCAACAACTGATGTTCAGAAGTGTCCTACTCTACCTAGATGTTCATCAGAAAGTGGACACTGTCAGAGAAATGGTGTTGTCCAAATTAGACAACTTCAACAGTACTCTGTATCGATAAAAAAACAATCCAGAAACTCCAACTGATCCAAAATAGTGTGTACAGAATTATACTAGGCCTAAAGGAGTAGGACTGTAATATGGACAGTCTTAAATGTCCCCAGTTGCTACCTATCCAATAGAGAGTTGAATTACATTTTCTGCAGAGATCAAGGGATATTTGATAAATGGATCATTCTACCTAGGTCTGCGTTTCCATTAGTGCAATGTTCTCTGCCTTTATCTCAATTGTAACTGGTCGAATTTCTTTTGCTTGAATTATTTTAACCTGATCTTTTACCACAGAAAGCACGAAGAGACCCGTGCATCCATACTGTCCCTCCCCATGCCACCCAACCAATATTGCCTGATGCAATACCACAGTCTACATTTTGGCAGTATAAAATAACTTTAAAAAAAGAATCGAACAAAATAATTCGACCAGTTGCTGGGCAGGAATGGGCTCTAAACTTTACAACAAGTTAACTCAGAACCTGACATTGGTATGGGGACCTCTTGTGCAAATTGCTCTATAACACTTGGCTTACACCCTCCCTTTTTGAGCAAAGGCTCATTATGAGTTTGGTGGTAATTCGTCAGAAAATCATCTGAATTACCACCAAGTTCATTTTTACTGTAACCGCTACTTGGTCCTGTGGGTTTACTACAAGATTACAGTTGTTAGTAGCAGGTGTTAATTCCCATTTTTGGAGTCCATAGGGCTTTATGGGGATTTTGGTGGAACAACTGCGAGTGGTATTTCCACTGATTTTTCACCTTAATGTGTCGGATTTACCTCCAGCATGATGCTGGAGGAAAGTCTTCAACTTCCATGCCATGCTTGTAGTTCAGCGTGCAGTATAAACAGCGATAATTCCATTACCAACCAAAAAGTGGCAGTAATGGACTTACGACAAGTTCTTTCCTGCACCGCCGAACTTGTAATGAGGCCATAGTCTGGTACTTTGCATTTTGTACAATTTTAGTAAAAATATAAATGAAGGTTTAATGAGCTCATACTCGTCCACATAGGCGTAATCTAGGTCTGCGGGCTAGCTGCTTCATAACATTTCAATGGGTCCCAATGCCGGAGGAAAAGGAAAGGGATGGTAAGGTAGGACCCCATCAATTTATGATCTATCCAAAGTCATTCTATTGCCTAGCTCAGTGGTCTTCAAACTGTGGGGCTGCCCCCGCAAGGGGGGGCTGAAGTATCTCCAACAGAGGCGCGAGGCTCTTCAAAAAGCGAGTACGGTGACTGCTTTTAATTAAAAATATAAGCAAATTGGCATCTGCGGGGCCCTAAAACAATATTTATTTCTCAAAGGGGGGGGTCACCATAACTAAGTTTGAAATGGTGAATAAGGTTTTATAAATTCACATCATCAAATGTATATAAAGACCTAGGGAATCCAATTGTGAAGGGATACTGAAGGAAAAGACATAGAATAGTCCCACAGAGCAAGTGCAACCCACGTTCCTCACACTAAGCAGCAGAATCAAAAAGATCTTTGCATGTTGTGCAAGCACGCTCAAAGCCATAAAGTTACTGTATTTATCGCCACCTCTTAATATCAGAGAGAAGTTTCCATCTGAGAAGGCTGTTTCCGACATGAAGATTCTCTCCTGGTTGTAGGGGCTGTAGATCCGCTGCTCGCCCGCGGAGTACATGTCCACTAGCCGCTCCGCCTTGTAGGCCCCGCCCATGCTGTAGAGGTCCCAGTGCACCACCCGCTGACGATCCTTCAAGCTGTCCTGCGTCCACACCATGCGGTAGCTTTGGCACTGCAGCAGAGTCTGCGAGCCGGCCGAGGCGGTGATGTCGGACTCTGCCACGACCACGCCATCTGGGTTTACTGGGTCTGCAGCAACTGTTGAGTATGGAAGAAAGCGGGTAAATGGACACATTGGGAAATAGTGGTCATGTTAGTCAACTACATCATGTACAATGCTCCTAGACACTACTGGAGTGCTGTCCCAGCAGCTCCAGTAAAAGGAGATTGAAAGCAGTGCCACTGCTCACAATGGTCGTATTCAGAAGCTGCCTGTGTCAAGGTGTTTTTCATTGAAGTGCTTCCTTAACTACTGGGCTATTATACATTCCTATGCAAATAGGACGAACATACTCGGCCTTATCACTTGGGAAAGTCATGCCAGTAACGATGTCCCATCTTAATCTCTTTGTGATGATTGACGATCTCAAAGGTCTTTTTTAGCATGAGCGCAGACCTTTCGATGGTCTTTCTTCAAATTCTTGCTGGAGATGTTTGCATTCTGGTATTGTACAACAATGTCACCATAATTCTGCAGTATGTATTCCTGGAACAAACCAGCACATGTGGCTTTGATGCATCAGTGCCTGTTTCCACTACATCATCCTGTCCCTTCTGCACCTTGCATTAAATAAAATAACCAGAAGTGCAGTCTCCTGCCAGTAAGTAGCACCAGCAGAATCAGGGATCTTGCTGGGTGAGTGGGAATCCTTTTTTATTAAGGTATGCCAACTGTGATGTTTCAAGTATAAATATCTCTCCATATAAGTTTTTTTTAAAATTTTTCTTCAGAACCACAACCCATTTTTGAGAAAGCATGATGTTACTCCGGGCTGAGGGCCGGCATTTGTATAGCACACATCCACCATTGTGGTCATGGAGCACTATTGGTTGTGAGGATAGCTCAGGGGCAACATGCTCGCCTTGGAAACAAGACCAACCAATCATATCATATCATATGATATACGTTTGCCAGCAACTGTGGGTTTTTGTTAAACCTGCAGTGTAGGTTGTAGTGGGGTGCGATGGTAAAGGAGTTGCATGGGTCTGTGTAGTGTGGCCTGGCTTCCCAGAGTAGTCCGTATTGTGCTGTTTTGTCCAGAAATGTTGTATCTGGCAGTAATGAAAACCAATTGATTTTCGAGGGCCGTTGTGAAAGTGAGCCCATCTTGGTATACAGTGGGGGGGGGCGGAGCAGGGGTGCCTACAGAAATCATTGTTAGGGGGCATACATGGGGCACGAACTAAACTGAGATGGCCATTGATTTCGCGCTCTGAAACACATGTGTACAAGCGCGATATAAATAAAAAATCTATTAAATTCAATCAATTCAATTCAATAAGTGTCTCTTGGAAAGTATAAAAATATTAGTGCATTCAATTTGTGTTATACCACATGATATGGTTCTAGACAAAATGCAGTGCTCAAATAAAAGTTCAAACATGCAGTCTCATGTTACATATGGCATTTGTGTAGTTAATAGTTCCATGCTATCATTACCTGTTCCACTAAAACATAATTTATCATTAATTTGCATTGGGGAGAGTGACACGGCTCACAAGCAATGCTTCTATAAACCAAGACGCAAGTCATATTTTGGTGTTCACTGTTAAGATAAATGGAACTCAAAACTGTTTCTCTCAAGCAAACTAATGCCGAAAAATTGTGAAGTATGGTGCTTCTTTCAAGTGTGAGCCAGATGGCTTAGTGTAGGGAGAATCACAGACAAATGGAGACTACTTTAATTCAAAGTGAGAGGTGCCAGAATAATGCCCTGCTTCACTACTGTAATATTGTCCTTTGCTATGAATAGGGTGCATCTGTGGGATGCAGGCAGACACCTGCACACCTAAGAGACAGCAACCAATGCATGGTGCAGATTCTACCACAAACTAAAGCATCCCCGGAACCATATTGCTCTTGGGAACATTTCACCCAAATATTGCGGTTTAACCAATGCAAAGTGAAAAAAGGAAATGTAGAAATCCCCATTTAAACTAGAACTCTCTGAATTCGTGACACTTTACGACATTGCAACAATTTATGGTATGGAATTATACTAATGAAGAGATGCGGAGCCCAAAAAAAAGTAAAAGCAGCATTTAGTCTCGGGAGGATAGCTTACGGGCAAAGTGTCCGCCTTGATCTCCGGGTCTGCGCTGAGAAACATCTGGGTATTAAGCGCGTTATAAATAACCAATCATATCATTGCATTTCATCAACAATCACATTATTTCTTATAAATCATGGAACTGCATATAAAAATGAGAACATGACCTATGCAACAGAAATAGTTTGTCTGAAGAGTTAAAAGTCACGTAAAATATTCTATAATTCCAGAGGATGTTGCCATGTTTGTTAAATGGCAGGACTCCTGGCTGTACATGTTAAAGGAAGTCAAAATTAACCCTTATTGTATTCAAAGCTTCCAATGTGAATATGTAATTTAATTTCAACGAGTGAAACCTTGATGTATCCCATCAGGAATATGTATAAATGCAGGGGTGGGTGTATGATAATTGTACAAGGATTTGCATGTGAAATATTTTAAAATAGGGAATACATTATGGTAAATTCTTTGTCAATGGTGTTCTCACAGCATAGGAAAATGCATGTCTTGTGTTCTTGATAATCTGATTTTAAATTAAACCCTTTTTCAAGTCATTCTTGCTGTGGGTGTGGCTTATGTTCCCAGGAGACTGGCCTGGGACTTTCGGAGTGGTAAGATTAATGGTCTGTTGTCAGGGGAACCCATTAAGCCCCTTCCACAGGAGAATTGTTTAAGAATACATGTTTTGAAATGCATGCTTTAACATTGCCTAAAATTGCAATTCATGGTGTGTTCAGTGATAGGCATCAGGCTTGTTTTTTCCAAGGACTAGCTTCAAACAGATGTAATTGCCATTCATGTGTCACTTTAGATGATTGGAGGCAATGATGCTGACCAGATACAGCTTAATGGAGTCAGCAGATCCAGGTTAATTAATGGATGGAACGCCTGCTAGCATTAGTTGCATTACCCCAGAAACTAATCTAATGCTCGGTCTCTATAGGAAACCATGCACTATTCAAGGTTCACATGGCATTTGCTGCATTTAAAAATGTTTTTAAAGATAACTCTGAAACCATGCTAGTAACAAACAAGCTGAAGAGTGTGTTGTAATTGTGAGATTCCTCTCATTAGATGAATTTCTTACAATTCATAATAAGTAATAATAACGCGATAAAGCCGGTCATTGTAGCACTTAAACCCTCTAAAGCCCCTGGCCCGAATGGGCTGGCAAACGTGGTACTAAAAAGTGACCAGGACAATTGGGCATATGTACTTCTGAGACTCTTGTCTGTAGGTCGGCTGTGATTCCGTCTTCATGGAGAAGGTCAGTGTTTATACCAGTGCATAAAAAGGGAGACCGATGCAATGCTGGTAATTACCGACTTCTCTCCATGCTTGACGTAACCAGCAAAATGTTCATGATACTTGTCCTTAGGGAACTTGAAAACTGGGTTACAACAAACAAAATCTTGAACTATGCACAGACGGGGTTTAGACCTGGTTCTGGGACAGCACGTAACATCAGGATCCTGGATCTATTGATTAATAACACCCTGAGCAACAAAAATGCCACCTTATATATAGTTTTTGTTGACTTTTTTAGTGCGTTTCACCAAGTTAAGAGGGAGACCCTGTGGGACAAGTTAAGTGATCTAAAGTGCCCTGGTTGGATATTACATGCATTGTTGAGCTTACAAAGTAACAACAGTGCCAGGTCAGACTTAACAACGAGGGAGAGGCCACCGATTGCATTTCTATTAATATGGGAGTTAAACAGGGCTGTGTTGGTGCACCCATGTGCTACAATTTGTATATAACTGACCTGTTACCCCGGATGACTGATAAAACAAACTGCCCCCCCAAATTCGGGGACACCCCTACTGTAGGCATGCTCAAGGAGCTGTCCCTATACTCGGCGCAATTGGGGCTTACCATTAACTTAAGGAAAACAAAGATATTGGTAATAGCCAAAAGTGGCCCTTGTCATTCAGGGGTCGAGACAAGCCTGGGTAGAATAAGTATTGATCAATCATACCCATACTTGGGGCTAGAATTTGATACTCAACCCAATTATAATTTGATCATCCCGCAACAAAAGATGTGGGCAAAACTTCTTATAAACTTCTTATATTGCAGGCTTGTAAATTTGCCAAAGGAACAGCAGGGTTTAGTATTGCGGGGATTATTAGACTTTACCAACAGTGCTTTGTCCCCGCGATCCTGTATGGCTTGGAGGCATTAGCTATACAAGATATGAACTGGCTCAATATATTAGAGGGGCAGTACTGGCGTGCAGTACTGGGTATGGGCTCGGCTTGCTCTGTTCAGTATCTCAGGTTAGAACTGGGTTTAACATCCCTGAAAGGCATGGCACTGCAAGCTCGAGGTATGTTTTATCTGAAAGCTGTTTCATCCTTATCATGTAAATTGCTCAGCTTGGCTGGTACTCACTTTGATAATGAAAAGTCACCGCAAGGTAATAGCTACAAACAGCTAAACGAGTCTCTCTTTGCCGATATAGACTGGTCCCATGATAAGAAGCGGTTAATGACATTTATCCATCAAAAAAGATCCTTCATACAAAAAATGAATAGATGGGACTGGACTCAGAACTATATCCATCTGTCCACCCTGAAGGGGTATGAAGCTGTAACGCATGTAATCCATAGATACAGGAAGCCCCAACAATACCTTTTGTTATGCCAAGTCCCGGAGGTGCGTCAATTTATGCTAAGGCTGCGGATGAATCAGCTTCAAGTATTAGCGGTTACTGGGCCACGGCTGGGCATTTTACCAAAGGATAGGTACTGTCGTATCTGTGAGAAGAGAGAACATCTAGAAACCACCAGGCACTTTTTGACTATGTGCCCCTGTCTGGGTCCATTGTACATGTGTTTGTTGGGAAAGTTGGTAAACAATTATGAGACCATCAAGGGAGAGTCCTTCTGGGATTATTGCTTAAATTCGGACTCAATTAGGACTCAGTTGGCACTATATAGGATTTGGGTTAAAGTTAAAAGTTTATTACGAAACCAGCCGCTGTAGCGGAACCTTGAGTGGTTCCTTAGGAACTGGCCCCTAAGCCTGAAGCCTGAGGCTTGGCCCTTACGATTGATGCTTGGTGCTTAGTGCTAGTGCTATGTGCTTATTTGTGTCAGACACTCTGTGTGTTGGGTTGTATATGACGTGTATGAAGTGTGTCACACATTATTTATTCCTGTATTGTGCCTGGATTTATATATATGTTCAATTTTTATACAATTTTTATACAATTTTACATTATTTTCATATTTAATGTTTTGACCGTATGTATGTTTGTATTAAGTTACTATATGTATTTTGTATTGTTTGTGTAAAGTTCAAATTTGAACTAATTCACAATAAACCTATTATAATAATAAGTAATAAAATGATTGATGTGCATAACTATATGAATAAATGTCTGACACAGTTATGCCACATATCAAGACATCCTTCTATAATAACAGATTTCAGAAATCCATATTTCATCGAGGTGGCAGGTTGCTACCATGAATTATGGGAAAAAATGATATTGTGTTTAAAATTATTCAGCACAAATTGATCCCACTGTATTTTCTGGGCACATGTATGATTACCCAATGGAGGCTGGGGTGTGTATTCCATGGGAGTATTTTACTATGAGGCAAGCCAATGGAATAACTTGACCAATCAAAAATGGTGACATAATTGTGACTAATGTATGGGAATATTTCACATTGTAAAGGGTAGAAGATAGGGATGCTATTCTGACTTTGTAATCACAAGCCACTGAGAAGAGAAGAAGAACACCTGTCCCAATTAGAGGAGTGCTGAATCTGGAAGATTAGGCCTTGTCCATCAGAGATTCTGAATCAACGTAACCTGAGGCAGACCTGCTTTACTGGAAATGAGAGGAAGGGACCAGGGAGAGACATGCTGACTGGGACTTCCCTAACAATTCTTAAGGATGTCTGCAGGTTTCGTACCTTTATAGAACTATTCAAAGTGAGTATAAAAACCTCCAAATGTAATTAGATAATGCCCCCAGAATCATAGCCCTGTCAAGTCCCCGGGGTAATAGGGAATTTGAGTGGTGGTTGCCACCAGTGGGTGCTAGTTCCAAATAGAATACCTTAATATCATTGTGGAAAAATGCACTGCTTTTCACTACATGAAGGCCAATTGAGACACGACTGCATATAGAAAACATAGTATTTCTGCACACAGAGCATATGGGGTTGATAAATTATTATTCATAAAAAGAGAATAGGATATTGTTGTTTACTAGTACAAGTTACATCCTGATTTTGATGGTTCTTGAAGCTCAGGAAGATTGACTAAATGCTTTTTCGGTGATATGTGCAATGCACAAAATAGGGACTGCTTCCCAGGACTGAAAGTGTAGCATTCTGTGAGTAACAATTAAATTGGATCCTGTGGCCTTTACACATGTAGTCTGATACAAGATTTGTGGAAAGGTGCACATTTCCACATCTCCAGGATTCATTAATAACTTTCAACCTGTGAAAGCCATATATATTAAGACGTGAATGGTTAGGGGAAAGGGGGTTAGCCATCATCCTAATGCCACATACAAATGAAAATAATCCCAATATACAAATACACTCTCCTCGTGCTTGACATTGCACAGTGTGACAGGGTTACAAAGTGAAGTGGGGGGGTACTCCTTGTATTAGATATTAGGGGGTGAAATAATAGTCTGTGGGCCTCATTATGACCCTGGCGCTAATGGGTTAATGGCGCCGTAAAAGGCTGCAGCGCCGTTAACCCATTAGCGCCTTACTACGAGGTCCCTTTGCGGGACCCGACCTGAACGGCTTGTCTAGACCAGCCGTTAAAGTAGGGACCCGCAAAGGGACCTTGGTGCTAAGTACGGTACCGCAATTTGCGGTACTTAGCGCCTTCCCTAGTCCCATTGAGCCCTATGGGGCAAAAATGGGAATGGGGAAGGGCCAATGTTCAATGGGGAATTACCGCCCCGCCAACCTTGGAATGGGGTGGTAATTCCCCATTGAACAATGGCGGACTCGTTACGATACCGGCACCAACCATGGTGCTAATAGCGCCATGGTTTAGCGCCAGTATCGTAATGAGGGCCTGTATGTTCTAAATTGATAACACTGCTTCCCTAACTAAAACCTTAAAAACTCACATGCAATGCATAATAGCCTACATGCAATTTCAAGCATAAGCTAGAAACCTATTACCCCACATTTACACAAATATGTATGTTTTATTGTCATTTCTATGTGTGACTTTTCTCTGGTACCAATTGGATGTGTTACTAATTGAACAAAGTTGTTTTGTATAAATGCAAACCGAAAAGAGCTGTAATATACTGGCTGATAAGCAGTATTTTGGTCACAAAAATAAGTACTATTTAGAGGTGGCCTTGTATTAGGATACTGTCACTGAATGTGTGTATTATATTAATCGAGATTGTCAAAGACAGGCCAGGTTTAACTGGGTAAATAAGCTGAGGTAAAGTATATCTGATGTCCAGTGGTGAGTGCCCTCTGCAGTAAGGGGACTACTTTGACTTTGTTTATTTAAATAATAAATGTGAGTTTTACCCATAATACTCAGCCTGTTCATTGACACAGAATTGTGGGTGGGACTGCATAGTAGGGGTTGTTAGATTTGTGGTGTTCACTTAGTGAACAGACCATGGGCCTCATTACACGGATGGCGCAGAACCATGGCGCAATTAGCGCCATGGTTCATGCCGGTAAAATACTGGCACCGCCTTGGCGGAAAGGGGAATTACCGCCCCATTCCAAGGTTGGCGGGGCGGTAATTCCCCCTTCCACCATTGTCCTTCCCCATTCCCATTTTTGGCCCATAGGGCTCAATGGGAATGGGGAAGGCGCTATTTACGGTACCGCAAATTGCGGTACCGTAATTAGCTCCCTGGGTCCCTTTGCGGGTTGGTTTTTAACGCCTGCAAAAAGCAGGCGTTAAATCCCCCAACCCGCAAAGGGACCTCGTAGTAAGGCGGTAAGGATTTACCAGTACCGGTATTTTACCGGTACCGGTAAATCCTTACCGCCATCCGCGTAATGAGGCCCCATATATTAACTAATATATGCTGCACCACAATATATTAACCATTACAGTTATAATTATACTTAGAGCAAAAATACAGACTAGAACATCATACATAAATTAGACTTGCATGTATAACATACACTGTGAAACTGCAGTCACTTTTAATGGTTCCCATTTTATGAAATTTCTAAATTCAAGGCAATGGGCCTCATTACGAGGTAGGAGGTAGCCATGGTGCTATTATCACCATGGCTACCCCCTTACCGCATTCCGGGTCCGGGTTCTCGAAATAGGGAGTTACCGAGTCATTCCAACCTTGGAGGACCTGGTAAGTCCCCATTCTGAGAACCATTCCCCATTCCCATTCGAGCCCCCATAGGGCTCAATGGGAATGGAGACGGAGATAATAACGGGCCCGCTAAGAGCGGGCCCATTATTAGCTCCCTGGCCCCTTAGGGGCTCCCGCTAACTGACCTCGGAATATGGAGGTAAGGGGTTACCGGCACCGGCATCCTTACTGTTTCCGGTAACCCCTTACCTCCAACCTCGTAATGAGGCCCAATGACTTTAAACCATTTTCCCAGGAATACACGTTTTGATGAAGTGGGAATGCCAGGAAATAAGCATGTTTGTCTTGATTCAACTATTTAAAATGTACCCACCACATCACCTATCCTGCCATCTCACCATAAGATACAATGGGCCTCATTACACGGAAGGCGGTGAGCCATGGCGCTATTAGCGCCATGGCTCATGCCGGTAAAATACCGGCACCGCCTTGGCGGAAAGGGGATTTACCGCCCCATTCCAAGGTTGGTGGGGCGGTAAATCCCCCTTTCGCCATTGCCCTTCCCCATTCCCATTTCTGCCCCATAGGGCTCTATGGGAATGGGGAAGGCGCTAATTACGGCACCGCAATTTTGCGGTGCCGTAATTAGCTCCGAGGTCCCTTAGCGGGTTGGTTTTTAACGCCTGCAAAAAGCAGGCGTTAAAGCACCAACCCGCTAAGGGACCTCGTAGTAAGGCGGTAATGGTTAACGGTCACCGTTACCATTAACGGTGGCCGTTAACCATTACCGCCTTCCGTGTAATGAGGCCCAATGACAAATGAACAGTTGCACTTTAACAGTTTAATTACTATTCTGCCTTCAATACTGAGGACACTAAAAGTGCACAAATCACATGATAAATCAAATAAAATTTCTGTGACCATCGCCTGACACCCCCAGCATGCAGTGGCAGCACAGGCTAGGGGCAAAGGTCACATCTGAATTCCTGATCGGCTCGAACACAAAGTTCCAACAGGCAGAGGTGGCTTTTTAATCTTCTGCACCTCTGGTTCAAATTCTCATAATTATCTACCCCAGTAGCCTTGTGGCACATTAATATCTAAATATAAGCCATGTCTGGTCATGACAGGGTGACTATTGGAATCACAAAGTCATAAAGCCACGTGCATTTGGATGTCATATTAGTGTCAGTTTGGCAAGACGACCCATTCACAATAGGGCTGTTGTGTATTATTTTCTGTCTTCCTTCCCTGTTTTCCATCTATGCCTTAAAACTACCTTGATTTCTGGTTAAGTTGTGTTTTTCACTTTGTTTTGCTTGCTCTGTTCTACATTTGTACAGGGCTTTGGCGTATAGCACTATATAAATACAAATCAAAACGAAATCAGACAACTTTGTGGGAAGATGCCCAAGAAGCGTCTCTTGTGATCCACCTAAAGAAGATTGACACCTTCCTCCAGGAGACAGGAACTTTCCCCGGTAAGTCCCATGGGAAGCAGTGCTTCAAAGACAGTCCTGACATGAAAATGGCGCTCACACCAGGGTGTGTATAACTGTAGCCGTTATGAAGTAGGAAGACAGAGGAAGGAGGTGAAGTTAGAGCAGCACAGAGGAGAGGCTTAGCCCAGAGTGGGGTTCCACAATTTTGGATTGTGCTGGGCTCCCTAAACTCCCACTTGCCCCGTTCCCACTTCTTGCAGAACGAGCACTCTGGGATTGACATCAGAAGGCAAAGGACACTTGTTATGGGAGCCTATATTGGACAAGTGCTTGCTCTGGACACAAAACTGCTGTAGCATTTATTTTGCCCATGTAATGGTGGGGGGAGGTGTTCTGTTTAGCAGATTCATCTTTATACTTCAAGACAAGAAGTATTCACCTTGAACTCTGCTGGGGATAAAGTCTATGTTAAAATCCTCTGCCATAAAGGTGAATCCAGAGACTTTCAAGCAAGAGGCAAGCTCTTGTCCCTAACCACCCCAAGGGCTATAAGCAGAGGTGTAGCCAGGATTGCCGAACAAGTGGTACCTGAAGCTAATGTAGTTGGGCCCACCGCAGTGACATTAACATCTTTAAATTCCCACACAGCACTGCTGAGTGGGCATTTACAGATTTTGGGTGGGCATTTGCCCGCTAAGTCCCTACCCTGTCTATGCATTTGGCTATAAGGGAGGACCAGCTGGCTGGACAAGGTCCACTGAAACTGGGACAATTATACCCAGGACCCTGACCACTGGAGGTGACAGAACCATAAATGTGCTCTCTAAAATACTTTCTGGTTGGGTAGGGCAGGCAAATGTATTCAACTTGCCCTGAGACCCTGGACACTGAACCTCTGCTGTCTCTGCATCTGGGACCTGCTGAGTCTTATCATGTCCTCTACTCAATAGCATCGCCTAGTTACCAACATCTTTGAGATCTGAGCTGTTGCTGCTGCAATAAGTCTATGCGCTAGCTGTGCCCATTCAACATCGAAGGCCAGCTTCTGCCCTCTCTGACCCCAAATCCACCGAGTCATCCAGTGCTGACAAACCAACATTGCCTGCCATCCCCAACATCTTCGACTCACAAACGTTGCTGCTGCAGAACAGCACTGCCTCATTGGACCCGGCTCTGTGGTTTCCTGACTTGATACAGGCCCTACTTGGGAGGTACCCAGACACACAGCTTTTTTTCTTCTCCAAATCATGTTTTATTGGTTTTAACACAAACAGTATAACCATTTTCAAATTTCCATTGCTGGTAAAATGAACACATCATTTTGGGAGGTCTCTCAACAAACCGTTCCCTCCCACAGTATTTGCAGCAAATGTGTATCCACATCACATTTTAAAGAAATAAAATAAAAAACATGCCTCTTCCCTCACACAACCAGTACCAGTGTGCCCACCATCTTCACTTTGCCCATCTCCAGTAATCTGCCTGGAGATAAGCTCAGTTCATTTCCCTCCTGACTCTGTCCCTGACTACCAAACCACCTTGTTTGCCTACCTGTCTACATCAGGACAGTCCCTGTTCATATGTTTTGATGTAAATGGGAACCATTTGATCTCGAAGTTTTTGTGGGGGCATTGAGCTTCTCCATCATAAAGATCTCACGCAACACATTCACCCAATTCTTTCTTGGTGGGCAGTTTCTCATTCTTCCACCTTTTAACAGGATTGAGTCTTTCTGCTAATAGCAAATTGTGTATCATATGGCCCACTCTCTCAAATACACCATCTCTATTTTCTAACCCAAACAGTACCAACAAAGGGTCCATATCCATCTCAATGCCATCTACCTCTTTAATTCAGGACAACACCTCTTCACAGTACAAGCTCACCACATAGGCCAGTGTGTGCCCTGCTGTCCACATCCCCTCCAGCAAAGAGGACTAGTCTTTGGGAATATCTGCGCTCGTCTAGCTGGAAGGTATTGCCAATGATGTAGTAGTTTAAATGCATGTAGCCTGTACTGTGTAGCTATGGACGTCTTAGCTACCCCCTACAAATGCAGGCCCACTTGCCATTGGTCCCTTAATTTCAACACCTTTGGTGATTCAGCTAGGAGAATGTCCTTATACAGCCTGGATATTATTCCTTTGACTCCTCTAAGGGATATCAATCTATTTTTTAAAGGGAGTCAGTTCCCATCTGAGGTTCATGACCCCATTTCCCATCTGTGAGTGCCCCTTTAAGCTGGAGGTAGTAAAAGACTGAGATAAGGCCTATTTGAAGCAGTTCCTTTAGCTCTTGCAAGGGTATAAATGTATATCCCACCCACATCTTTATGCTCTTTCCATCCCTGAAAGTGGTTTGGGTCATACATGCGACCCTTATGGGGGGGGGCATATGCAGCTAAGCAGCTAGGGCCCTGTAGGTAGCCATCTTGTGTCCACTTTCTCCCTCTGCAGTTCCCAGAGGACCTGAATGACTGGGTGTTTCAGGATTCTGGCAGACAGTCTGTCCCTTGCCATCCACAACCACTCTCCAAGATCCACTGGGTGCACTACCACCTTCTCCAAATGCACCCACTGTTTAGTCATTTGAGTGTACAGACAATCTACAATGAATCTCAACTGTATTGCTCTGAAATATATTTCCAAGTTGGGGAATACCAATCCTCCTAAAATGTTTGGAAGGACCAGTGTGGTATAGCTAATCTGAGGTTTAGTATTCCCCCACAAAAATCTCAGCAACTCCTTTTTAACGGTCCCCAAGAAATCCTTCGGGAATACCGCAGATAACACGAGAAGGAGGTAGAGGAATTTGGGCAACACATTCATCTTAAGGATATTTACATGGGCCATTCAGGAGAATGTTAATTTGGCCCACTTCTCCAGATCTGGCTTCACCCTTGCCCAGAGCTCCGGATAGTTCTCTGAGAAGAGATTCAGTACATCCCTCTGTACGTTAATCCCCAGGTAGCTGAGATGCTGTTCTGCCAGTATAAATTCCCTTTCAGTGATGAGCTTGGGTACTACCGGTGATGCATGTCCCAGTGGCATGGGCATGAAATTTGTATAGTTTACCTTGAAGCCTTAGTGCTGCCCCTAGACCCATATCTCCCCTAGAATGTGATCCATGGAGCTGGGTCTGCAACATACACCAAAAGGTCCTCTATGAAAAGTGGCAATTTATATTCCCGCCCACCAACCTTTATGCCCGGGATTTCCTCCTGCTGCCGCATTCTGGCTGCCAGTGGCTCCATCATGAGTGTGTATAGCAATGGTGAAAGAGGGCATCACAGTTGGGTTTTCCCTTTCAAGGGTTATTTTGTCAGAGTGGACCCCATTTGCCAGTATCCTCACCATCAGGGTGGAGTATATCAGCCATATCCATTTCATCCACTTATTTCCAAACCCATATTTTAGCAATGCCTCTTCCAGAAAAGCCCAGCTGATCCTGTCAAAGGCCTTTTCACCATCCATTGAAAGAAGGATAGAGCCATCCAGTTACTTAACCCAGCAACAACAGTAAGTTTAACGTCTTCTTCAGATTGTCCGCCTCTGCCTATTCTTAGCAAAGCCCACCTGGTCTGAGCGGATCAGTGTGGGGAAAAATTCTCGAGCATGGTAGCCAAGATTTTCGTAGAAATCTTGGCATCCACGTTAATCAGGAAGATTCGCCTGCAGGAAATATAGCTGGTGGCATCCTTTTCAGCTTTGGATATGAATGTGATCAGAGCCTTGAGAAACGAGGGAGGTGGTTCACCGGTCACCAGGAGATCATTATATACTTTTACAGGAAGGGTGATAGCACTCAGTTAAAGTACTTGTAAAAATGTATAGGATACCCGACTTCCCCTGGGTCCTTGATGGAAGCCAGTCCCATGATCACCCGTTGCACCTCTTCTAGCTTTATCTCGCTACAGTGTGTGGTATATTTTGCCGAGGTTCTGTTCTTGAGCTTGGCTCTCAAAATATGTATATCTTCCGTAAACCCGCCCGTAAACCCGCCCGCTTTGCAGTACAGTTGTCGTACTCCTCCTCCAACCCACGGATCGTGCCTCTGAGCTCATGCTCTAATACTGTATTAGCCTTTTTCTTCCACGCCCTCTCTGCTATTATGTGCCCTCTTATTGTGCCTTTCACAGATTCCCATACTATTCTTTGATACAGGGATCTCCACATTGTCAGTTTTCTTGTTGGTAAGGCTGATTTCATTTGGAAGCATTTCCCTGAAAACTCTATCCTGGAAAAGGGTGTCATTACATGGCAAGTGGCTTGGGCCCCATTTAGGGAGAGTAGTGACTACCATGTCATCAACCGTCCAAGCCACTGGTATCATTTGGGATTTTTCCACCCATGCCATATTACTCTTTACCACAAGAAGGTAGTCAATTCTTGTTGAGGACGTATGTGCATTGGACTAGAAGGCATAACACTTTCTACCTGAGTTAGCCTCTTGCCAGGATTCACTCAAGCATTATCGAAGCAAGCAATCGTCCTGACCCGCTTTTCCCTGGACCCCGGCCTTTGGGACCCCTGTGTCCCTCCCCAGTCCATCCATCACTGTGTGGACAAGCATGTTAAAATCCCTGCCTACTATTCTGTCCCCCTCAGGCCATTGATCAAAGGAATGGAGAGCAAGGTCCACAAACTGGAGCTGACACACATTTGCGATATAAATCATGGTAAAAGTAATCTTTTTCTCCCCACACCCTCCCGTTGAATATGAGGAGCATAGCCTCCAAATTCTTCATCTTGACGTACTCAAGTGGGAGGTCACGGGTCACCAAGAAACCCACCCCCCCTTCTCTTGGTTGAACCCGTTGACCAATGCATGTGAATCATTTTTTCTCCCCAGTAGTCTCTGCTCCTTCGCCTTCTTGTAGTGAGATTCCTGAATGAACATTATAGTCACTTTATGCCTGAATATTTCTCTGGCTAATAGAGACCTCTTGGTTGGTGAATTCAACCATGTTACATTCAACGAGCCTAGCCTGATCACCTGTCCCCTTGTGCAAGCCGTTAGATGGTTTAGGACCTTTCCCTCTATGCCCCGCTTTCTCTGCCAAGGGAGCGCATTGAGCGAAACTCACACATCATATCCTAAGGCACCTTGTCCGGTTCCGGTATTGCAACTTCCCCTCCCACCCAACCCTTCCCACTCGCTTCTCCCTCTTGTCAAGCATAACCAAAAACACGAAAAAACGTAAAACAACCATCCCCGTCTGGTCAACGCTTGGGATACCTGGACTGACCCAGGCCGCCATTGGTGGACTCGCTTCCCTCGGAGGTTGTATACGAATTGTTTGTTTTACAACTGTTCGAATGACAATTGACCTTTTCACAATTGACCGAATTGTGAAGGTCAATTGTACCATATATGTGGGGGGAAACCCCCCATAACCTCCCACCCAACGCCAAACCCCCCAACACCCCTATATATATATATATCTTCGGTCAATTGTGAAAAGGTCAATTGTGACCTTTAAAATTCGGTCAATTGTTAATTGAACAATTTGGGTAATACCCCCTCGGATACTTCCTCGATAAATGCTGTGCACAGCCGCTGCCCCCTGTTAATCAACCTCTCACCCCCACCACCTCCACTACAAGCTACATGAACAAAAGTACAAACCCAACCCCACTGAGGATGCAAGTGACAACCCCTCGTTCTCCAACCTACACATCCGTCAAAGAGAATGCAGTGTTCAAGTCCCAAAGTAATCATTCCGTCCAACAATGCCATTTAGGCCTTGGGGATATGGGGCCTGTCTTTATGCATTTTTTCGAGTTCTTGACACCTTTTTCTGCATACTCCCTCCGGTGAACGCCTTAAGGAACCTGTCCAGCCACTCCTTATTGGACGGTGTGTCTTTCAGGGGTCTCACTCCTTGCATCTCCTCCAACAGCTGTGGAGTTTGCTCAGGGTCTACCAGCCTTTAATAAGTCCCCCCGTTTTCAAAAACAGCAAGAAGGGGAAGCAACAGGTCAGGAATATTCTCACTTCAGACCCTTCCCATATGATGCACCCTTCTTTTCTTGCCCTGTTAAAGATATCAACTTTGTCACTGAATAATGTCATTTTGCTACCACCGACATAGGTTTTCCTACTGCGCATCCTCCTCTATATAAATGGTCAAACAAGATAGGCTTACCCATGCCATCCTTCCACAGGAACTTCAGGATCCACTTAACTTTGTCCTCCAACTCTGCCACAGTTTCCCTGTCCTTGTGAGGGACCCCAGGCGTATGATGTTCCACCTTTCACGATTTTCTTCATGCTGACCTCTTTGCCAGTGCATTCCAACGCCTTCAGTCTGACATCCAAGGAGAGCTTGAGGACTTCCACGGACATGTGGTTGCTCTCTAATTCCTCTATTCTTTCCTCTACCTTCTCGACTCTGCCCCTCACCTCCGATATCGATGCTTGAATGTCAGTCCTCAGGGCCTTCACCTCCTGCAAGAAGCTTAAGATGTCAGATTGTGCAGCCATCTCCAGCATTAGTGCAGTCGCCTGGGAATCTAGACCTGCCAGTCTGCCATGTCTATGTAGATAGAGGGTGGAAACTCACTGCCTACTCCTTAGTGTTGTGTAGGAGTTTGCATGGCAGACACCCCACCACTCTCACCCCAACGCCTGCTGATGACACCGTACAGCAACTAGCTCTTAGGTGTATCCATTATAGCATGCACTCCCTCTTCAAGATATAATCGGTTTATGCCCACGGCCCAGCCCAGTGCATGATGGTGGCCTCCAATTTGGCAGCAGGGTCCGTGCAGCTTCCCTCACGGATGCATTTCCTGTCTGTGGCCCTTTCAAACACTCCATTCAAGGGTCTGCACCGAGCCCCACCATTTCACTCTTCGGTTCAGCATACACCAGCGTGGCATTGGGAAGGGCGAGCCCCCTGGCTTGGTATCTTTCTCCACTCCCCTCACGCAACTCCATCCCGCATTGCGGTCCGCCCAATGCCGCCCCCTCCAGCTGGTTCCAGCTCACCAGGGAAAGGGAGTAGGCTCCTTCACCACCATAGCCGAGTGACTGCTGCCAACTCATGCCTTGGTTCTCGCCCGCAGCCTCCCTTCTCCTGGGTTCAGCACGGGTGGCCGGCGCACCTCTTACATGTGGCGTGAAGCCTGGAAGGGGTCACCGACTACCACATGATACATTTGTCACCATAGGCAGAGGAGTTGCTGTCTCTCTGGCTCTGCGGCATGGCTTTGGAAGATCCGTATTCAGGCCGCCATGTTGTCTTCCCCCCCCTGGTGGTCTCCCCAGACAGATACAGAAAAGCCTGTCTCAATTCTGTTCAGCCCCAAAGAAAAGAATATACGGTAATTGCAGAGGTCCTATACCCCTGGTCCACCTTAAAGGGCCCTAGTGGTATATAATACCATAATCTTTGCCAGTGGTATATAATACCATACTCTTTGCCTTTCTAACGCACTTTCAAGTATGTTTGACATTTGCTGCTGAAATAAATTGTCTGCAGCCCTGCCTTCACCTAGAGTGTCCCGTTTGCTTTCAAAGTCTGCATTCTATTTATTTCTTTTACAAGGGTTGGTATAATTAACAAGGTCATTCTTAACAGCATAATTACACAGAGCATCCAACAATCGCTGTGTAATTATGCTGATTGCATCCAACAATCTCTGCAGGCCAGTATGTTGTTAGACATAACAGTGCAGTCCGCATATGACAACCATCTAATTTCCACACCACCAATATTGGGAGGGAAACAGTGAACATCCTTCAGTACACAGTTCATAACGGCCACATAAAAATTATACAAGACAGGGGCGAGCACACCCCTCTGTTTTAAAACGTTATTAGTATAAACACAAGGAGTGAGAGAGCCTTCCCGGTCTAGGATATTTATCTAAACTACTTGATTACCATAAAGATCTCAGCTGGAGAAATTCTTTGGAAATATACAATGAGAAAAATATGCCATTAACTTTTCTGCATGTTTCCTTTTTCATGTTTATTATATTCTAACATACTTAAAATTGGAGTCAATAGTCTGATATGCACATGTTATTGTAATGCCATGGGTTTTATGTGTAAGTGCAGGATTTCTACCTTTTTATGGAAGTTCAATAACTTGTTTTTAACATTGTTAATTTTACACTATAGCTTTGATAATCTCAGAAAACCTTATACCCTTAAACGTATAACTTGGACATCTCTATGGTCTAATGGTTTTATTATGCTAGGTGAATGTAACCTTCAAAACGTTATGAACATACATCAATTATTAATTTAATAACTATTGAATATTCCAAATTTACTCTAATGCATTTATTAGCTCAGATATTTGTTAGCTCAAGGAATTATGCATTGACATGATTATGTATTGATTATTTATTGAATCCTTCATTGCACATATATATGTGTGTAGTTCCTGCTTAATGAAATATGAATATATCTTTTTATATATGATTCTATAATCCATTATTCATGACACTCTGTTTTTTTGTTTAAAAGTTAAAAGATCTTTGTATTCCCAAAGTAGAAATCTATACATATTTCTACATATGTGTATTCAACATTCATGAAATATTAGTTGTCGATAAGGTTCTGCTTTTGTAATCATATACTGCCTGAATTCTTAACAAAGTTTTAATTGTATAGTAATGATTTCATTATTACTTTACTAACAACTAAAAGAAAAACTTCCCCCTCCTTCCTTCTCGACCCCCCTCCTTCTCCTCTTCTTTCTCATATGTAAATTGTTCTACATGCTGATTTTATGGTTTGACGCATGTTTACCTTTATTGCTTCTACTGTTCCATATTTAATGTGTTTTTTGCTGTTCATTGTAAAGCACCTTAGGCGTTTAAGGCGCTATATAAAACAATAAATACAAATACAAACACTATTCAGGGTATAAAAGGTAGCCTGTATTTGTAGTGGAAAGTGGAAATCATTCAGGCAGACATCTATTCTCATTTCGGTTTCTCTGGCAGGAAACACTGCATCCTATAGGGAATTTTCTCAGGTGGATAAACACCTACTACAATTAGGTTGTCATCTTTCATTCAGACATTAGTAGAGTTTCCAATGAAATGTGAGATATGTTCCCTACACAGCTGAATTGAGACACAAATCTCACACTTCCAATGACAAATGCAATGCAGCCATTTGTTGTCAGCAGCAAGTATATCAAAACTAGTAATTTAAGGGGTGATATTCCATACAGCTAAAATGTGTGATTTTCATCTGGCACTTATTGCTCTTGTGAGCTTTAGTCACTTGGCATTTGCAGGCTTTTCATTTGGATGCTCCATTTTCTTTCTGTTTTCTGGTACAACATTTTGCATTGTGCATGTGGGGCTTGCTAGAACTTTTAACATTGATGGAAAAGCAAGTTAAGAAACTTTCTTACAATGGGATATTTAGGCCATGAAGCCACTGGACCCAGATACAGAGATCTCTTTAAGGAAACATATCGCTTCAATCATATCTGTTCTTTTTAAATAGTACTACCGGTAATCCACTTCAAACATCTCACAAAAGAATGGTTTACTTCTAAGGGGAAGATATGTTTGTAGATATCTCTGAAGTGCAGCATTAAAATTACACATGAAGCTGCTCTTAACATTGGGACAAATCAGGAAAAGTATCTAAAAGGTGGTGCTTACATTTTGTCAAACCACAGTAAAAAACGAAAGCACCCAGATTAACACAATTGAAGATTAATCCAGGGTTATGATTTCAGGTAAGGGGGTTGGAGTACTTCCCAAAATAGTTTTATCAAAATGTAACAATATGTTTCTGCCTTTTCTTTTACAATATAACCATAATAAATGGTAATATAGAAGAGTGGAAAATGTCTTAAAACAGCGACTCACAACTTTTGGTCAAGACCTGAGGGAAGATAGAGAGCTAACCAAACCATCTAACCGTAAACATGTTGTACTAACCACAAATTGTGTTCAAGGATATCTCATGTGGAGAAACGTATTGAGGGAGAGATGTTTAATTACGAGGGCAACATTCAATTATTTACCTTTACGGGCTGCGACAGCTGCTCCAACTCTGTCGGAATAAGCAGCTGGGCTCTATGAGGCACTACAAGCGAAGATCTGCATCAATGTAGTTTCTTCTGTCCCCCATACGCTGCATTCAGATGGAGAACTATGACCCCGATTTTGAAGGAGGCAAGCCTCCACTTCTGTCGGCTAGCTTTCTGTTATCTGTTGAGTGTCCATGTTTAGGACGGACTTTCAAATCCTATCGGAGAAAAGCTTCATAGCTCAGGATTTCATGATTACAAGCATCCTTGGCTTAACCACTTTACAAGGCCTAATATATTACCAATTAGTTGAATTGTTTTATTGCAGAGACTATGAAATGCACTGTAGGGTTTTAAATTTTAATAGCAGGGGATGATGTGCTTTATAGGGCCTCATTACACGGACGGCGGTAAGGGTTAACGGTCACCGTTAATGGTACCGGTGACCGTTAACCCTTACCGCCTTACTACGAGGTCCCTTTGCGGGTTGGAGACTTTAACGCCTGCTTTTTGCAGGCGTTAAAAACCAACCCACAAAGGGACCTGGGAGCTAATACGGTACCGCAATTTGCGGTGCCGTAATTAACACCGTCCCCATTCCCATTATGCCCTATGGGGCAAAAATGGGAATGGGGAAGGGCAATGGGGGAAGGGGGAATTACCGCCCCACCAACCTTGGAATAGGGCAGTAATTCCCCTTTCCTCCAAGGCGGTGCCGGTATTTTACCGGCATGGACCAAGGTGCTAATAGCACCTTGTCCACCGCCGTCCGTCTAATGAGGCCCATTGACCCTCATTACAAGTCAGGCATTAAGGGTTTAACGGCGCCGTCGGCGCCGTTAACCCTTAACGCCTGATTCACACCTTAACGCCTGCTTTTTGCAGGCTTTAAAGTTCAAGGCGCTAAGCGACCTTGGTGCTAATTACTGCACCGTAATTTACGGTGCCGTAATTAGCGCCTTCCCCTTCCCCATTATGCCCTATGGGGCAAAAATGGGAATGGGGAAGGGCAAATGGTGAATGGGGAATTACCGCCCCACTCACCTTGGAATGGGGCGGTAATTCCGCTATCCACCATGGCGGAATCCGGCATGGACCATGGTGCTAACAGCACCATGGTCCACCGCCTGATGATAGTCTTAAAAGACATTGGCCCTCATTACGACCTTGGCGGAGGACCATGGTGCTATTAGCACCATGGTCCATGCCTCAAAGGTTGCAATTCCGCCATGGTGGTAGGCGGACTTACCGCCCCATTCCGAGGTCGGCGGGGCGGTAAGTCCCCATTTCCCATTTTACCCTTCCCCATTCCCATTTTTGCCCCATAGGGCATAATGGGAGTGGGGAAGGCGTTAATTACGCCACCGTAAATTACGGTGGCGTAATTAACTCCATGGTCCCTTAGCGCCATGGATTTTAACACCTGCTAAAAGCAGGTGTTAAATCCGCCATGGCGCTAAGGGATCTCGTACTCAGGCGGTAAGGGTCGGCGCTGTTTACGCTGCCGTAAACCCCTTACCGCCTGGGTCGTAATGAGGGCCATTGGGCCTCATTACGACCCAGGCGGAAAACCATGGTGCTAATAGCACCATGGTCCATGCCGGTAACTTACCGACTCTGCCATGGAGAAAGGGGGAATTACCACCCCATTACAAGGTTGGCAGGGCGGTAATTCCCCCTTCCTTCATGGCCCTTCCCCATTCGCATTTTTGCCCCATAGGGCTCAATGGGAATGGGAAAGGCGCTAAGTACGGTACCGAAAATTGCGGTACCGTACTTAGCACCAAGGTCCCTTTGCGGGTCCCTACTTTAACGGCTGGTGTAGACCAGCCGTTAAGGTCGGGTCCCACAAAGGGAACTCGTAATCAGGCGCTAATGGGTTAACGGCGCCGCAGCCTTTCACGGCACCGTTAACCCATTAGCGCCAGGGTCGTAATGAGGCCCATTGGTTTTGGATCTATGTAGTCTCTATGCATGTTTTTATTCTTTTTTTATGATTGCATTTTTACAGTCGAATTGAATTGTATTTTTGAATGTGCATAATATGAATTGCCGTTTAATTGTGATATGAACTTTATGATATTGTAATATTGTATGATGCTTGTATGACAACATTGGTTGAAATACAGCTGAAAATGAATAATTGAATGAATACATGGTAAAATAGCCGAGTGGATAAAAAGGCCTCCTGCAGAGACCTGCGTTTAGCTCAGAGAGGGCAGAATTGAATCTCAGATGGGTCAATACACTGTCAAGTCCTTCAAATAAGGACTGCCTTGTTGAGTTTTGATCTACGAGAGAACCTTCAGAATTCAGCAGGCACGCTATGAATATTGATACTTCTGCGACTCTACCAGAAAATGCAAAGCTACTCTTTGCCTTTGCTGCTGCCTTCCTTCTACCTACAAGCTGCTTTGAGGCGGCGGATCATAGTGATGTCATCGGCGAGTTGCGCCACCACACCTTAGTCACTAAAGACGAGCTTTGAGAAGAGTGTTTGTTTTTGGGATGAAGATAATCACAGCCCCTAGAACACATCTTGCAATTGCAAAGTGCACAACATATTATATTTTTTTAAATGAGTGTGTGGTTTCTTTTTCGCACAAGCATTTTGTTTTTTGCGAAAGTCTGCAAGTTCGAACTTGGAGAACTGTTTTTGCAGCTGGAGCGACCACTTCGATTTCTAAGAACAAGAAATGCTTGACCGCGACATTGGAACTTTGGTTTCTGCTGGAGTGACACGTAGTTCTCTGCGCATGCACAAAGAGTGTAATGAAAGGTTGGGGGGGCTCACCTGAGTAGGACCAAACATAGGACGAACCTGTGAACAGAGGAGAAATAGGCATGGTCATTAGTGAGGCAGTGAAGTGAGACAGAACAACTAAAAAAGCAAAGCCCCCTGCCCCCCAAATCAACGCACTGGATCAATAGAGTCACGTCTTCGCTGGTTCGTATCTGCAATTAATCTACAGTAATTAAGAATTTGCCGGTGCAAATGTGTATTTATTTGTTTCAATGAATTGATCTCATTGTGTTTTGTATTCATTTCTTTGGAACCTGGTAAAGGTTATCTGCATCTCGTCTGTTTCCAGCTATTACAGTGGGATTTTATATCGTATGTATTCCTTGTTTAAGTGTTATTTCTTCTTCACTAAACTGATTCTGAAAGTAGGCGCATCACAGAGAGTGGGATGTAGAAGCTGCGGACGCCGCGTCGCTGTGTGACGTTTTGTGGACGTGCAAACGTAAGGGTTCAGCAGTGGAAAAGTACTGACTCCTGGAACATGGAAGATTGGGATTTAGTTTGATATCGGGACAGGAGGCTTCTAGAAAGATCCAGGCCAGGTGAGTGCGGCAGAGCCACCTGCATGAACGAGGGACTCTCTGGGAGGGGTTCTGGAAAAGGTGGGATTTGTGGAATTGGTCAGCTAAGCATCTAGCTCTGTTAATTGTCTTGCAAGACAATAAAACGGTCTCATTCTTTTTTTGGCTACTACCCTAACTAACTTGCAAGTAAACCAAATGATGTATTGTAATGTGCTTCGAGCTGCACGCGATGCCCTTGGAGTTCTACATCGCCCCAATTCCTGCTCTGGAAATCGAAAATCTCTCAGACTATCAGGGGAAGTCCTTGATGTCAGTGAAAGAGGAGGCTGATGTGGAAAAAATGGGCCTGAATGGGACCCTTCATACATGCTGTTGAACTCCCACATTCTCCCGCCTCCTTGAAAGCCCCCCCTCCTGTCCCCTCTCGTCCAATTCGCTTTTCAATGTAATGTTGGTTCCCTCAACAATGAATCCAGCAGCTCCAATATATACTCTGTTCCATTATTATTGTCAAAGTAGCTAAAATATGTTCCCTTTGCTTCAATCCCCTAGTATATATATGCCAATGAAAGAGAGGACCCCATCTTATTCCCACCAACAAACACATCCCAAAGATGGCACTTTTATTTTGTGTTTATAGTTGAGCATTTATAATGCGCCTTAGGCGCGAGGGCAAGTGGGTACATGACAAGCACATGACAAAAATAACAAACATACAAAGAAAAACAAACACAGTACATGGTCCAAGGGCTTAGGTCCCCTAAAAGACAATAAGCATCAATACTAAAAACAAAATATACAAAGTACATAAAAGAAAAAAACAGAATAAAACAAGTCCATAAAATATCAATTGGTTAAAAGAAGCATAAAAACACCAGAGAGTAATTTTAAATTAAGTAAAAAAGACGGTATTCAGAGCTGTCTTAATAGTTATTGTGAAGGATCCAGTCTCGGGGAGCTCGGCAATTTACTCCACAGGGCAGGGGCAAGATAGTTAAAGGGACACCTCCCCGCCCGCTGAAGCTGAGCCCGTGGGATCTGCAACACCGTAGCCTGACTGGATCTCAATGATCTCGTGTACTGTCTCTCCTGAATCCTTGTATTCAAGTAGATAGGGTTTTTTCCATTGTTGCATTTTTGAGTGATAGACAAGATGGATTTTAGTGCTTAGTCCAGCGGGAGACATGCTAACACAACAGCAAAGCTATGTAGAAGGCTTCCTATCTTCCCAATAACCTAACCCACTCACCTCAGTTTCAATTCCACCATAGTGGCTGGGGAACCACTCAAATGGCAGCGGTGCGTGGTAATAATCCAAATAAGATAACATAACATGACATATGATGCTGTGAGAAACACAGACAAATCAATGCAACTGAGAGTGGAGTGGAAACTCCAACGGCCATAGGCCTGCCCGGAGCGAGAGTCGAGAGGAAACGAGTCGAGAGGGAATTCCAGATGCTGCCATAGGCCTGCCTGGAGCGAGAGTCAAGAGGGAACACCAGAAGCTGCCATAGGCTTTCCAGGAGTGAAAGTCAAGAGAAAGCTCCAGATGCTGTCATAGGCCTGCTTGGAGCGAGAGCTGAGAGGAAACTCCAGACGCTGCCAGTGACCTGCCTGGAGCAAGAGTCAAGAGGAAACACCAGAGACCACCATAAGCCTGCCTGGAGTGAGAGACAAGAGGTAACTCCAGATGCAACCATTGGCTTGCCTGAAGCGTGAGTCAAAAGAGAACCCCAGATGCCTCCATAGGCTTTCCAGGAGTGAGACTTGAGAGGAAACTCCAGACACCACCATTGGCCTTCCTGGTGCAAGAGTCGAGAGCAAACACCAGAGACCTCCATAGGCCCGCCTGGAGTGAGAGACGAGAGTAAACACCAGAGACCGCCATCGGCCAGCCTGGAGTGAGAGACGAGAGGAAACACCAGAGTCCTCCATAGGCCTGCCTGGAGTGAGAGTCTAGAATAAACTCCAGACGTCACCATAGGCCTGACTGGAGCGAGAGTCGAGAGGGAACTCCAGATGCAGCCATTGGCCTTCTTGTAGCAAGAGTCAAGAGGAAACACCAGAGACTGCCATAGGCCTGCCTGGAGTGAGAGACGAGAGGTAACTCCAGATGCAGCCATTGGCCTGCCTGCAGTGAGAGTCAAAAGGGAACCCCAGATGCCTCCATAGGCTTTTCAGGAGTGAGGGTCAAGAGGAAACTCCAGACGCCACCATTGGCCTTCCCGGTGCAAGAGTCGAGAGCAAACACCAGAGGCCTCTATAGGCCTGCTTGGAGCAAGAGCCGAGAGGAAATTCCAGACGCCACCATTGGCCTTCCTGGTGCCTTCCTGGTGCAAGAGGTCAGGAGCAAACACCAGAGACCTCCATTGGCCTGCCTGAACCGAGAGTCGAGAGCTAACTCCAAACGCCATAGCTTTGCCTGGAGTTTGGCTTAGTCACAAGTTAGGTAAAATAATATTGGATTTGTTTCTTTCTGAACATTTACAAGGCGAGTTGAACACCTACTGTTGGACGTCATGCATTTAACAATTTGTAGCACTCCACTAGCGAAGCTTTATCGGTCATGTTTCAAACTCCCCACATGAATTGGTACATTTGGTATCGTGTGTCAATCTGTCAGAGATCTATGGAGTATTTTTGTATGTACATAACTCCTAATACCACTTGCATACTTGCGAATTCTGAACACAGACCATGGCTCGCCGTCAAAGGTGCAAGTCGATATCCAATTTATTTGCGTGTATCATTACACAAATGCAAAAGGAGATTTACGTGAAAAAGATGATTCCTGTTGGCAGGTTGCGAGAAAATAGGATTTACTTCAGATGGGCACTGTATTCTTTGTAAAGTTTCGTTCCATTCTAAAAATGTAACTTAATTCCCGTGGGAGCCAGCTCTCCTGCCCGAGAAAAAGGGTACAACCACAGCAGCAGCAGCGCACTATAAAAAGCTCTGCACAGAAAATCCAGCACCACCCACGACCTGCATTCATTAAAAGCAAATTCAAGCAGCAAGGACCGCCCACAAGTTAGAACAGGAATAACCAATGATGCACAAACAGCGACACATTCTACATATCATCTCTGATACTAAACAATACATCACGAATATCCCTCAACTGCCCATCAGCAATCACTCACAATCAGATATAGATTCTGTTCCCTCCCACCGCCCCCCCAACCCAGTCAGAAGCACAAAACACATCCCATCTGCCCTCTGAATGCCATAACTGCTTCCCATAGGTGTGTACCATTGCTGGCAATGTAAAGCTGCCACCAACCATAAGACTACATGCACTGTTTCTGCTTCGAAATCAAAGAAAACTTGAGATCAGATAATTTGCCAATTTCAGCCCCAACTATGTGCTGTACATTACAGCATGCCTCTGTCACGAATGGTATGTCAGAGGGACAATGTGGCTACTTAAAGAACAATGTTTCGTATACGTGCCAGCACACAGACATTCTAATATTAAATACCCTGCGGCCATTTATTGGGTAACTGGAAGAAATGCAGTTTGAATGATATTCTGTTCGCTGGAATTACATAAAGCAACTCTCCGAGAAAGAAGTGGTCGGGGATGATACAAACCAACTCGCAAAAGGTGAAGATATTTGGATTAACTGGTTTAGAGCCACAACAAAGGGACCCAAAATGGAAAAGGAGCTACACATATTTTGGGGCACTAACTTTTCTGCTTGGTATCGCCAGTGAACATCAGGCATTAATAACTTTCACCAATGAGGTATAACCTTCAAAACACAGTGAAAGGGAAGGACATGAAGGTGCAAAATCTATTTGGAAGTTGGGACTCTGCCAAAAGGAAGGCTTATCCTAGAAGCCACATGAGTGTCACTTTTGAAGAAGCATTTTTAATGCCAACACATCGACTACACTTTGCAATAACAATGACATTCATTAAACCACTAGCGCAGGTTTGTGCAATCTTTGGCGTGCCAGATGTTTTGGACTACAACTACCATCAGCCATAGCCAGCATAGTCAATTATGAGAAATCATGGGAATTGTAGTCCAAAGAATCTGAAGAGCCGCTGCTTGCAGATCCCTGTGCTAGCACATGAGTACTTGCCCATTTACCGCAATGGTTATTTGTTACTTGGATAGTGCATGTGGCACTCAAGGGCTCATTCAAAGTCGTGTGTCAATTTCATCCTTGAAGGTCCGGAGTGAGACAGCTTCATTGTTTTGATGTGTGACCTAGGGGCTGTGACATTGTGAGGAATTCGACAATCCGCAAGGTGGGTGTACGCTAAATGAAATTGAATGATGGTGGATCAACCTACGGAAAACATGTGGGGCTAATCCGCCCACATTTTCCTATGTTCACTGCACGACATACACATAGACCCGTGTACTCTGGGTGGACACAGCCTACAGGCGCAGTCCCCCGTCAGATTTAGTTGGGAGCTGACAAGTGGAGTGCACAATGCATCTCCAGAAGGGAGAGGGCCAAACCTTCCCCCTGCCATGGCCAGCCTAATTAACTAACAAAGGCTCCATGGATCTGTCCTGTACTTTTGTTGATCCCTGTAGCGGGTGGCAGAATTCACATACTAATCAGAGTTTAATTCAAACAGGCTCATATTGGGGCTGCAGAGACTAAAAAAGGAAAGAGGAAACCCCAAAAACCTTTCAAATGTAACTGTGTCAACCTGATGCCTGCCCCCACTCTCAATATTGATTGACAGTGAAATGTCATGGCTGTGACTGTGTGTTTACAGTAGTCATCCCTGCAGAAGGTATGAGAATGTGGTTTTACGGAGCCAGAAAATCTGGTCTCGCCGCAGTTTCAAGGGAGACCAGATGATTTAATCAGGAACAACAGAGAGCTCCATTAACCAGAGGAACCCTTTGATCCACCACAGATAGGAAAATGGGTGGGACTTAGTATTACATGTTTTCATCCATTTACTTTTTTTGTTGCAAAGCACTCTGGGTATGACCTCACACATACAGGAGATTGTTGATGGACACTGAGGGTTGTTTTTCTAGCCTACACACATCCCTGCAGTCTATTTGGCTTTAAAAGAGGGTCCAGCCTCTCTTTGGGGAGATCATCTGAAGACTTTGCAAGGAGTAACAAGAAGAATTCAGCATTGGACCCTGTCTGAAGGTACAGTCAGCCTACATCTTCTGCCAGTGAAGGAAGGCCAGGACCTCCAAAGAGGGAAGCAAGAGCCCTCCCCATTACATCCCCCAGGGAACAGAGGGAGATACTGAATCCAGAGGACCCTCCAACAGCTCCAGAACCAGTACCCAGCAAGCACACAGCGTGCCCTGCTAGGCTCTGCAGCAAACGTCCTAGGTGGGAAGTGCCAGAGAGTCTCTGGATCAAACCAAAGACACAGCATCTGCCTGCAACACACTCCTCAGCTACACAAGCCGAGTGAAGAGGCTAGGAGGAGTGCATCGACAAGCATCTACCGACATCCACCTTAAAGGACATTTTGGAGCCAGTCGAGCCCCTCAAGCTGCAACCGACTGCACCACTGACTGTTGTTACGCCGCAGTCACTAAAGCCATCCAAGACGCCTCGACTAGTGCTTCAGAACTGCCAACCAGCTCTAAGACGATTCATGAGCCGCCTTGTAGGCCAGTTTGCAGCCATCTGTCCAGGTTTGCTCGCCGAACTGCCTGCTGCCTGATACCCGCAGCTGTCACCTGTCTTGAACTCTGTCGCAGAAGCTGCAAAGTGCCCTGAAACCAACTCGACCCTGTCGAGCACCAAAAACTTCTTCAGAACAAGGTACATTGTGGTTCTGTCCCCCAGTCCTTCTCCAAAAGCTGCAAGCGACATTTCTGACCCATTTCTCCCTTTGTGTTGAAACCAAGTATCCTTGAACTATACCAACCACCCTCCTGTCAGTATCCAGAGTGCATCCCTTTTCCTTCTTTGAAACTGTCCTCTGCATTCCTTTACAGGGTGGTCATATGTGCAGTGTGCTATAACTGTCTGTTATAATAATAATAAAGTAGACATTTTTATACAACCTTGACTGGACAGTCCCTTTTATCATTGGGTAATAATTGTATTTTCACCATGTTGCAAATAACCAACGATCCACGACCTTTCAGAGAAAACGCAGCTGTTCCTTCCACTTTACCAAAATTGGACAAGGAGGTTTAGAATTTGCTTGTATTTCCAATCTGTTTGGATCCCTTCTGGTGTGCTAGAGGTGTGTGTCTGATTGATGGTATGCAAACCGATATTAATCCCTGGACCACTCGTGCCCCTAAGTTGATTCGTCACAGACATGCAGTCAGCCAAGTGCTAAGGAGATGTCAAGGAGTATGGGCGACAGACGTGTGGGTAGGAGGGCACATGTACTGCAGGCAGCGCCCTATGGGTGGTCGTTGAACTCTGTTTGACGATTTCCCTTGATTACTGTTGTGATCTAGTTGTATTATTGAACTGTGCAGGAGGAAGTTATAGCTCACTATGCTTTTCATAAAGCACACACTGGGACCTAGAATGCCCCTCGGTACTTGTGCAGTACAACCCAAAGAGTAGCCATCTTGATGGCACTTGGGTCTAATAATGTCAATGGAAGCATGCCATACCTTCACCTGCCTTTCTAAGAGTCATGCGTCCTTTGATGGGGTGCTGTGAGTGCTATAATAGAGTAGTGTAACCCCCCTACTGTCTCCTAGATCCACAAATACCCACAAATAAGTGGGTCTTACGGTCAGGCTTAAAGGTGTGGGAATAAGGACACTGCGCAATGAGAGAACAGATGTGGTCTAATGGCAATGTTGTTCACCTAAGAGCTGACTGAAGGACATGGGTTCAAGCCCCAGCTTGGGCACTTGATTAAACCATGCGTGATTCTTGGAACAACACTTTTTATCTCCACGTGCCTTACATCGTTAAAATAATATGGACATTAAATATGCAAAAACAAAAAGTGTGCATTGGGCTACCCAATCGCACACACTCTGCCATGCACTTCACACATCCTGATTGCTGTTTTCGCATCTCCTTGCAATCCCTCACCTCATGTTTGAGACACCCTTTTTCCAATGAATGGTCTCCGTAGAGAGGCTTCAACACTCCTTGGAGCTCGGCCGGCACTTTATCAAAGAGCTTTAAGATAAGTGATGTAGACTTCAGCCGGAGTCACTCTGCAAGGCCCCGGAAGTGCCTGCTTTGCCGCTCTAGGGTCCTACTGGAAGGCTTATGTAGGTGGTTGCGTTTCTCTTGGGCTGGTACTGGTCTGGACAAATCATATCTGTGTAGGCCCGTCCTATCCACCAGCCCTTCTTGTAAATTACTTGCCCTGGAGCAAAGTGTATACCATTCAGTATTGGGGCAGGCGGTTGGTCAGCAGATCTAGGGGGTACGGAGGATGAAACTCCTCAAGAGGGAAGAGTCGGGCAGGGGAAGGTGAGTGAATGGGGGCACAGGCCCTACTTGGGGAGGCAAGAAAGGGGTAAAAATGAGTAGGCAAGGCAGAGAATGGAATCAAAGATTGGGGTCATCAAAGAGAGTTTTGGCGGGTGTGATTCATTGGGTGATGATCAATGGTGAAAGCGTTGGTGGATGGGAGTTGGCCAAAATACATATATCCATGTAATTTTCACGAAATAAATAACTTCGAGGTAATTTACTTCATGGAAATTACTTCGAATTTTTACTTTGAATTTTGTTTTTTTAATGGGGGATTCCCCCAATCCTCCTTTCCCCCTTCACTACCAACCCTACCCAAAACCACTTCCCACCCCCTTTTACGCCTTACCCCACAAATATATAGAGCCACGTTGTGGTTTGCTGTCCATTATGTCCACATCAACTTAATAAAGGAAATGAATTGAAGTCCGGGGAAATTGGAGCAAATCATTGAATTTATTGGAGAGAGTGCCGCCGCTTGCAGGCAGAAGAAGGATTCTCCTGCCTGCTTCCTTCGTTCATTCATATATATATATATGTATATATATATATATATATATATATATATATATATATATATATATATATATATATATATATATATATATTTGTAAAGGGAAAAAAAGGGTTTCCAATTCTCCCAGAGGGATGGCACTCGCGGCAGTGTAGAGAACGCCGGTGAAAGTCACTTCCTTCATAAATGAAAACCAATGCAGCATGAAGTCCGTTTCATTTTCCAGTTTTATTTGGCATACGCCGGAATTAAAAGTGCACGATACAACGCGTTTCGCTGCTAACCCGCAGCTTGTTCACGTACGATATATACGTATATATTCAAAGTAATTTTGAAGTAATTTCCATGAAGTAGAAGTAGTGCGTCCGCTGGCTGCGCTCTTATTTTTTCTCCTTTGTTCTGCACTTCTCCTTCCTCCCCCTTCCCCCTGCACTTCTCCGCCCCCCCCCTTTCCCTGCTCTTGCGCGAGCTAAAAGACGCAAGGCCTAGTAAGATGGTTGTTTTGTCCGCCTATTTGTTTCCCCCTCCTTGTCTTGGCGCGCCTAGAAACACTTGTGTACAGGCACATTATAAATGCCACATCATATCATATCATATCAAGTAATTTATTTCGTGGGAACAGCGGGAGACCATATCCATGGGGAATACACAAAACGCCAATAAACGACATAAGGATACCTATGCGGGGAAAGAGAAAGACACAATTGAATAAGTTGAGGCTAGCTATGGGGGCATGGGTGAGATGTCATGGATATCGATCAGGGAGAGATAAGTAAGACTCTTGATGTAAATGAGGCCGGTGCTGAGGAAATTAATTGGGACATACAAAGTATATGAAGCATTTGTAGGGAGGTGTGGGGGGGTGAACACAGCTGTATATGCGCATTTTCACTTTGTTGCAAGTGTGTGTGAACCCTGATCTACATCTGGATGATACCGTGTCGAGCAGGGGTCTCAGCCAGTCCACACTTCCATGTTTGCAGGACATTCACACAACATATTATTTAACAAAGCAAATCTAAATGGGAGATGTTTACGTAACGCATGACACCTAATAAAGACTTCTTATTAAGGTCCGGACCAGAGGCGTGTCCAGGGAGTGGCCTGGGGTGGCACGTGCTACCCATGGAATCTGATTGGCCACCCCAGGTGCAACCCCGTTATCCTAAACTTTGATCATTATGTGTTAGTGCAGTCGTACTTCATGCCATCCCTGCATAGGTCAGTGCCCCACTTGGGCCATGCCAGTCAAAAGAGTCTGCACACTCCACTGGTCCAGACCTGGCCACCTTTGATGCATATGCTTGTCATGTAACTGTACTTGTGTGTGTTTGTTTGATGAGGTCTGCAATGTGTATGATGCACCAGGGTTCAAGTCGAGGGGAGTCGCTGGTGGACGGAGTCCACTCACTGTTTTCAGAGGGTGGACTCAGTCCCTCCCCCGCCCCCCAGCTAAAATGAGAATGAATGTCTTCTTTGAATTAATGAATTAAAGCCATCCTGGGTATGGAACCACAGTCATCAGGTTTGCAGGCCAGACACTTCACCACTGCACTATATCATAAACTGATGAAAAAAAACAACTAAAGGTGAAATGTCCCATTTCGGTTCTGCATGTTCCAAGGTAAGCATGTGTATTGGCTCTTGGAGTTTAAAACATGCACAATTTTTAACGTTTTCAAAAACACTATTGGAAAAAAATATTCTCTCTTGGTTTTGTGTGTGTGTTGATTCTATGAAAGTCAAATGTCATTCGCCCTGTGCAATTTGGGTGGTTATGCAAAGCCAATTTAATGAAATGTGCATATTTCCCCTTGATATGCTAATTTCTGGAGACGTCACATCCCATTGCGTGTGTTGATGAGTCCCCCCACTTTTACTTTTAGGACTTGACCCCTGTGATGCACTGTGTATAAAGGAGTACCCTTGGCGTGTGCGCGTGCATGCGTGTTTGTGCGTGTTTGTGTGCAGTCTATATCTGCCACAGCACAATCATATATATTGTTTCAGCCCCCGCACCTCCTTACATCACACCTGGCATGATGCCACTTCGACAAAGGCCTTTTTATTACAAGTTGGTCAGCCCCGGCATTTGAGTCAGGGTGGCGCATTAATGGCCCTTCTAGTGGCACGGCATGAGCCCCACCCACGGCATCAGTGCATGGCAGGGTGCACACAGCATCTCTTATTCTGCTCCATTGCGAGTAGAGCGAGCACCACAAAGGAGCTTCCGGGGTATCAATGGCCGTCCCCTCCCACTCTGAATACTTCCAAGGTCAGCATGAAACTTCATTCATGAACGTTACATCTAAACTCTCCAAAATGGCTCCTTTCCTTCTGTTACTTGGGGGCGGAGGGTGTGCTCTCCTGCCATGAGCCAGCAACAGAGAATTGACACTGGTTTTAAACCCAGTCATTGGTCTTCAGTTGGCTTGAAAAATAAACTAAATTGGTAGCAAACACTCTAATAAACAGTTGCCTGGACCTCTGCCACTCGATACATGATAACTTCTTACAAAGGCTCCAAATAGCTGCAATGGGACTTGAGCGTAAACTGAAACAAGTGGAACACACATACTCAGTCCTTGAAATTGTAGTTGTTTGTTACCCACTTCGAGGTTTTGAACCCTGAAGTCGTCCTCCCAGAAGCTGTGCCTCCAGACAGAAACAAAGGTGTGTGTAACTGGCAGTGCCCACTACTCTCCCACCGTTTAACTTACATTAGCTCTGTGCACTTCAGGAAAATATTTCCACTTGGCGGAGAACCAGGAAACAGAGTGGGCCTTTCACCAGAGACAGTGGGGGGAAGATGGAGAGAGGACCCCTATGAACTCTGTCCTATGTGACAAGTTCAGGAATCTGACCGTGTCAAGAGGGGATGGGGACCCTTCTCAGCCCAGGCTGGATGGCCTACGAGGGCGGAAGCTAGAGCCAGTCCTACCCCAAGCGGGGAAGTTGGCAGTTGGGAGGGCCCCAGTTGCTGTCCCCTCCTTAAGTGCCTTCATGGGTATCAACAGTACCACTGTGGCTCATCCCATACCTCCTGAAACCATTGCTAGCCATTTTCTTTCTTTGACTTTCAGATCGCCACACCATACAACCAAGATCTGGGCAGGCCACCTGCAAGGAAACAACCCACCATGGCTGTTCATGGGAACAACTTCAGTCACTCATGATTACAGCCAGCAGGAAGCGGGAGACCTGCCGAATCAGCTAGGAATTCTGCTCACTGCTCGCCAGCTGCAGTATATGCCACACTCTTACAGCCGCAACAAAGACGGTTACAGTCACGGAGCAGCTTCCAAACAGGACAAAGGCTTTTACCTGCTTGCTACAGAGTTCACAATGTGGCCTCCTGACACAACCTGGGAAATGTTCCAATACGTGCCAGCAATTGTTTCAGCACGACAGCGCTGTGCGAAAGAAAGGGGTGGGTCCTAGCCACCTAATTGTACCCTTTGGCCCTTGTACCACCTCGTGGGCAGGGAAGTCAGGTGAGATTGGTCAAAGAAAAAGGCAGAATGTGAGAAGGAGGGGAGGATGAGAAGGGCGACAGGAAACAGGAAGGTGTGGGTTGCTAGGGTGAGGTCAGAAGAGGAGGATGTGGCAGACCAAAAGACCAGAAGAAGGAAGAGGGTGGATTGGAGAGTGAAGGCATTTTGGAAAAATGGTAGGCTATTGGTTGCTGAGAGCAAGTGGTACAGTGCTCTTTGTGTGTGTGTAAAATGACCAAGTGAAAGCGTTAAAGAAAGTGGAGAGAGTGAGAGAAAGGTGACTGAAGGAGTGAAAAGAGGCTAAGTGAGTAGAAGGAGGATGAAGTGATATTGGACTAGTTGAGAGGAGAGTGTAGTAATGGAAGATAAAGAGAAGAGTAGTGGAGTACAGAGGGGAGATTAGTGGAGTGGAGAGGGAAGAGTAGTGCACTAGAGAGAGGACAGTAGTGGAGTGGAGAGGGAAGAGTAGTGCAGTAGAGAGAGGAAAGTAGTGGAGTGGAGAGAGAAGAGAAGTGCAGTGGAGAGGGGAGAGTAGGAGTGGAGAAGGGAGGCTAGTGGAGAGGGAAGAATAGTGCAGTGGAGAGGGGAGAGTAGGAGTGGAGAAGGGAGAGTAGTGGAGTGGAGATGGGAAAGTAGTAGAGAGGGGTGAACAGTAGGGTACAGGAGAAGGGGGAGTATTAATTGAGTGGACAAGGGGAGAGGTAGAATGGAGTAGGAGAGAGTAATATAAAAGGGTGGAGGTAGACAACAGAGCAAGAGATGCATCATAGAGTCAGAAGGAGGAAGTAATAGTGGAGAAGGTGGGGTGGAAATGGAAGGTGGCGAGTAGCGAGATGGGTAGAGGAATATGGGTGAGAAGAAGATGACAGCGTGGGGCTTGCTTGTCTGAAAGCCACAACCCTATAACCGTGTAGAACTAACATCCAGATAGAGTGGGTTTAGTCTTGGAAGTACCTGCTGGAGATTAGAGAGATAAGGCAATTGTCTTTAGGCCCTCATTTATAGAAAGTCAGAACCTAAACATTAGGGGTCAATAAACTCTAGACACTAATCTGGAGAGTAAGGATGGCTGGGTTAGGGCAGAAACGGACACTTTTAGATGAGAGACTGAGTGACAGGCCTTAGCTCCCTGCAAATATTTTTAATAAAAACCTCGGAACCATCTCTGGGAGTTGGTGTATTATATAGGTCATCAGTGACAACGACTACGTATCTCACAGTGCACCCTACCTTCTAACTCACTGCCAAACCCCGTTTCTTCTCAGTGTCACCCTTCTGATTTCTCCTCCAATGTTACCCTCCCCTTCCCAATCTTTCCCTCTTCACTATTTCCCCACCCATTCTATTCTTGCCCATAACGTGTTGGTAAGGCCTCATGGTGGTATCAAGCGCAATGTGCAAGAAACCTGCACACATACGTACATCCTGTATGCATGTTTTGGTGGCTAAGTCCCAGCCTACCTGATTGAGAAAACCAACCCACACATCCCACTCAAGGAGCAGGGCACCCCTCCTGAATTGTAGCGTGAGGTCCGAAAGTCCACCAAGCTTCAATGGGAGGTTGTAAGCTTCTCTATAGCAAATCATCCATTAAGGATGACAATTTTCTACACTAGAATAACTGCACCGTGCCCCTTCAAAATTCCAGTTCCTGGTCTTCTCATGTTGACGGGTGTGTCTGCACATGGTATTACATAAACAATTCCAAAAAGAGAACTCATCGACTCCCAGACTCCCTGCTCGCAAACTCTGCCGAAATAAGTGACTCATGCTGACTGTGTCTCCCCGCTGTTGTTTGTGGAGCACCGTCCAGACCTGCAGAATCCTAAACAAAGGAAAATAGCTTGCACTTTTTTAAATCAGGTGCTTTCAGATTTCCAAAGACCTCCTTTCAATTGAGTCGCAGACAGACCTTGGAGTAAATTCTCGTCTCCTGTGTATTCCTACCCCAGAGTGTTGGCGCACGGGCTGCACAGGTCCAAACTGCAGACCCCAACACACTGGCCGTGTGGAGGAGTCATAGTTTACTAAAAAAAAAGAGGACCATCCAACGCCAAATCTCTAATCAACGTTTAGAAGGAAGGAACTCTTCCTGTGTCTGTTGGCGATCCCCCATCCTAACTTAAGAGCGTTGTGGTGCGGAAGCCAATCAAAAAACCCAATTCCAAAATCAGCTAATTATGCTGTTAGCACGGCTTGCTGTCTCAATGAGTGATGTTAGCACCCTAGTATGCTGCCTTCATTCTTCTAGCCTATTCCCTCCCGACAGCGCTACAACATTCTTTGATTTTGGTTTGGGAGTCCTCAGGCATTTTAAAGAATCAGGAGTCAAAGAGCTCTCTACTTCATGCAAAAAACACCCACGGCCTCATTACTAGCTTGACATTAGTGGGAAAACTAGTCAAATATCCAGTTTTGTTTTTAAAACGTGTATGCTTGCCTGCTTTTGTGTGGAGGTATTTACCTCCACACAAAAGCATTACAGCATGCATTAATTGCCACATGAGGCAGACATTACATGCAGGGATTCCCTAACCCCATGGAGTCCTATGGTACTGCAAAATGGGTACTAATGGACAGGTCCACGTGACTTGGAATCATTCAGAATTTTCCCGGCAGCCGGTAAGTACCGTACGCTGAAGCATGCATGGCTTTGGCAGTAACACCGCTAAACTCACAACCGGGCATACAAGGGTAGGTTATTCATAAAGGGACTTACATTTATCTACTGCCTTCATCAAACACAAGTGAACCGGGTCAATGGAACCAAACCATCAAATCCTTGAGATCAGTTAACACATCTGGACTTCAAATCTCAATTAATTCAAAGATTTTATATAAGTCAGAAAAAGACGTGTCTAAAATAGACAAAACCCTGAAGAGTCGTTACATACAGGTATAGAGCCATAAATAATGCAGTGAGTGTTGACCGAAGGTGATTGCCTTGAAATGTGATTCATAAAGAGCAAACAATACATATCCTACTGTCAAGAAATGCAGATGACAGGGGTCATAACAATATACAAACAAGAACAATACAAGGTGCTGTGCTGCACAATTATAAAACAGTGTGCATTCTTAAACACTGTGGGCCTCATTACGACCTTCGCGGAACGGGTTAACGGGCTACGCTAATGGAGGCGGACCCGTTAAACCCGTTCCGTGAAATTACGAGGTCTCCTCGTGGGACCTGGTAAGAACGCCTGGTAAAACCAGGCGTCGTTACCTGGCCCCGCGAGGGGAAGAGGGAGCTAACAATGGGCCGGACGTAATCGGCCCGTTGTTAGCTCCCTCTCCCATTCCCATTGAGCCCTATGGGGGCTCAGATGGGAATGGGGAAGGGCCGGGTCCGGGTTCCCAGAGGGAGGAATTACCGGGCCCTCCAGACTCAGAATGGCCCAGTAATTTCCCATTCTGGGAACCCGGTAAAGGAGCCCGGTTTGGCGGCAGCCATGGAGCTACCAGCTCCATGGCTGCCGCCAAACTCGTAATGAGGCCCAGTGGCTCAAAGTCAGAAGTTTACACATAGGTGTTTCGGCCCTTGCGGGCTGGATTGTGTGCCAATCTTTAACGGGCCTTCATCAGGACTGGAAGACTGTGAGGTCAGAGTATTCTGTGTATACGTGGCAACAAAGATTGGGTTCAAGGAGTGGATTCATGGACAAGCCAGAACTGATCAGATATCCGGAAGAGGACATCGAGAGTCCTAATGTACATCCAATCTCAAAGCAGCTATATGGCAGACACATGTCTTTTTCTGACTTATATAAAATCTTTGAATTAATTGAGATTTGAAGTCCATATGTGTTAATTGATCTCAAGGATTTGGTGGTTTGGGTCCATTGACTCTGTTCACTTGAGTTTGATGAATGTTTAGCCCCCTGGGCAGAATAGGGTCTCCACCAGGAGCCCCGTTTTTTGATTATTTATCTACTGCCTACAGAGAAACAGATATGGAAAACCTGGAACATGGGGATAATATGTTACCATAAAGGGTGAAATGTGGAAATCTTATGGTTGCCCCTGAAAAGAGTTTCAGGAAAGTTAGAAAAATATCTCTATAGGTGATTGTGTCCATTCAAGTTCAATTCGCCTATAGAGACTCAGGGAACTTATTTTATTGAACAAGGTGCTCTCCTCCCATGTCCAGAATGTTCCTGGATTAAAAACTGATTCCAAGTGTGTCCCGTGCTCTGGCAAATATTCCCCCCAGCAGCCTGGCGATGGGTAAGACAAGGAGAAGCTTGATTTCTCACCATCGCGTAATAGAGAGTTACCGGTCTTTACACCATTGCCATCAGATGTTTCTTCAGCACAATGGGTGACTTTTCTCCCACTTTTCATTAAGGAAGAAGAGATCCCGGGGGCTGTGAATTTCTAGTCTTGGTCTAGTTCATTTCAGCTCAAACCAATTCATAATAACCTTTTGGGCTCCTAGGTCATTTACACAAAAGTTTTAAAAAAAGAAGTGCTCGTCCCTTCCTTTGCCACTAGGGGGTGGGACTAGAACAGGCTTTTGCAGACACATGAACCTGTTCTGGCTTCTTGTAGTAATGAAATGTTGTGATTTCTGAAGGCCACGAGTCAGTATCTTCATAACTGCTAATTTCAGGCACCCAGCATTAGAAAATTAAGAGCAAGCTTTTCTGAAAGGGGAGCGACTCCTCCCAATTGCTCCTCACTGTAGAGTCAAATTGATAACTCTCTTTGCCCCCCCCCCAATTTTGTCATCACGTAGACATGCTTGACCTATAGATCAATTAACCCTTTGAGTGCCATTATGACCTATGCATACATCCTAAAAAAGTGGCCCCGCTTTCCCTATGTTCCCATACACCTGTATGCATTTCCACTGGGAATGACTGAAATCCTGGAGCTCTGTACACTCGGCGGTGCAGGCACTGCATGGAGAAACAGCAGAGAATGCAAGAGAACAAATCCAAGCGGTAAATATGCTTTCATCAAATGGAGCCATTCCTTCTCGAGACTGAGGACATTGTGATCCAAAGTTAGGATTCGGACAAACTTTTAATCTTTCAGAAACTAGGGAAAGAAATGCTGAAAAAAGTTTGCAGTGATAGTAATCCACTTAAATACAAAACTATGCAAATGTGTTACCTGCACTGAGTGCTGGGACCGAAGACAATTCCAACGTTAAGGTGCATGTTGATGAGAGGAAAAATGTAGAGTTATTTTAAGAGAAAAACCTGTCAAAGGTTGTCTCTGGTCAATATTTTATCTAAATAATCAAGAATTCCCTGACTAAACTCCTACCACGCATTCATTCGTAATCTTCACAAACATAAAGTAACACAATAAAAAAGTAAAACAATTGAGTAATTACAATTAGTACCCAGCGAGAGTCAACCAGAATGTAACAAGCATTCTGATTGGCCCTAGCCGGGGAATTACGAGGCCGGGAATCCCTTGCACACACGTACGTGCCTTCGTTTGATCCCAGCGGGGGGCGTGGCGTCCCCTTAGTCAATGAAGAGGATCGAAACGGGGCAATACCCGCTCCAAGCCTCCCCATGGCTGGAGCTACACTCAAGCCTGTAACTATGTGCCCCGGGGGCAATACCTGGGGCGGTATTAGTCCATCGTCTCGGGTTTATTGCTACATTAATAAAAAAACTGAGGAATTTAACATGGTGTGCTCACTGTAAATGTCAACAAGAATATTGCCACTGTCAACGACACCATACAAAATGATAGATACTAAAAATTCTTCACCAAATGAAAGAATAGACTCCAGGGTTCAAAACATTATGCTACCATGGAATTTGGACAAGGGTTGCATCAACCAAGAAAGCACGGGTGCAGCCACTCAGTGAGAATACAGCCTCTCAATTGGTGGAAGGAGGTCCAATCTCTAAATTGTACGTGTGAACCCTCATTCACAGTCCATGGGTCAACACATGAGTGGTTCCACCAAAAGTTAAAACTAAAGTAGTGCAAACGGTTTCGGCATCTAATTCCTTATTGTGTGCCTTCTTCAGGTGGCAACATTCTATAAATCCAGTTATCCTGTGTGGTGTTAACTCTTTATGTCTCAATGTAGTGGGCACTGAAACATCAGCTCATTCATTTACTTAAAGAGATCTTTTGAGCTTAGGAATTCCACCAGTGAATTACATGAAACCCTGTCTCAATCTGAAAGGATGGACTGGCGGCAGAGATGATTGTACAGTCCTCATTGAATTCTTTACTTGTGTGTGTATTTGCCACAAAAGACCGGCTCTCATAGAGCAACAGTTATGATTTTCAGGCCACAAACGTGGTCCCAAGGGGTTTTAAACCACATAAATCATATCACAGTGGTATTACTACCCCATGGCAGTTCAAAATGCTCTAAGTATTCAAATCCCATTGATTCTCTGTATCCTGATGGCGTGTGAAGGCTCATGCACGTTTTCATGTGTGCCACATGCAGCATGACCCAGCTTCATGGAAAGATAAAGTAACTACAGATGGCTCTTGAAGCCCTTCATGTCAGCTGCACAATCTCTTTTCTGTGCCGGGGTATGTAATGGAGGACTTCCGGAGCATGGCGTCTTGGGGAACAAGGGGTTCTTCCACCAAATGGTGGTTAGAGAACTGGGGAGGCGGTACGTTTAAGGTTGCCTGAAGATCTGAGGGTTACCATGGCAATATATGGTTTACATTTGTCCTGTAGTCATTAACGAATGGTGAAACAGAGGCAACCATCGCCTATAGAAAGCCTTTTACGTTTATGCATTCCCCATTGAGTAAAAGTCTGACTATCCAGGCAAAAATCATGAAAATCAACATAATACAGTGCGAGGGTCCCGCTGTCTCCCATCCATCTGCTCGCTGCTTTACCTGTGACTGGAGAGATACTAGGCTTCTGATCAGGCTATTTAAATGCAAATTAGGCTGCAGCTCCTCAAACCTGTGGAGACCTATCTCTCTTTATCTGTGTCCATCTCTCACTCTCTCTCCTCTCTCTCTCCTCTCTCTCTCACACATTCCTCTTTTCACTTGTGGTGTTCTTCAGAGATCCGCAGTCTTGCTGCTTAATTAACGTTTACTTGCACCCCCCGTGGATCTCATCCATTGTTCCGGCATCCACCTTTACTCCTGTGGCAATGGCACCCCGCTTCCCCTTTGTTTGGAACGGAATCCGAGTGGCCCCTCACGATGCATTAATACACGAATGGCTTTATTTACCTCCTGGAGGGCAACTTACTGGCTTACACTGCACTGTAATAAAATGGACGTTATGTTGGTGGGTAACAATGACCTCTGTCTGGGACAGCTGGATATACGTGATTTTTCCCAAAAATATTTTACCTAATGGAGAAGTGACCGAATTTATTTAACCTAAAAATAAAAATTACTTTTTCTACTTGTTTTAATAATGCAGGGGCGACCCCCTGCAGCGCCTTCCCTTACCCCTCCCTACCCTAACTTATACCCTTACCCCACCTATTATGCACTATGCATATACCACATTACCTACCATTTTCGGTCAAATAAATGTGGTCACTTCTCATTAGGTAAAATTGTATTTGGTAATGTCTACCAATACGGGAACAGCAAGAGGTTTCCTTTGTCACTTGTTGATGTGGTCCTTGCTTTTTCCTTGTCTACAAGTAACAAATACTACAATAATAATAATAATTCTCTATGCTTTTCTGTGCATTAGGGACTGGGCATCCTCACATTGAGACCACAGATTGTGGATTCCCTCCTCTGACTCATGAGTTCCATCTCCGGTTATTCTCCCTCGCATTGTCTTAACCTATTTGCCTGGTTGGGAGTTTTCTCTTTGTTGTGTGCGCGCTCTGAGGCATAAGGGCATGTGGCGCGATGGTATAAACATTCTTAATAAATAAATAAACCCCTCCTCTCCTAAAATTCTCTGGAAACAAGTAGCAAGGCAGTTTGGAATGCCTATGGATTTACAGATACCACTTCTATTTTAAGCTCACTTCCAAATCCTTAAACTGTCCAAACGACTTCATATGGTTAATGGCAATGAACATTTCAATGTTAGGCAGTGTACTGTGAAGAAATAACTAAGCATCAAGCTTTTTGTGTAGGATGCACTTAGTGATTCAGGCCTTCGTTCCTTATTATCACAAACATATTTGTCAAATATGAAGAAAGCTCTATGGTCATTCTTATTTCACCATATAGGTCTTTAATTGTATGCAAATCAACCAGGAGCCCTCAATGTTTCTGTTTGTTCCCTTTCCCTTTCTCATAAGGATATTTTGAAAGAGTACAACATGAGCGTACAAGTCTTTTCATCTGGGAATCCTTACCTTCTGTAAGAAAATCATTTGGATGATCGTTCATGGTTTTAATAATATGCTTTGCTCACTAAGACTAGTGGATCCTGTATGTTCTGACTGCAATATATGCTGAAAATGACGTTTTTTAAGTACCAGAGTGTATGAGCTCAATACCTTGTAGAGACTTCTCATTTTGTCCGGGAGCACACACTTTGGTTAAGTGGCAAAGCTGGGATTTAAAACCAGTCTGCAATTCAGGCACTTGAACACATCTCTTCCTAGGTATAATTGGAAGAAATATAATTTGCAAAAGGTATTTTTTAAAGTTTGGTTTGAAAACACCATGTGACTGTGAAAGGCATTGCAAAAATACGGTGATCGTGTTTTGCTGACTGATGCCAACTGCTGTTTTTGCAGAAGTTTCACGATTGTTTTTACTTTTATTGTGTATACATTCGCCCATATTGTCCGATCTAGCAATATGTTTTTATTCCAGAAGCTACTGATAAGGATCATTTTGAATGCCAAAAGAAATAAACTCCAAACAGGTTCCAGGGAGTTCATGTCAGGGCAGGAAAGGGATTGGGCCTGTGGCAGACAGGACATGTTGCTTATACTGCAGGATTGCCTTATAGTGCAATATAGCCTATTTACCTTGGAGGTCTTCAGGCAGTGGGAGTAAGCAATTTAGCAGGTCTTCTAATGTTAACAAAATTAACAGGGCTCAAGTCATACAAAAAAGTGAGTGGTACAATAACATACGCATAGGAGCTGAGTACATAGGGCAGAGGGGGCAGTTGCACCTGTTCTCCTTGTACTGATGCAGGAGTGCCATTTTTCCCCCTGTGGACATTCTGAAAAATATTTACATGGAGCTACCAAAAACACAAAAGAAAATCAGGATTCAGAGCAGTGCTCCTTGAAATCACTGTTTTCTCTCCTGTTGGGTTCAGGCTTGGTGTCCTGTTAGTAAGCATCTTGCAAAATTATCCAGTGCTGCTCACTTCAAAATGAAAAGGGAGACTCATCCCCTCAAGCTTTCATTGGAGGGGGTGAGCAGGCCAAAATTGTTTGGCAGACGTGGCATTAGCAGGAGATCCTATAGCAGAATGTTGCAAAGGCAATGCAGCAGGTTAGGTGACTTTTGATGAGATGTTATATGTGTAAACCTTCCTGTTAATCATATGGCTTTTTTCCTATTCCTGCTGCAAAATATCCTATAAAATGTGGTGCTTTGACCTGGGGATGGTTACAGCTCCCTCCCTTCACTCTGTGTGGGAGCTTCTGCCCCATAACAAGAATCACAAGCTGGCACCCATAAATATACATACAGCAAGTGAACATATCTTAAAGTGAAATCTACAAACTTAGCTCACCTGACCTTTCCCCTTAAAAAAAGTGCACAAGACAAAAGAGCATTGGCCTTTCAAAGAAATTAATCAACGCCGGAAAAATAATCTGAGAGAGGAGATTTTTCCAATAATTACACTAGCAACGTATAAATGGTGCCCATCTTTTAAACCCAAAAATCTATAGCGCAATATTCCCTCGGAAACAAAATCCCAATACGAGACACGTGCTTTAACGACACCTTTTTGTGGTCTTGTGGGTAAATGTCTGGGAACATGACAACCTGGGCTAAATCCTGTTGGCCAAACACTTGAGCAAGCTTGCCAGCCTCCAGTCACCCAAAGTGGGTTATGTTCACCCCCTGAAGAAAAGTGGATGGAGAATGTATCCTCTACTGGCCCCCAGAAAAGCAGTACATGGCCACAACTAGGGCAAATAACCTCTTTAGTTTCCAGGATTGCAACCTCTCTTACCCCACCCTGCGCAAATATTCAAGACTCACCTGCCCTCTCATCATTTCCCCCATTTGCCCCTATGGTTGGTTTAAAGAATACTCTGTATAATAAAGATGACTTGAAAAGTACACAAACAATAATAAGGTACTCACACAAATATATAAATCCTTATATAAATATTTTAGCAAAAGGTGCACAATTGAGGCATTGTTCCCCCCCATCTTAAAGGGGCGACTAGCAATACCAACACGCAATTCAGCAGAAGGCAACAAATTGCCTTTGGGTTTTGAAAATGTACTTTCAAAACTTAAAGATGCATAACAAACGTTAATGTTTGAAAAGTTTTCTTGTTTGTGCCTCAATGTTTTACAAATGAAGGCTTCGTATATTTTGTGATGAAAATATTACATTCTACCAAAAATATGCTTATTGGTGTGTTAAATACGAATATCTAAAAATAATGTAGTTAGTTTAAAACTCTTTTCTGTCATATATTTTAATTGGCCTGGGGTAGGGCTTAGAGGTTGCCCTCTAACTAATGCTTTGTGTGTGCTTTTAGAATAAAAATGCCCCTTGCATTTCATAACACGGAAACATTAAGAACGCTCTGTCCAAAACAATGGTCTTAAATGAGCCATTACTTTAAATTGCTCCTACTTTAAATGCTCTGCTAGAAGAAAGAAAGTGTTAAGCAGTAATTATGCGGTCTTCAGCATTTGGTGGTCTGCTGGGAGAGGGTGTTGGGCTCTAGAGCCTCACGGGTGTTGGGAGGCTCTAGAGCCTCACAGGGTGTTGGGAGGAGACACAGTGGCCTCACTCGGACAAACAGAAAAGTGAACCTCTTACGTGGAGGGAGCACAACCCTTCTTTAAAATAAATGTACTTGGTGATAGAAGAACTATCTGTCCTGCGCACCTTGAAGCGCAAAGCCCTATCCAACTGGCAGTCTACGCCCAACCCATCCTCTCTCAACGAGTTCAAAGAAATCTCACGGACCTACAAAAATGCCATCTTCGAAGCTAAATCCGAATCATACAATCAAAGAATAACCAAATCCAACTCCAAAACTAGAGAAATATTCTCTATTTTCAAAGAACTCACCACTCCCGAATCCAGCCCAGATGAAATCATCAAGGATGAAGCTTGGTGCACAGGCATCCAGACAGCCCTCCTAAATAAAGTCAAAACGCTTCAAGACAAAATTGCATCCCAACGTAAAGCACTAAATACCTCCGCCACGCCCCCCTTTCTCCCTCCTCACAACCCTCACCCACAAATACCCCTATTTGCCTTCAGAGAAGTCACAGAACTAGAAACCGCCGCCCTACTCAAAAACATCAAACTCTCCACCTGCAAGGGATGCCCTCCCACTATCATCAAAGAGTGCTCACAAGCCCTCACCCCCATCATCACAGCTTTCATCAATGCCTCCTTCTCCTCAGGAACCGTACCTCATTGCCTAAAAGAAGCTTGGGTTCGCCCACTCTTAAAAAAACCCACCTTAGATCCCACCTCCCCCAGCAACTACCGCCCCATCACCATCGTCCCCTTCCTCCTCAAAATCCTTGATAAAGCAGCCCACAACCAAATTCAGCAATACTTAGAAACCCATGCTATCCTAGGCCGAAGACAATCGGGCTTTCGCAAAGGCCACGGGACCGAAACTGCCCTACTAGATTTAAAAAATCAAATCACCAAAATAATGGACACAGGCAAACCTGCTCTCCTCCTGCTACTCGACCTCTCTGCAGCATTTGATTTAGTGGACCATGACATCCTCACATCTCACCTCTTCAATGCAGCCCACTTCTCCCTTAAAGCTACCTCCTGGATCACATCCTTTCTAGAAGGTCGAACCATGAAGGTGTATTCTGACCAGGCCAATGCTCCTCCGACCACCATAAGTTGTGGAGTCCCACAAGGGTCATGCACTGCACCTACTCTTTACAACCTCTTCACTAAACCCCTCTTTGACCTACTGGACTCCCTCAGCATAGCTTACACAAACTATGCTGATGACACTCAAGTCCTCCTCCCCCTCAATGGAGACTATGCCCGAGACACAGAAGCCCTCCTCAACATTTACTCCACGATCCAAGCATGGATGGCGATCAATGGCCTCTGCCTTAACGGTGACAAAACAGAGATCATCATCATGGCCCCCAGCGAAATCCTAGCCAAGCTCAGCCAAGACCACTCACACATAAACATCGACAACACCAACATACCTGTATCCACTGCTGTGAAGACCCTAGGAGTATACTTAGACGCTACTCTCTCCATGACAATACAAGTCAATGCCATTTCCTCCTCCTCCACGCTGACCACCAAACTCATTTTCGCCATAAAACCCTATCTCACCTCTCCCAATTGCCTCTCCATTGCTAGAGCCACCATAGGAGCGAGGCTAGACTATTGCAACGCCCTCCTAGCCGGCACATTAACAAAAAATCTTAACAAGCTCCAAACAGTGCAAAACAATGCGCTCCGCGCTGCCCTGCACATCCCCAGATTCGACCATGTGTCACAGGCCAGAAGAAACGCTCACTGGCTCCCAGTTAAAGAAAGAATTAACTTCAAAGTACTCTCCCTTACACATAAATGCATCAATCATACCGCTCCCTCCTACCTAGCAGAAACCATCATCAGGAAATCCTCCCTTCGTCCTATAAGAACCCCACATGACAACCAACTCCGAGTCCCCACCATAAGAAGAGCTAAAGCTGGAGGCATTGGCTTCCCACACATAGCACCTAAGCTCTGAAACAACCGCCCCAACTCTCTCAGAGCGGAACCCTCACTGCTTTCCTTTCGGAAATCCCTCAAAACCATGCTCTTCACATAAGCACCTCCCTTCCGCCATGAACGACACATATCTTAAACGCCCTGATGCCGGCGATGCCTATGTATGTAACTAAAACTTGATACTGTAAATTGAAATGCCTTGTAAACGTATATATCTAAAACATGCTACCGTAATTCAAAATGCGTGTAAACTTAACAACATTCCTTCTGTAACCAGCTAAACGCTTATATGTAACAGCGCCACGATTCCCACGGGCTGAGCGTGCGCTTTAAAAATATGAATAAATAAATAAAATAAATAAGTATAGTCGAGGCAGGTACTCGTGCCTGCAGGTCCCCCCTGACAGCTGCTTAGATACAGACACAGAAGGCCGATGTTGACCACTGTGACATTCCATTCGGCTTATCTTTCTGCCCCCACTTGATGCAACATCCTGCCAGGGTTTATGGATACAGGCATTAATGGCAAATGGGGACTTCCAGCCCCTTCCATTCTACCCCCATGTTCTCATTCTGTACACAGACTCTGCATTGCCACCAGTATATTGTCAACCTGAATCTTAACCTCGCTGAACAAAATGGCCACCACAGAGACTCTAATCAACTCTGTGTGGAACGCCAGCAAACATACATCTGAAAACAGAGTAAACAGAGAAATGTGACATTCAGCAGGAGAGGTTTCGAGGTGGATTTTCTGAACAGAGACTGCCTCTAAATTGTGAGCTTTTTCTTTTTGCACAATGTGACACCCTACTGCCAGCTTCGATTTGGCACCCTTCTGCCAGCCGGTGAGTCAGAGCAATGGACCTGTGCCTGTATACTGGCCATAGATCTCCATCACCCCTCGCCCCCACCGCCTCCTAAGTCGCTGCTGGGAAATGTGCTGTGTTTGCTAAAAGGCAGCCTTCCTAGTGTGCCCAATAAACTCTCCCCCCTCAGGGGCACTTCTTCCAAGACACTGCTCTGTAACTGGGGCCTGTTTTATGTCAGGAATGTGCCAGAGTGCCCTGTCTCATCAAAGACTACATTCCCTGTATTTATCTTACAAGGTGGTCTTTAGTGTTTTAATTAGTTGATTGCATTATTGTTTTTTAAGTCCCTATTTTTATAGAATGTTGATTGCTGTTTGTGTTGCAATTGTATCAGCTCGCACTCTCACACTCCTGAAGATATAGCTTGCCCTGGCCTGCACTACCAAAAGAGGTGAAGATGATTTACCTTTTGGGCTATGCCTGTTTCACATTTATGATAGGGATCACTGCTGAGTTAGTAGCAGTGTGGGGATGAATAGACGGTTTAGCCACGGCTTATCCTTGCACGCCTTCAGATCAGTAGTCATTTTGTCACACTAGCATTGCACTGGGCAACCCTCCAGGCTATTATATTTCAGCTTCCCATGCCACCACAGAAGGAGAAAGACCACAGGCAAATCAGGCTTGTTCCAACCCCAAAAGGACAGCCCAGCCTAACCCAAACTACTTGCTCACATCCCCTCTTCACAACACCACAAAAAAAGAAAACTGACATGTTTCGGCCTCATTGGTCATCATCAGGGAGGTGTAGCTTTGATCACTACGCACAGCAGGCTTTGCACCCACGTCAAGAAATGCTTGCCCAGTTTGGCGATGCATTTTTAATTAATCATAACCACTGGCATTGCTCCAGGAAACTCTCCAGAGCATTGTTTTTCTGCCTGACTGCAACTAAAGAAGGGGCAACACAATGTGCAAATCGGGATTGGTTCCGCTCCAAAAGAGACAATTCAGCTTGAGCTGCTGGGTCACATCCCTTCTGCACAGGCAATCTCAGACATTTTTCATTCACATTGGGTGCTGTCAGTGTGATGCAGCCTGTGTCACACCTGATTGTAACCACATATCTGCTGCAGATTTACTTTAGGTCAGTGCGTCCTCACAGCATAGGCATTTGCCAACCCCACTCCCTGCTGTAACCACGTATGAGCAGGGAATTAACCCTAGACAGGTGCTTCTGTGCAGCATTAGTGAGTCTAACCACACAATGTCAGAGGATTAACCCCAGGCTCCGTTTCCTCAGAGCGTTGATGATGTGCCTTGACTGTTACCACACATCTGTAGGGGTAAAGGCTAGGCCGCTGCTTTCAAACAGCATTAGGCATCTTCCCTGAATGAAACCACAAGTTTCCAGAGGATGAAGCTTGGAACATTGCTGACTCCATCACAACCGCAGAGTGCACCTCTCTTTGAGCACCCTCGGCCAAATAAACAAAAAAGAGTGCAAAAGAAAAAAGCGCAGAGGATTTCCCTTGCACTCATTGCAAAAGTTGGCGTGCACATTTCTGCGGGGCTGGACAGTAGCGCAAAGATGCGATGGGCAGCCCATTTGCATACATTAGTTTCAGGGGGGCTTTCCTGGCACCAATCTATGACAGGCTCCCAGAAACCACGCGATCACTGGGAGAGCATTTCACAGTTCTCTGTTAAACAGTTTAACTGCCAAACTGTTTAACGGTCTCTGTTAAAGGTGAAGAAAGAAAATCTGTCTGTGCTTGCGTGATGGAAATGCAAGAGTGACAACGGTAGTTTAAACCACGGCTGTCACACTTGAATATGCATGAGGGGGTCGGAGATGACCCTGTCATGATTGGCAGTTCCCCCTGCACCTTCCCCCAGCAGGCCCAGGGCAATGTGTCTCACTTATGCGCATATAAAAGCGCATCCAGTTATATATTCGGGATGCACTCCTAAATGCTCAGAAACGCCCCTTGATGAGCGCAAAGTCTCATAACTTGCTCCAAAAAAAGGGTTTTGAGAATCTGGGCCGTGTTTTGAGTCCATTCCTTTTGATACTCCCCAAAGCCCACATTTTACGTCTGCGGGCGGAATATGTATGCAGAGACAGCACGGACTGTTCCGAGCATGTCAACAACCACAAGTAAATAGGGAAGCTATCAATTAGACAGCCAAGTACACCTCAACGTGGCAGCCTTGGGCAAATACTCTTCCATCACACCCGCACTGTGAAGCCTGGAGGCATCCAAGTACACCTCAATGAGGCAGCGTCCAGCGCATACACTTAAATCACACTCCCAGACATGAAGTATGTAGACATCCAAGTACACCTCAAAGTTTCAGCCTGCAGCACACACTCTTCCATCACACTCCCAGACTCAATGTAGCAGTCTCCAGCACACACTCTTCCATCACACTCCCAGACTCAATGTAGCAGCCTCCAGCACCCACTCTTCCATCACACTCCCAGACTCAATGTAGCAGCCTCCAGCACACACTCTTCCATCACACTCACAGACTCAATGTAGCATCCTCCAGCACACATCTTCCATCACACTCCCAGACTCAATGTAGCAGCCTCCAGCACATACTCTTCCATCACACTCCCAGACTCAATGTAGCAGCCTCGAGCACACACTCTTCCATCACACTCCCAGACTCAATGCAGCATCCTCCAGCACACACTCTTCCATCACACTCCCAGACTCAATGTAGCAGCCTCCAGCACACACTCTTCCATCACACTCCCAGACTCAATGTAGCAGCCTCCAGCACACGTTCTTCCATCACACTCCCAGACTCAATGTAGCAGCCCCCAGCACACGCTCTTCCATCACACTCCCAGACTCAATGTAGCAGCCTCCAGCACACATTCTTCCATCACACTCCCAGAATCAATACAGCAGCCTCCAGCACACACTCTTCCATCACACTTCCAGACTCAATGCAGCAGCCGCCAGCACATGCTCTTCCATCACACTCCCAGACTCAATGCAGCAGCCTCCAGCACACACTCTTCCATCACACTCAGAGGCGTGAAGTATGGAGACATACAAGTACACCTCAATGCGGCAGCCTCCAGCACATACTCTTCCATCACACTCCCATACTCGATGTAGCATCCTCCAGCACATACTCTTTCATCACACTCCCATACTCAATGTAGCATCCTCCAGCACATACTCTTCCATCACACTCCCAGATTCAATGTAGCAGCCCCCAGCACATGCTCTTCCATCACACTCCCAGACTCAATGTAGCAGCCTCCAGCACACACTCTTCCATCACACTGCCAGACTCAATGTAGCAGCCCTCAGCACACGCTCTTCCATCACACTCCCAGACCCAATGTAGCAGCATCCAGCACACACTCTTCCATCACACTCCCAGACTCAATGCAGCAGCCTCCAGCACACACTCTTCCATCACACTCACAGACTCAATGCAGCAGCCTCCAGCACACACTCTTCCATCACACTCCCAGACTCAATGCAGCTGCCTCCAGCACACACTCTTCCATCACACTCCGAGGAGTGAAGTATGGAGACATACAAGTACACCTCAATGTGGCAGCCTCCAGCACATACTCTTCCATCACACTTCCAGACTCAATGCAGCAGCCGCCAGCACATGCTCTTCCATCACACTCCCAGACTCAATGCAGCAGCCTCCAGCACACACTCTTCCATCACACTCAGAGGCGTGAAGTATGGAGACGTACAAGTACACCTCAATGCGGCAGCCTCCAGCACATACTCTTCCATCACACTCCCATACTCGATGTAGCATCCTCCAGCACATACTCTTTCATCACACTCCCATACTCAATGTAGCATCCTCCAGCACATACTCTTCCATCACACTCCCAGACTCAATGTAGCAGCCCCCAGCACATGCTCTTCCATCACACTCCCAGACTCAATGTAGCAGCCTCCAGCACACACTCTTCCATCACACTGCCAGACTCAATGTAGCAGCCCCCAGCACACGCTCTTCCATCACACTCCCAGACCCAATGTAGCAGCATCCAGCACACACTCTTCCATCACACTCCCAGACTCAATGCAGCAGCCTCCAGCACACACTCTTCCATCACACTCCCAGACTCAATGCAGCAGCCTCCAGCACACACTCTTCCATCACACTCCGAGGAGTGAAGTATGGAGACATACAAGTACACCTCAATGCAGCAGCCTCCAGCACACACTCTTCCATCACACTCAGAGGCGTGAAGTATGGAGACATACAAGTACACCTCAATGCGGCAGCCTCCAGCACATACTCTTCCATCACACTCCCATACTCGATGTAGCATCCTCCAGCACATACTCTTTCATCACACTCCCATACTCAATGTAGCATCCCCCAGCACATGCTCTTCCATCACACTCCCAGACTCAATGTAGCAGCCCCCAGCACATGCTCTTCCATCACACTCCCAGACTCAATGTAGCAGCCTCCAGCACACACTCTTACATCACACTGCCAGACTCAATGTAGCAGCCCCCAGCACACGCTCTTCCATCACACTCCCAGACCCAATGTAGCAGCATCCATCACACACTCTTCCATCACACTCCCAGACTCAATGCAGCAGCCTCCACTCAATGCAGCAGCCTCCAGCACACACTCTTCCATCACACTCCCAGACTCAATGCAGCAGCCTCCAGCACACACTCTTCCATCACACTCCCAGACTCAATGCAGCAGCCTCCAGCACACACTCTTCCATCACACTCCGAGGAGTGAAGTATGGAGACATACAAGTACACCTCAATGTGGCAGCCTCCGGCACATACTCTTCCATCACACTCCCAGAATTGATGACTGGAGACATCCAAGTACGCCGTAAAGTGGCAGCCCCCAGCACATGCTCTTCCATCACACTCCGAAGCCTGGGTTTGGGGGTGATAATAGGACAGTATACAGAAGATGTTTGGTTTGCGCAGTTTGCTCGCCCATGGCCCTAACTCGGCTTTATAAGCTCTCCCGCGCTGATGCCCCATCGTTTCCCCATTTCTCCTGGGTTTTGTTGCTGAGAGACCAAAGGAGCGCCTGTGGCGACCGATTTCCAAGTGTGCACAATGCTGAAAGCTCACCCATTACATGTTCCGTATCATCCAAAGAGGGGTCTGCCCATCGTTTCCCTAAATAATAAGAGTTGCACGCTTTCCAAAAATGCAACCATTCACTGCACGTCAAGTAGACATTCAGACTTCTCCGTTGTTGCTGCCAATCTTATTTTAATGGAATGTCTCCAATGTTGGCAAGCATGCAGCCTCGGTCTGCTCCTGTGCTAGAGCTGGAGTACGCGAGGCAAACAAGAAGCATCTCAAGATAAGATACCCATGCAAACAGGGGGCGTGCCCTTACCTTGCAGAAGCAGCAGCTGGCAAAGCAGCATGTGTGCTGCCCTCGCCATGACGGGCATCTCCTTGTTTGAGTCTTTTGGGACGGCAAGCCAAGAGTTGTCTCGTTGGTTCCTGCAGGGCCTGGAGATGAAGGCGTATATCCCTAGACGTGGCTCTGATGCGGAGAGGACAGGTCCCGTCCCGCAATCTACAGCGCTTCGCCGGGACCTGCCGTGTAAGCCGAGCTCGCTCTCGTTTTCCGCCTTCCTTCAGACTGCCTGTCAAGTCCTGCGGCGGCTCCAAACTCCGAAAAACACCCCTCCCCTTTTTTCTGGGCCTGTAACCAATGTCCCAGCACTTTTCATTGGATCCAGCTGTTTCTGCCTTTGCTCATCCAGCTGCGCGTGTTTTCTGGTTGCCTTTTATGTGTTTTTGATCTTTCTGGCTGCACATGGATTTGTTTAGGAGCTCAGAAGACGGGGGCCTCTGTGTCTCTCGGTGTAATCTTTGGTCGCCTACAGTACAAAAAAACGGTCTTCATCATCTGGTTAAACATGTATAGAAACACAGAAACTGCAAACGGGTGTAGGAACAGATGTTCAAACCGCGTCGCCATTTTCTAGCCATGCTGGGGTTTTGTTTTGCAACATGCCGGCTCTTTGTGCGTCTTGCTTTTCAAACACCGCAGAACTTCCCTTGCTGTCCAAGATCAACCGGTGCTACGCAGTGTGCCAAGAACAATACAGTTTGGGCCTGATTCCTGGGATTTTTAGCGCACTGCAAAGTCACTTTGCACTACCATCAAATACCCTGATTTACAGAGCGGTGCAAAGTGTATTTTTGCACTGCAGAAATCCACTTTGCACTGCTATGTGACTCAGGATGTTTGTTGGCATTGCACCACAAAAATACACTTTGTACCGCTCTGTGAATCAGAGTGTTTGTTGGCATTGCACTGCAAAAATACACTTTGCACCGCTCTGTGAATCAGAGTGTTTGTTGGCATTGCACCGCAAAAATACACTTTGCACCGCTCTGTGAATCAGAGTGTTCGTTGGCATTGCACTGCAAAAATCCACTATGTACCGCTCTGTGACTCAGGATGTTTGTTGGCATTGCACTGCAAAAATACACTTTGCACTGCTCTGTGAATCAGAGGGCCTCATTACACGGAAGGCAGTAAGGGTTAACGGTCACCGGTAATGCTACCAGTGACCGTTAACCCTTACCGCCTTACTATGAGTTTCCTTTGTGGGACCCGACTTTAACGGCTGGTTTTACCAGCTGTTAAAGTAGGGTGCCGCAAAGGGACCTTGCGGCTATTTACGGTACTGCAATTTGCGGTACCGTAATTAGCGCCTTCCCCAATCCCATTATGCCCTATTGGGGCAAAAATGGGAATGGGGAAGGGCCTTGGTGAATGGGGAATTACCGCCCCACTCACCTTGGAGTAGGGCGGTAATTCCGCCATCCACCAAGGCATACACGATAAAATACCAGCGGCAACCATGGCGCTAATAGTGCCATGGTTACCGCCTACCGTGTAATGAGGCCCAGAGTGTTTGTTGGCATTGCACTGCAAAATTACACTTTGCACCGCTCTGTGACTCAGGATGTTTGTTGGCAGTGCAAAGTCACCTTGCACCAGTGCAAAGTAACTTTGCACCGCGCTCAACATTCTATGAATCAGGCCCTTAGTTTGAGCGTTCGATTTAGGGGTGAAACTGTTCTGCCACTGCTGCCAGAATATTATGTATCCCGTAGTAGAAGTTATGTTATTTGTCTTTTGGATTACATCACCAGTATAATAATCTTAAAGCGCAGAGCCTTGTCTGTGTACAAGGGAATTGTGACCCCACCCAAGATGACAGCCAGACCAGATTGGGGATGAACAGATGGAATACTTGGCACCCAGTGTTCCACCCTCCACTGTCATCACCCCACAATTGAAGTCTGGCACGGCCCTTTCTCATCCAGCTCCGTCCGGCACTGATGCTTCGAATATTCAAATCCCCCTTCCAACATTAGAGCACAAAACTGGCATTCCCCCACTGGCAAATTAACACAGCTAGAGGAATGCTATTTTATTTATTTAGTTATAAATTCATGGAATGTCAATAAATGTAAATAAAATGACAAAAAACTGTAAAGAAATGTTTGTTCTATGAGTGCAAGACCGTGGGTCAAAGAGACCGAAGCAATCCCACCACTCCAATCAGCTCTATTTCCCAACCTTCAAGAAAGGGTTCTTTGCTCTGAAACACTTGTGTACGAGGGCGATACAAATAAAATATCATATCATTTGATCAGAATGCAACCAAAGCAAAAAAACGTTTAGATGAGTCTGACTGGATTGCCACCTTGGATAAAACTGCAAATTATAAACTGACTTTCCACTTCCCCCCAACAGTCCAAAAACGAAACGTCTTACAACCATTCCTGTTGAAACACCCGAATAGAAAACTTGCATCAACCCTCCTGCAGGCAAGATTGAACCTATTGCCATGAAATGAGATTCGTAATATAAGAGGAATTTTGTTGTCTAGCGGCTGTCGCTTCTGCAACACAAATACAAACCCTGAAACGTTGCGTCACCTGTTACTATCATGCCCAGGAACCGAGCACTGTAGAACGCCGTATTTGATATTGCACCTGGCAAATGGATATTTAGCTGAAGAAGAGCTGTGGTGGGCCCGCTTAGTAGGGGGCCTTAGACCTTCATGGGCGATAGCCGCAGCAAAAATCCTGGACTTGATTTTCAGCAACAAGGATGAGAATCCTCGCCTGGTGCCAAATACTCTACCCGGTTAATTGTCTGTGATGACAAAGGCTGAACGCCTTC